>NC_081566.1:44563963-44835375 GCF_022355385.1 Mustela nigripes
AGGGTTCCCCTTTCTCCACATCCTCGCCAGCATCTGTCATTTCTTGACTTGTTAATTTTAGCCATTCTGACTGGTGTGAGGTGATATCTCATTGTGGTTTTGATTTGTATTTCCCTGATGCCGAGTGATATGGAGCACTTTTTCATGTGCCTGTTGGCCATCTGGATGTCTTCTTTGCAGAAATGTCTGTTCATGTCCTCTGCCCATTTCTTGATTGGATTATTTGTTCTTTGGGTGTTGAGTTTGCTAAGTTCTTTATATCTTGTTTCTTTTTAAACAGGTTATAATCCAGTTGTTTATTTCATTGCTCAAAGTGTTCCTGTTTTGGCCATTGGAGCTCTTTAAGGTTGACTCTTATGTCCCTTTGGTATATGGCAAGTGATGGGAAACTTTTTTTTTTTTTTTAACCATTCTGTGGCTTGTCTTTTAATTTCCTTAACAGTGAGACGTTTTTACTTTTAAGTAATTAAATTTAACTGTAGAGGAGACGTTTTTAACTTTAATGGAGTCAAACTTACTATTTTTCCTTCATGTATTGTGGTTTTGGTATTGTAGCTAAAAACTCATCATAGAACCCAGGGTCGTGTAGATTTTCTTCAATGTTATCTTCTAGGAGTTTTATGGCTTTGCAATTTACACTTCAGTATGATTCACTTTTAGCTAATTTTTGTGAAAGGTGTATTGTCTAGATGCTTTTTTGTTTTTTGATATGTTGCTGTCTAGTTGTTCTAAGACTATTTCTTGAAAAAGATGATCTCTCTTCATTGAATTGCCTTTGTTTTTTTGTCAAATATCAGTTGACTATATTTATGTGAGTGTTTCTGGTCCCTCTATTCTGTTCCATTGTTCTCTTTGCCTACTGTCTCATCAATGCCACACTCTATTGATTGCAGAAGTTTTATATTAAGACTTAAAGCTGGATAGTGTCAGTTCTGACATTTTGCTTTTCTCCTTCAATATGGTGTTAGGTATCTGGGTCTTTTGCCTTTCCATATAAACTTTAGAATCACTTTATCAATATCCACAACCAACTTGCTGGGATTTTGACTGAGATTGCATTAAATCTATAGCTCAAGTTAGAACTGACATATTAACAATATTGAATCTTCTTATCCATTGTACATGGAATATTTCTCCATTTACTTAGATGTTCTTTGATTTCTTTTTTTAGAAGTTTGTAGTTTTTCTCATATAGTCTGTGTACATCATGTTAACTTTACACCTAAGTATTTCATTTTAAGAAGCTGCTAATATAAATGATACTGTTTTTAATTTCAAATTCCACATAGTCATAGTGGTTTATAAGAAAGCAATTAACTTTTGCATGTTAACCTTGTATTCTGTAAACTTGCTATAAAAATTATTTGTTTTAGAAGGTTTTTTGTTGTTATGGTGAGGATGTTCCCCTCTAAACTGCTTTCTTTCTTGGTGATAATGAATAGTGCTGCTCTAAGCATTCATGTAGAGAGTTGCATGAAATAAATTTTTGATTCTCTGAGATTAATAACTAGGAGTGAAATTTCCAGGCCAAGTGATAAGTGTATGTTTAACTTTATAAGAAACTAATAAACTATCTTCCAATGTGACTGTACTGTTTTGCATTTCCACTAGCAATTAATAAAAGTTTCTGTTGCTCTGCATCTTTTCAACCTCTTTGATATTATCAGGCTTTTGGATATCAGCAATTCTAATAGGTGTGTAGTAGTATTTCATTTTGATTTTAATTTCAAGTTCCCTGATGAAAAATGATGCCCCCAGTAGGGGAAAAAATGTTACTTATCATCCATATATCTTTTTTGGTGAAGTACCTGTTCAACCATTTTTCTTATTAAAAAGAAAAAAGAGTCATTTGCTTATTGTTGCATTTGCAACTTCTTACTCTATTGTGGATATGTCCTTTGTCAGATATGGGATTTGCAAATATTTTTCTCAGTGTATATCTTATCTTTTCACTCTTTTGACAGTGTCTTTTGCAAAGCAAAAGTTTGAAAATTTTATCCTCCCATTTATCATTAATTTCTCTCATGGATTATATTTTTCCTCTGGTATTTAAAAAAAATAATGGTCATGCATCTTTTCTCCTGTTTTCTTCCATAATCTTTATAGTTTTACATTTTATATTTGGATCTACGATCCTTTCTGTATTACTTTTAGTTTAGTTGTGAGGCATGTGTTTAATTTTTTCTGCACACGTACATCCAGTCATTCCAGCACCCTTTGTTGAACTGACTTTTCCCTACTTTGTCTTTCTACCTATGTTGAAAATGAATTGCCTGTTTTTTCTGTGTCTAATTTTAGGTTCTCTGTTCAGTTTCTTTGATGAATGTGCCTATCGTTTTGCCAATACCACACTCTCTTGATTAATGTAGTTTATAATAAGACTTGAGATCATGTAATGTTCATTCTCCAAATTCATTCTTTTTATTCAGAAGCTTTTGAGGACTCCTCTCCGTCCTGTGCCATTCTACATGAATTTCAAAATAACCAACTGATAACTGCAAAGATTCATGCTGTGATTTTTGATAGGGATTATTCTGAATTTAAAAATTGAAGCTGGGGGAATTCTTCACAATTTTGACTGTTTTAATCCATGAGCACACTATATCTTTCCATTTATTTAGATTTTCTGTGAATTATTTCATTAGTATTTTAGCTTTCAATCTCCTGATCCTATACAATTTTTTTTATATTAAGTAATATATGTTACTTATGTATATTTACTATACATCTTGCCACCTTTCCAATCTCACTTTTTTTGTCCTGTTTGAATTTTTGGAATTTTCTGCATAAAAAAGTATGTCTTCTGGGATAGAGTCTTCATTTTTCCTTCCCAGTCTGTAGTTTTGTTTGTTCGTTTTTGCCTTATTGCACTAACTAGACTTTCAGTACAATGCTGAGTAGCTGAGAGATCCCTTGGGGAAAGTATTCAGTCTTTTACTTTAAGTATGCTAGCCATAGGGATTTGAAGGAACTCTTTATTTGTTTAATGGGGTCCCCTTTAATTACTAGTTTTCAGAGAGTTTAAATTGTAAATAAATGTTAAATTTGTTAAATACTTTAATACTTCTAATTTCTATTATTATGACCTTATAGCCTTTTAAAATTATTCTGTTAATAAGGTTTTATTAATAAGGTTAATTTTACTAATTGATCTTAAAATGTCAAACCCGACTTGAATACTTAGGATTAATCCTCCTTGGAGCTCACGATTATCCTTTTTATGTATTTTTGGATTTGATTTCCAAACATTTTGTTAGGCATTTTTTGTGTTCGTGTTCTTTTCTTACAATATTTTCACTTGAATTTTTAGAAGAACAATGCTGCCTTAATAAAGTGAGTTGTTAAGTCTTCCCTCCTCATCAGTTTTTTTAAAAGACTTATTTATTTATTATTTGAGAGAGAAAGAGAGAGTGCATGCACAGGAGCCTGGTGTTGGAAGGGAGAAGGAGAGGAAGAATCTCAAGCAGACTCCTCCTTGAGCACAGAGCCCAATTCAGAGCTTGATCTCAGGATCCTGAGATCATGACCTAGCCAAAATCAAGAGTCCGACGCTTAACCAACTGAACAACCCCGATGCCCTCTCCTCATCTAATTTCTATGGTAATTGATGTCATTTGTTCCTTCATGTTACAGAGTATTCCTCAATTAATTTGTCTGGGTCTGGAATGATGAGAGTAGAGTGTTAATAATAAGATTCATTTTCCAAAATAAATTTTCTTGGAACTGCAAGCTTGTAATGAGACATTAGAATGCCACATCAAGGGACGCCTGGGTGGCTCAGTTGGTTAAGCGGCTGCCTTCGGCTCAGGTCATGATCCCAGCGTCCTGGGATCGAGTCCCACATCGGGCTCCTTGCTTGGCAGGGAGCCTGCTTCTCCCTCTGCCTCTAGCCTGCCACTCTGTCTGCCTGTGCTTGCGCTCTGTATCTCTCTCTCTAACAAATAAATAAAAATCTTTAAAAAAAAAAAAAAAAAATGCCGCATCAAATAAGTAGTATAGCTCAAATTTTAACTCTGTAATTTTGATGACCCAACTATATTATATGGGCATTAAATGCTAAAAAAAATCTGTTTAATCATCTTCATTAACTAGACATTCACTGCTTTTTGTTTTGGTCTATTTCTAAAACCATACATCTGATTTCATTGGCATTTTCCTCTCGACTTATAAATTTGACTTTTTCCTCTCTTGACATATAAAAATTGGAGAATAATACAAATTCATAGAATGTAATAAAAGAATATCTGAATTTTAAAAATTGAACAAAAAGATGAATATTGGCCCAAACGTCTTGTTTCATGTTTCTATTAGTGAAATAATATCATTCTTCTGTCATCAGACATTCTAGCATGAAGTCTGACATTTTTGTACTCAGTTTAAATCGTGTTAAGTTTCATGATATTATTGGTCAGGGGTAAATATGTTCTATTATATGTATCCACAAGGGCAGGTCAAAGTTGCATGCTTTCCTGGCAATATAGTCTGGGAAACGGTTGCTTAGCCAGACTGTATTTGCCAGCCTTACATTTTCATTTAGATCTGGCAGTGTGGCCGAGCTTATCAACTGAATAAAAGCTGAAATGATATATAGCATTTTTAGGCCAGGGTGATTAAGAAATAGTTCTCCACTCCCCCACCCCCATTTTTTCCACCTTGTGCAAGCTTGATTGAAATGGGGATGGTGGGGCACCTGGGTGGCTCAGTGGTTTAGGCTGCTGCCTTTGGCTCAGGTCATGATCTCAGGGTCCTGGGATTGAGCCCCGCATCGGGCTCCCTGCTCTGCAGGAAGCCTGCTTCCCCCCCCCTCTCTCTCTCTGCCTGCCTCTCTGCCTGCTTGTGATCTCTGTCTGTCAAATAAATAAATAAAATCTTAAAAAAAAAAAAAAGAAGAAATGGGGATGGTAACTTTGGAAAATGTATTGAAGAATAGTGGAGATAAAAGGAGCCTGGTCCTGATTTTTCTGTCTAGGGGAAAGGCCACCCACCACTCAAAATAGTGACTTTAGAGTCTGTTAGATGAGAAATATGTGTACTTATTGGATCTATTATGCATTTTTTGATGTCTTTATGATTTAATATAAGATTTATTATCATTCTAATAAATATAATAAAAGGGATTTAGTTTTTAGTTCATTTTACTGAAAAAATACAATTGCATATCAATAACAAGCATTCTTAGTAAATTTACTGACTGACAATCTATTCCAACTTGGAAAAGTAGGGTTCAGTTGTCTTTGTTTATTTGTTTGTGCTTTTTTTTTTTTTTTTTTTTTTTTTTTAATTTTTTTTTTTTTTTTTTTTTGACAGAGAGAGAGATTACAAGTAGGCAGGGAGGCAGGCAGAGAGAGAGAGGGAAGCAGGCTCCCTGCTGAGCAGAGAGCCCGATGCGGGACTCGATCCCAGGACCCTGAGATCATGACCTGAGCCGAAGGCAGCGGCTTAACCCACTGAGCCACCCAGGTGCCCCTGTTTGTGCTTTTTTGTTTCAAATCTAAATCAGCAAAACACATCTCAAAGTGCTCTAGGTGAAGAAAGCAGTAAGTTATCGCCTTTATAATAGTATTTTGGGAAACAAATTATCCTAAAACTTAGTGGTCTTAAACAACCATCATTAAATATCTTACAGTTTCTGTGGATCTGACCCCTGGGCATGGCTCACTTGAGTGTCTTTGGCTCAAGGTCTCAAACCATAATCACACTGCTCGCCAGGACTAATGTTATCTCAAGGCTTGTATGGGCAATGGATCTGCTTCCAATCCTACCCAGGTGGCTGTTGGCAGGCCTCAAGTACCCTCTGGCTGTTGGCTGAAAAACTCAGTTCCATATCAAGTGGGTGTTACATAAACATGCCCACAATTGCCCTTATATATTGGCCCAATGTTGTTTCTTTCTTCACAGGCTATGACCATGAGCTCAAAATCCACTGGCACAGAAATAAAATTCATACACATCCAGTTTCCATAAATATAACTCGTCTGTTTTGTTTAGTTTTGTTTTTAGCAATTTAGAGACATCCTCTTTTGCATACCTCATGAAAGCTGTACACAATGTCTGCTAACCTTACTTAAGACAGTCTGTCTTACCAAATTTCCTAAACCACTTCTGGCCTTTGGAGCTTTCTGATCCAATCTCCACACTTTGCTGCTGAGTGGCCTCACCTAGATCCCTAAGATCCTTTATGGTTTCCTGGAGTTCCTCCTGGAGTTCTCTCGCCCGCCTCTCTTTCTGGGCAGTGACCCCATCTTTCTCTCTGGTAGGTCTCCTGATATGGGAGACATCCCTTCACCCTGCAACTGCCTAGGCACCGGGCTTAGAGACTTGTTATGTAACACTGCCATCTTGTGGTCTTGTCTCTTCAGCTCCATCCTGATCAGCCCTTAAATCCTCAGCCCACAGCTGCCCACTCTATTATAGGGCAAACTCAAGGCCTGGCAGCTGGCTTCCTTCCAAGTAAACAAGCAAGAGAATGAGAGAGAGCACCTCAGACAGAAGCCATAGTCTTTTTGTGTTAATCTCCAAGTGACGTCGCATCATTTCTGCCACATTCTGTTCTTTAGAAACAAGTCAACGTATTTAGCCTAAACTAAGGGGAGGGCATTACAAAAGGACTCAAACAAATACCAGGAGACTGGGATCACTGGGAGCATCTTAGAACCTGCCTACTACACAAATATGTGTGTTGTCAAACACATGAAAAAAGAAAACTGCTTGCTGCTGAAATCGATATGAACTTAACACATAAGAATGTTTTCAAGATCAAAGAAACCATGAATTCTATCTCACACCTAATGTATATGGGCAAATATTCACTCTCTTTTTTAAAATTTTTGTTAATTTCTTTTCAGTGTTCCAGAATTCATTGTTTATGCACCACACCGTGCTCCATGCAATACGTGCCTCCTTAGTACCTACCACCAGGCTCAACCAACCTCCCACTGCCTTCCTCTCTAAAACCCTCAAATTGTTTCTGAGTCCACAGCCTCTTATGGTTCGTCTCTCCCTCCAATTTCCCCCAAATCCCTTCTCTCCATCTCCCCATATCCTCCGTGTTATTCCTCATGCACCACAAATAAGTGAAACCATATGATAATTGACTCTCTCTGCTTGACTTACTTCACTCAGCAGAATCTCTTCCAGTCCCGTCCATGTTGACAAACATTGACTCTTAAGGGCCTCTGTAGTCTAGGTAAATTAAAATATTATGATATTAATCCTCTTGTTATTTTCTATGTAATTTTAGATACACATTTTCCCTAAATTTTTAATTACTTACATTACTGCAATATACAAAAAGCCTTTACAGTTGTTATCTTACTTGATATATATCTTATCTTTATTTTGTTTTGTTTCATTTTTTTTAAAGATTTTATTTATTTATTTGACAGAGAGAGACACAGCAAGAAAGGGAACATAAGAAGGGGGAGTGAGAAAGGGAGTAGCAGGCTTCCTGCTGAGCTGGGAGCCTGACGCTGGGCTCAATCCCAGGACCCTGGGATCATGACCTGAGCCAAGGTGAGGCTTAATGACTGAACCACCCAGGTGCCCTTCTTTGTTTTGTATTACATTTTATTTAATTCACATTGCCAGTTTTGGAGAGTGTGATCATTGCATGATGGCTGTCATGATTTTTCATGTTGCACATCGAGATATTTTCAGATAATCCAGTAACTCTTAAATTTCTGAAAAATTGTATTGTCCTCCAAGAGTAAAGTCTCAAAGCAAACTCTTTTGATAATCATTATTACAGAGTATCATAATTAATTGAATTTTTTTTACAATACTATTTTTTTTTAAAGATTTATTTGTTTATTTGAGAGAGAGAGTGAGAGAGCACAAGGAGAAAGGGCAGGGAAAAGGAGAGAGAACATTAAGCTGATTGCACACTGAGCACGAGGCTTGACACCAGGCTGGATCTCACGACCCTGAGATCATGACCTGAGCCAAAACCAGATGCTTAACAGACTATAGCACTCAGGTGGTACTCCTTAAAAATGCTACTTTTTTTTTTTAAAGATTTTATTTATTTATTTGACAGAAATCACAAGTAGACGGAGAGGCAGGCAGAAAGAGAGAGGAGGAAGCAGGCTCCCTGCCAGAGCAGAGAGCCCGATGTGGGACTCAATCCCAGGACCCTAAGATCATGACCTGAGCCGAAGGCAGCGGCTTAACCCACTGAGCCACCCAGGCGCCCCCAAAATGCTACTTTTTAAGACCCTTTCCACACACAGAAAACTCATTTGAGCTCACAGCTTTTTATGGCTATATTATTTTTCACTGCTTTTCACATTCAGCTTTGATTTAGAATCCAAGCAAACCAAGAGTTAACCTACAAACCGAAGGTTTTTCATCCCAAAGGAATAATTTTGTAAGCACATAATAAGACAAAATTGCTTTCTCCAAAAATTTCTTTAGACACTGCACTTTTGCAATGTATATGGCACCATGCTGAGAATAATGATCTTTTCCTGGTACTGAAAACCTGACAATGTTGTATAAGGTCAAAAGCTATTTTCACTTTAGAATGTGTTTTTCTTAAGTTATTGTTACTTAGGTTTCATTGGATTTTTAAAGCAATGTAGAATCCTCTTTTCTTCAATATGTACAAAGCATAGTCACCTCACTTTCTCACTTGGAACATTTGCTTCCAAGAAATTCAAGAACATATAGCTACATGTATTCTTCTTTCGGTAAACAGAAACTATATGTCACAACTGTGAATAATCTTGATATTATGACTTCTCTCGAAATACCAAGCGATTGTGAGACTGTTAGCTCTGATATCCAGTATTTTAACATGTTTGCTATATGTAAGGGGGAGGTTTTTCCTCCAAAAAAGTATAAGTTATGTGATTCAGAAATTTGTGGGGATTATTGGTTAGATATTTGGGGTTTTTTAAATTGTTTTTTCCGTAGTCACATTTCTACATGAAATGTGTGACAAATCACTAAATTCTACTCTTGAGACCAATATTACACTATATGTTAACTAATTAGAATTTAAATAAAAACTTGAAACAAACAAACAAAAAAAGAAATTAAAGAAACAAAAAACAAAAAAAATATATATTTTTAAGATTTTATTTATTTATTTGACAGAGAGAGATCACAAATAGGCAGAGAGGCAGGCAGAGAGAGAGAGAGAGGAGGAAGCAGGCTCCCTGCTGAGCAGAGAGCCTGATGTGGGGCTCGATCCCAGGACCCTGAGATCATGACCTGAGCCAAAGGCAGCGGCTTAACCCACTGAGCCACCCAGGCCCCCCCCCCCCCAAAAAAAATATTTAAGGGCTGGTCAATAACTGGTTCTCAGTTTCATTCATTCTGAGTACAAGTCACTCACCAAAGTATATTGATTAAAACTTTGTGTTTTGTTTTGTTGTTGTTGTTGTTGTTTTTTCAGATTATTTATTTATTTATTTGACAGAGAGGGAGAGAGAGAGAGTGAGAGAGGAACACAAGCAGTGGGAGTAGGGGAGGGAGAAAGAGGCTTCCCATGGAGCAGGGAACCCCATGCGGGACTGGATCCCAGGACACCTGGGATCATGACCTGAGCTGAAGGAAGAGGCTTTATGACTGAGCCACCCAGGCATCCCCTTGACTAAAGATTTTATAATGCTTTTGGAGAGGGAACGGGCAGTACTTTATTTCCTGTATCAGACTTTTTTTTTTTTTTTTAAGATTTCATTTATTTATTTGAGAAAGAGAAAGAGAACATGAACAGGGGCAGAGGCAGAGGGAGAAGAAGCAGGTTCCCCAGTGAGCAGGAAGCTCTAGTGGGGCTGCATCCCAGGACCCTGAGATCATGACCTGAGAAGGCAAATGCTCAGTCCTCAACTGACTGAGCCTCGCAAGCACCCACTGTATCAGAGATTTTTAAGAGCAAAAAATATTTTGTGATAGAGCAAATATAACAAAAAAGTGTTATAAAGTGTTGGGTCATTGATTCTCCTTTCCGGGGTTCTAAGTAACTTTTGAAATTCACGTGTTCTTAAATCTACCCACAGAGTGCTTAAAAGTTAAATTCCTAGCATAGTGGTATAAAGGAACACTTTATATATAAACTGATTCATCAGTTTGCTCTGTTTATCTTGCCACCGTGATGCTAGCTTTTTTTTAGCACCAAACTGTGGAGTAGAGTTTGGAATGGCAGCTGGAGATAGGAATTGGGAAGAAAGGATTTTTTTTTCCTTTTTATATTATTACCAAATCTTCTTAAACTAGAAAATATATTGGATAACTTCATCAAAATTTGAATCATACTTGTTTGAATATCATTTCTTTATATAAATACCAATCACCAAAAAAATACATATTTTTAAAGGAAATTATTCATTTCTTGGCTTAAGTTTCCACAAGGTGGGTAGAAATCAACCCAATTTATCATTCTCTAATGACTAAATTACTTACCTAAGGGAGTAACGTTTATTGATATTAGTTTTTCTTCTAAGCCTGGTTCAAATGCACTGATGCAATTCTCTTCACCCCCTAAGTGTCTGGTAGGCTACTTAAGAAACCAATCTTCCGGTAAGAAATCTTCCACAGGGAATCAGTCCTCATTTAAAAAGCAATTTTAAGGATGAAGTTCCATTTTTATCTACCTTTTTTCCCCTAATACATCTATTTCCAATTGATAAGAATCTAAAAATGAGACATTTTTGGAAATATTCTTAAATCATTTAATGCATACCTCTTTGTTTCTTAAATAAAATCTACTAAAAACAGAATTGACACCTTTTTGATAATAGGCTATCATTTTGATCTGACAGTGTTACCATGGGAAAACTCTACTTATTCATTTGTGTCCTTGAGGTTGGTATTTTTGATCTTATAAAACACCTTATTTAAACTTGTGTGTGTTTTCTGCTTTACAAGAAATCAGATATTCATGGTGTATAAATAACAAGTAAGTAAATTTTGAATAACCATCATAAGGAATGCTCCTAAGTCAAGTGTTGAGATTTGCATGCTGAATTTTAAGCAATTTTAGAGCCTTCCTTTCTCACCCTACTCTGTTAGCTGCATTTTAAGATGGTGGTAGAAGTTAGTTAGAAACTATTTAAGAAGTATATGCTGTGCTGGAGAAGAGCCATGCTTATGGTGGCATCTGGATTTTATCTTGCTAGCAGAAGACTAGATGGGCTAGTCATATCCAGTTTGATAAACTCCTCTTTGTCATAATTGTCTATTTGCAAATTTCCAACAGAGGTAGACAATATAAAAAAAGGTGACCATCCTTAAATAAGTCTTCTTGGTTCCAATCTCTCCCCCAAACTGAGATCTGAAAATTAGCCATCAAACCTTGAATGAACCTTATAAAAAGTAGAGTTCTTAGAGTCTGTGAATTGACATGTTAAAAGCAAGCTCTCAGTGGTGGTTGCCAAGGCTTTAATCAGAGAAAAGTGACTCAGTTTGAAGTAGTTTGAGCTCAAATAAAAGATGTGCTAAGATTTCAGATATGGTACTTTATTTGAAAACCATTGCAGCAGATTTAATCTGAAAATAAGTTTAAATACCTGTGAGCATTACCTATTGAGCTGTGTTAGAGATGGCTTTCGATTTGATGTTGAATATTGTGTACTCTGAGATTACATTTTGTGCCAGGTAGCATAAAATAGAGAGTTTACAGTTTCTAAAATAGTTGAATGATTTGTGCTCAACTTGACAATTTATAAGAAGAAATTAATGGAAATACTACCATTCTATAATGTTCATGCAGAAGGCTGTATCACATTTTTCTGCTTGTTCAAATAAAGGTTTATTATTCATCCATACATTTTTTAAAGTGTTTCATTCATGTGTTTCTCTGCTTTCAAGAGGTTTTCTGTTCCTCTCTCTCTCTCTCTCTCTTTTTTTTTTTTAAGATTTTACTTATTTATTTGACAGACAGAGATCACAAGTAGGCAGAGAAGCAGGCAGAGAGAGAGGAGGAAGCAGGCTCCCTGCTGAGCAGAGAGCCCGATCTGGTGATCCCAGGACCCTGAGATCATGACCTGAGCCAAAGGCAGAGGCTTTAACCCACTGAGCCACCCAGGCGCCCTTTCTGTTCCTCTCTCAAGAGGAAGAGATTGCCACCATTTTCAAGCAGCTGCTTATTCTTTGGTAGCTAAATGGGCATTGCAGAACATTGCCCGAGATTTAATTACTGTTTATGCCAGTTTGGTTTACTTTAATTTGTAGCAGAATGAAATGAACTACTTCAGACCCATACACTGATTTTTTTTTTTTAAAGATTTTATTTATTTATTTGACAGAAAGAGATCACAAATAGGTAGAGAGGCAGGCAGAGAGAGAGGAAGGGAAGCAGGCTCCCTGCTGAGCAGAGAGCCCGATCCATTCACTGATTTTATATATGTCGGAAAAATTATTTTTTTCTACACTGTGTTCTGAATGTCTATCTAAATTTATTTACTTAAAATAAAGCAAAATACAAGTTGCTGAGATCTTTGGACTTTTAGAAGTTACTTAATCACTATTCTTTGAAGCTAGGTTTTTATTCAGAGTACAGTTAAGAACAAAATGCTGGCAGAAATACATATCATTAAGATATATTACTTATAGGATATAACCATGAAGGATAATTAACATTGATTAGTATATTAGGATATGTTATTTTAGCATATTTTCAAGGCATGATATTCAGTATAAAAACTATAAACCATATTTTTTATAAGACTGTTGACCTAATATTTTTTTCAAGCCTTTAGGAATCTTAAATTACCTGTGCTCTAATTTTTTTACATTAAAAATAATCATTGGTGAGCTACAGATTATTGTGTGTTATAAATTATGTAGGTACTGGATATACTCTGCTGTACAAGGCAAAATTCTCCCTGGAGCGTATCTCCTAGTCAGTGATTTTTTTTTTTTTTTGAGATTTTATTTATTTATTTAACACGGGGAGAGAGAGAGAGAGAGAGAGAGAGAGACAACGACAACAAGAGAAGGAACACAAGCAGGGGGAGTGGGAGAGGGAGAAGGAGGCCCCCTGCTGAGCAAGGAGCCTAATATGGGGCTCCATCCCAGGAACCTGGGACCATGACCTGAGCCAAAGTCAGATGCTCCGCGACTGAGCCACCCAGGTGCCCCTAGTCAGTGATTTTTTAACTTATGGGACAAAGTTGAAATTTAAATGAAAGGCATTAGATACAACATAGAATATGTACAGATTATTCAAAAATTTAAAGCCATGAGTTCGAAAAAACTGGTGGTTACCAGAGGGAGGTAAGTGGTGGAGGTAGAGAATTGGTGAAACAGGTGAAGGGGTAATGTATGGAAGTATTGAGTCGTTCTATTAAATATTTAAAACTAATAAAAAAATTGACAAATAAAAATTGTATGCATTAAAAAAAAATTAAAAAGATTCTTCGTTATTTTTGAAATGCTGAACGCGAAAGGGTGTCAGATAATATGCACTGTTTTGCAGGTGACATCTGAAAAAATCACCTCCTCTGGGTGTCTCGTTATCAGGAAAGTTATTAGCCACCTTTAATCTCAGCTGCTCTGCCGGTGGTGTCTGTCTTACTCTACTTAGTATCTATGATGGTTTCTGTTACAAGCGAGGACTGAAAGACATCTGAACCGAGGAAATGGGTCATCTGCAGTAGTCCCTTGTTCCATATAAATTGCTTCAGTTCCTGGGGCGTCTGGGTGGCTCAGCCGTTAAGTGTCTGCCTTAGGCTCAGTCATGATCCCAGGGTCCTGGGATCCGTCCGGAATCATCGGGCTCCCTGCTCAGTGGAAAGCCTGTTCCTTCCTCTCCCATTCCTCCTGCTTGTGTTGCCTTTCTCACTGTCTGTCAAATAAATAAATAAAATCTTAAAAAAAAAATAAATTGTTTCAATTCCCTTAAAGTGATTTAGAAGTGTAACTGGTATACCATGCCTTAATTATCCTTGTGACCCCTTTAACCTTACACTTTTCTCTCTATCATTAAAATAAAAGCCCAATGTTATTTTAATCCTGTTTAAAATGGTTTAGGATTGCCAATGATACACCAACAGCCCCAAACAGGAAAAATCTAAGCTCTAGAATAAGCTTAAACATTATGAAGTCATTCTTATTAATCAATAATAGTCTTATATACAATGAAAATACCAATCCAAATTATCATACAAATTGTTTATATCATTTTCTAATAAATAGTTAAACACTAGCAAATTAATAGACTTCTTTTTATATTTCTTTTTGTTTCCTGTTTTAACTATTGCTTTTTCTACATTAATTTTGGGTGATTTGGGGCTGAGAATGCCAAGTTTCATGATTATAAATTACACAGGTTTTTATAGGTTCTAGAGTTTCTTAGCATATGGAAAACCTACATGATGGGGATGGTGTTAAGGGATGTTTGACAAAAGGGTTAAACAGAGTACTGCTGCTCTTTTCCTTCAGGAGGTTCAGTAGGGTGGAGAATAAATTAAGATTCAATGATGTAACTTTAACAGTAGATATGTGTAATATTTTTAGAAATATGGAATATGTCCTGTTCTCGTGCTGGCTCTGTATATTTGTTAGGTTTCTTCGTTTAAAAATTATTCTAGGGGGGCGCCTGGGTGGCTCAGTGGGTTAAAGCCTCTGCCTTTGGCTCGGGTCACAATCCCAGGGATAGTGGATCATGGGATCGAGCCCTATGTTGGACTCTCTGCTCAGCGGGAGGCCTGCTTCCTCCTCTCTCTCTGTCTGCTTCTCTGCCTAGTTGTGATCTCTGTCTGTCAGATAAATAAATAAAATCTTTAAAAAAAAAAAAGGAATAAAAAAATAAAAAAAAATATTCTATTGTGCAGACATATTTTGAAAAACATGAGTTTTCTTAGCCTTCTCTTGGTGAGACCTGTTTCTCTTTGCATAGAGGAAAGCTCCATGCAGAACTAGGGAACCACAGTGCACCCACCTTCTTAGAGGAGGCTGGGTGGTGGTGGGGAGCTTGGTTAATGGACCATCTCTGTGGATACAACTTGTTATTTTTCTACCTGAAAAATTCGCCCATACGCCCAAGGTGACTAACAGTGTCAGTATCAATTTTAACTTGACCTTTCTCGTTTGGGATAGTAAGAGGAATCTCCTGACGTTATACAATATCAGGCATGCTAAAAGTTTGTTTGTGTAGTATACAACAAAGTGGCAAGATTGAGTGCCAATATATACTTTGCCTGTTGTAACATGCAGATTTTCTCAGAGGAATTCCATGACTCAGATTGTGCCATGGAATAATCTCAGATGAAGGGGATTTTGTTACACCGTAAAAGCTCAAGGACTCCAGGATTTTTAGGGCAGGTAAGTCCAAGGAATTCTTAGCTCATAGTATATGAAAGATTACTTTAAGATGTCATGTCAAACAATTCTAATAATTCTCATCGCCGGGCAGGCATGGGACTGGCTACCCTACAGCCTGCATAAAATCCCCTTCTTCTCAAGGAAGTCCAGGAAATTCTCTGAAGATATTTAGAGACGTAGCTAGCTTATCAAAATGACATTTCCTGTGTTAGTCTGGCTTAGAAAGAGGCCTATCGTATCTACTACTCTGTTCCCTCCAATGATATGATTTTTTTTTAATACCTTTTACAATTAATTTAACTCTATGTTCTTATGCTTATCTCTGTGCTTGTTTCATTTACTTTTCAAGAGCTTCGTGTCTTTAGACATAGTGCTTAGCACAGTATTTTTTTATAGTAGTTAGATTTGTTCCACTCTAATAAAAATCTTGAATTTAAATTCTAGACAAAGACTGAATTAACATTCTAGTTCTGCACGCTGCATTCCAGGTTTTTGCTTTCAATTTGTACAAAATGTATGTGAAATAAAATAATACAGTTGTTTCATATAAGGTCACAACGTTATTGGACCAAACTCTTACTTAAGTCTGTCACTGTTTTTACTTTTTATCGAAGATTATTTGTGAATATCTTGTATTCCTACCTTTTGGTATTTACAACTACTGAGACTAGTGGAACCAAATAACCAAAACAATTTAACAAAAATGCTTCTTTGTGTATTTTTTAGACACTCACCATCCTGTGATTTACAAAGCAATAGCAATTTTTACCTCCAGGGAAACAAACACAACATAGGCCAAAAAACTGTCACAGATCATTTTTGAATTTCAAATTGGACTTTTTGCAGATCCATAGTGAAACGTTAAACGTGCGAGCTATCATTTTATGCAGAAGTCTGCCTTTTTGGAAAATAAAAGTATTTGCTGAGCTCAAAGTTGAGAGTCAGGAGGACCATAAATGATCGAGTGAATCTACAGATAGTCATATAATCTGTCCTGAATTGCAAATGACAGGTTTGGCACTATTTAATGGGATTCGTCTATAGTCATGCAAAAGATTTCTGCTTGTGCCTTGTCCTCCCCTGGGGTTAAGACTCTTCTCAGGGAGTAGGAAAAGCCCCTTAGATTTGTTTGGGATCCAGAGCAGTGGGGCCTGTGCTGAATTTGTGCTGATGTCAACATTGGAAGAAGTCCTCAACTCTCTGTGAAAGGCCCACGGAAGCCTGGAAAAAACATATGGGGTACTTAGGCAGAGGGGGTTTGGAGAGACTCCTGCTTACCTGGTTTTCCCAGGCTCGGTCAGCTGCAACTCCATCTGCTAAGTTTTCCTTTTTCTTTTAGGAGCAAGGACAACAATTGTGTCAAGAATATAATTATTATGAAGTCAGTATGAAAATCCTGATATTTGGAGATAGTTTTTTGGCAAATCCATTAACTATATCTGCCTTTGTAAAAATCCTAACAAATTAACACTTACTGTTAAGTAAGTAACAAATTAACAAATTAGTGTTATATGTCAATCCATAAATGCCTATGTTTATTACACAATATTTGGCTTATTACAGTTATAGCTTTATTGTAAATAAATATGAGCTACGATACTGGTAAACATTCCGCAAAATCGGAGTTAGTACATTTTAAAATTTTTAATTGAATCTGATAAGATGAATAAAATGAAAAAGAGAGCAAGTTCACCAAGAGACACTTAAAAACATTTTGTTAAGTGAAAGAATACAATCTAGATAACACGCATTTGCATTGCTAATGCTGTCTAAAAGGACCACAGAAGTAACAATTACTAGAAGAACATGCTGTTTTCAGTCAGGTAAGAATTTATAACTTATTGTTAGAGTCTTCATAAGCACTACTTATTTAATTGAAAATATACCAAAATTATGTATTTCTTCCATAGTTATAACTAAATATGTCTAGAGTACTAAACAGACTTTGAAACTCTAAATAACATACTCACAGTCCTTTGATAAGACATTTGACTCTGACTCCACAAGTGACTGAAGCAGGAATCACATCTTAAACAAAGGCAAGCTTAGACTGGATTTAAGAGCATACCTTATTGAAAGGAAAGGCAAAAAACCAACAAGGACATACACCCAATAGAGATGACCTTGATGCGATAGTGACAAAATAGTTCAATCACACCCTTTCTGTCTAGGAGTTTTAAATGCAATTTCCAGAGAGACAGCACAGTTACAGGGTATTAGAATCAGTACTGAGTGTAGGAAGAGAGAGAGAGAGAGTAGAGATGGGTGTTTAAGACAGAGCTGTGACTAGAACAGGAATGCCAAGTTGATACCTGAACTTCACCTGTAATTCCTAAAAAACGTCTTTTGCTTTCTATTTTTTTGTGCATTCTCCCTGCAATAAACTCCATTCTGAGAAATAACTTGGACTGACTATTGTTTGTATCTTGAACTAACCTATTTTATTTATACCTTCAGAAATATTGTTAAGAATTTAAGGGACAGGATACATCTCCAAATCAAGATAATTAAGAGGTCTTTTGCACTCCCCCTCCCCCCCAAAAGTGCCACAGATGAAATAAAATATAACCATTCCACAGTGCGGTATTGCCCTGTAGTTACAGGGATATCATAAGATCTTAGGCAACTTAAAGTTTTCTATAACAATTTTGTTCAAAATAAATGCTAGTTATATTTGAAAGGAGTCTCTTAGTCCTAAATAGTCAATTTTGTGTTTTTTTCTCCTTTATTGTGTACGCAGCATTTTAATAACATGATAATTGGATACCCCAAAACCTATAGAAATATTTTCAGCAAACTTGAGTCTCTACTCTGCAACTAGGTCAGATCTAAACTTTAATCTTTATTCTGATAAACATATTTCAAATAAAGTGTTAGGATGAATGTTGGCAATATTTAAATTAAGATATCAAAATGTTGGTAGCTATTTTTTAAAAAATTAAAACTGTGTTTCCATGTTTTCTCGATTATACTTTCATGATAATATAACAGAACCCTGGGAAGGGGCACTATTTCTTCATTAAAATCAGACTCTAGCACAGCTTATACTTTCCTTACAGAGTATTCCCTTGAATGATCTTTCCCTAGTTGTGCAAACATAAAGCAAGTAAGCACTAATTTCCCTAAAGAACAGAATAAAAACATTTCTAGGTTAACCAAGTCACTGCTCTATATATTTTTGGATTTCCATGTTAAACACTTAATTATGGTCAACATAGTCAGGGAGCTTCTTAGGAAGAAAGTAATTGACACCAGGATCTCTTTCCCTCAGTATTCTTGGAATGTCTGTGACAGGATGGGAAGCTTCTAATTCATGTCGCCTGGAAAGAAAATTATCCAAATTCTTAAAAGGAAAATTCACCTTGAGGAAAGAGGAGGCCTTTGTTGGTGGCTATGTAAACTCAGTGGTCTGACTGTTTATATAGTGGGGTTGGGACAGCATGTATAGCTGAGGCTATAAGGGTCTGGACACAACCACTCTGACACTCCATTATTCTTTAGAAGCTATGCCTGTGCATGTGAGAGTGAATTGAAAGAGCTGTTACTTGGAACTCCAACTCCAATCTCAGAACAGCTTCTAATAACAGGATCGTTAAGTATCACAGGACTTGTAAGGCTAGTTTTCATCATCTGTGAGGATAGATTTATATATATCTCTGAATTTAGTATGATATTCTACAATATATTGCCTTTTTAAAAAAATACTTTATTTATTTATTTATTCATTTATTTATACAGGCAAGAGTCGTGGGATAAGGGTGAAGGGGAAGAGGATGCGGGAGAGAAAGATCTCAATCAGACAATACACTGAGCCTGGAGCCCAACACAGGGCTGGATATCACAACCCTGAGATCATGACCTGAGCTGAGATCAAAAGTCAGATGTTTAACTCACTGAGCCAACCAGGTACCCCTAATATGTTGATGTTTTTTAAAAGAGCTTATAATCAGATTTTTAAAGTATATAAAAGTTTATGTACAGCTTTATAAAAATATTGACAAGAGCCAAAATAATTGCATGAGTAAATTTAAAACCAATTTGTAAAACAATCTTAATTGCTTTCAACACTCTATCTAGTAGAATGATAGGGTCATTAATTTCAAAGTCTCTTACTTATTTGCTTAAATAATTTTTACGCAAATCATAAGAAGGCGTGAAAATAAATGATGTCTCCCCATCTAAATAAGTACTAATTTTTCTAATAGAAGGCTCCATGTAATTTGGGTTGAAACAAGCTTTTAAATCACCTTAGTTCCCTTAATAGAATCCCTTTGACTTGTATATACCATTCTTAGAATGATGGTACACCGGAAAACAATACTATAAATGGTAAACATTGTGTTACTTTCTAGGTAGGCAATTTTTATTTTATTTATTCCATCTGCAAAAATATATGTAGCCCCTACTATGTGTTGGTGCAGTTCTAGGCATTGTGTTTGCAGTAGTGAACAAAACAAAGTCCTTGGCCTCATCAAGCTCAAATCTAATTAGAAGGGAGGCAGAAAAATAATTAGATAACATCAGATGTGTTAAGTATCCCAAAGAAAGATAAGAGTGTGAGGACAGGAAATATGGAAACGATTGCTATTTTATATAAACTGGTCAGACAGGGACTCTCTCACAGTCACTTGAAGGAAGTAAAAATGGAAACAGCAGGGTGCTGGGGCAGAAGTGTGTTTGGTGTAGTCCAGGTACAGAAAGAAGGTCTTTGTGGATATTTTGGAATAATACTGGGATGTTAGTATAGTAGGTGAAACCAGATAAATAGTCCAAGGCCAGAACATGTATTGCCACTTCCACAACTCATTTTTACTTTGGCTTTCATGCCATGTGAGAAGGGAAGCCATTGGAAGTTTTAAGTAGAGGAGGAGCTTCTTGATTTAGCAAGTAAGAAACACTGGCTGCCCAGTTAAATTTTAATCTCAGATAAACAATGAATACATTTTTAAAATAAATATGTTCCAAATATTATATGGCATATACTTATGGTAAAATATTATTCATTATCTGAAATTCAAATGACCAGGGTATCCTGTATTTTATAGAAATTCTTTCACTGCTATGTGGTAAGTAAATGTTTTGGTAGGGCAGAAATAGAAGTTGGTTGAATCTGTTTGAATAGATTCAAATGCATTCACTTATCTGTAATCGATAGCTGCTCTATAAAACTAGTTTATAACTTGTTGGAATAAGCACAAAGGAAGATAGGTAAAGTGTGTTCTTTCTATAATTACCTTCTGTGCTCAACTTTCTTTGGAAATCAATAAAGAATTTCTAAAGTAGATACAATTTTTTTCATTAGAAAAATAAAATAATACTATATAAAATAGGTGTTAAATTTAAAAAATTAGAAAGTAGACCAACTAAATTAGGATACAGAAGACTTGAACAATTATAATGAATCATTTTGACCTGATGGACAAATTAGAATATCACACCCAGTAACTCTAGATTGCACATTATTTTTCAGACATATATTGTGCATTTGTAAAACACTGAAAGTGTTGCATTTACCAACATACTAGATCCAAAAGCAAATCATAAAAACTTTCAACAGTGAGATCAAAGTATGCTTTTTGAATATAATGTAATTGTATTATAAATTAATGCTAAACTCTAAGTAATATATCCTCCATATATTTAGATATTATAAAGTACATGAATGTATTAAAAAG
Organism: Mustela nigripes; assembly: GCF_022355385.1. Classification (NCBI taxonomy): domain Eukaryota; kingdom Metazoa; phylum Chordata; class Mammalia; order Carnivora; family Mustelidae; genus Mustela; species Mustela nigripes. The sequence goes on from NC_081566.1 coordinate 44,584,906, forward strand.
ATATTTTAATGGATAACAAAATAATGCATGCCAAATCTTGTTTGAAATAGCTAAGGCAGCATTTTGAAGCAATTTGTGATCTTAAACACACAACTTAGTATCACCTGAAAAGATTTCAAAATGATTCCAAAAAAGTAGACAGATTGAAACATTTAAGAGAAAAATAAATAGAAAATGTACAATGCAGCAAAGACTTTTAACAAAAGCAAAAAAAAAAAAATTCTTCAAAAGAGTAGTACAATTGACAAATCAATGGGTACTTAAAAGAAAAAAGAAAAGATGCAAATAATAAATATCAGTAGTGACAGAGTGGATGAGTATAGACGGAATAGAGTTTAAACAGATAATATAAAGGATATTATGAATAGTCTAGTAGCAATACCTTTGAAAATAGATATAAAATAAACAACTTGCCAAAATTGACTGTGGAATAAAAAATTAAATGAGTGTTTTATATTTTTTTTAATTGAATGTCATCAATATTTTTCTACAAGTAAAACTCAAGGTCATGATGGCTTGACTTTTTTGTAACCAAACAAATAAGAAAGGAATATTTTTTCATATTATAGAAGCTCTTTTAGAGAATAGAACAAGAAATCGCAATCCATTTAATGAGGCTTGAAAACCTTGACTCCAAAATCTGACAAGGATAGTGTAAGAAAAGAAAATTAATAGCCAATTTCACAGGAACACAAGTGCAAAAATTCTCAAAAAAAGTTGCAAGCCCAAATCAGAAAACACATGAATAGGAAAATACATCTTGAACAAATCTGATGTATCACAAGGAGTACAAATTTTGTTTAGTATTAAAGATCAGTAAATGTAAGTCAGTATCTCAACTGATTACAGAAAAAAATAATGTGTTCACTTCAGTAGATGCAGAAATCATATTTACAAAAATTCAACATTCATTCATCATAAAAAGAATAACAACCTCATGATCTTTTAGCAAAGTAAGTATAGAGGAGAACTTCAATCTGGCAAAAGCTAACCAAAAATAAAATAAAACAGTAACTAAAAACCTAGAGGAGATCATTTTACTTTCTCTTTTTTCCTTCAAAAATGGAAACAAACAAACAAACAAACAAACAAAAAATATATATATATATATAGAGAGAGAGAGAGAGAAGAGAGAGAGAAATCTCTTACAACATACCTAATTAACTACCAGAACTTCTACCCTATATTAATGCTATCTTTCACCAAAGATGTGTTCTCTGTGCTCTAACCTAATACACATATTCCCACCATTTTTGCCTGCAGAGATGTGTCTTGAGAAATTCTCTTCCCTATCTGGTCAAAAATCATCTTCTTTTTACTGGGCCAAACATCAGCATAACACCTTATTCCATATTAGAAAAACAAACAAACAAACAAACAAACAAAAACAGAACAAAACATACAATGTCTGTAAATCCAATTTACCTTTTGTTTTTATTTTTATTTATTTTTTTCAATTTACCTTTTAAAAGAAGCAACCTTCTATTTGCTGAATCATCAAGGATAGAAGGATGGACGAAGCAAGATTAATTCATCCATTGATTCAAAAGGCTTTTCACTACATCTGTTATTTTTCCTCTTTGGGTATAATTCTTTCCTTATTTTTGACATTTGTGAGGTTAGTGAGATTCATGAAAGAGTCCCTTAAATTATCGCCTCATCAGGTTATGCTCTTCTTACTGTTGCTTCATCTACCTCATTTATCTTACTTGATCTGGAACACCCTCTTTCTGCTATGAGTCTAAACAATTAAGAATTATAACTGTCAAAAAGTAGAACCATTTTCAACATTATGGAACCAGGTTTTTAAAACAACATTTTACACTTCTTTCATGTTCCATCTTGATATGTCTTACGTCAACAATTAAGAGAACATTGGATAAGGTCTTTGCCACAGCTAATTTAGGAAACATAATTTTTATCTATATTTACATTTATGTAATCAGAAGTCTTGGGGAGAAACAGAAAATTTAGAAAAGAAGCTTTGAACATCTCATGACATAGCTATTGGTGTCATATTTAGACACTGAAACTCAATGGAGTAGAGTGTTGTAAAAATGTAGTTATTTGTGGGAAGTTTATTTGAATGGTGTCCTATGTATGACTGAAGTTAGAGGACTGTCTTTAAATTTACTATAAACTTATTAGCAAGAAAAAAGTCATAATTTGTGAAACATAAATGACTCCTCCAGATTTTGTTGATAAGTTTTTATTATTCAACATTTGTACCTCAACCCCACTTTCACTCAATTCTCAGCCTTTCTTTCCTCTGTTCTGCATCCAGACAGATTGGCTGCTATGAAGTTCACTGCCTCAGCTCTTTTGCTGGCTGGTTTGAGCTTGGTTCAGTGAATGAGTGTCTGAGATTGAATTTCTTGAAAATAGACTTTGAGATGGAGAGTTGTTTGGAAATCATAGGGGATTTCTCTTGAAAGATATACTTGCCAGGAAGTGAAGTAGGCAGTATTGGCAAAGGGAGAAGCTCTCTTATAGCTTCTCTCATCTGAAGACTTAGTCATCCCAGGGCGAGTTCTGGAGCTGTGATGGCCCTTCAGAACTGTTCCAGTTTGTAGTCCCACTTCAACCAATCACTGAGTGGACATTGCTCTTCAGACAGAAGTTTCCTTTGGTGAGGCAGTTCTCTGAAGCTGAGGATATTTCCTAGAGAGTTTTCCTGCAGCTATAAACTATCAATAGTTAAATATTCCTGACAGAGGGGGACAGATGCCTCATTTTTGAGAGGTGATCTAGGTGGAAAACCATATAGTCCAGTAATGAGAAGAACTGACACAAGATCAAAGATCAAAGATCGACACAAGAACAGATAGGTCTGGTTTTTATGCTCCCTCTTGGGTCTGAACCAGGTCTTTTGGCAGTGGCTGTATTGCAGTCTAACTCTGGGCAGCTTTTCTTTCATGGCCCCCATCTTTCACTAGGCTGTTTGACCCCTTCAGCCCCAGGAGAGGCAATAGCTTACTATTAATGCTATTCTCTGAGTTCATCAACCTTTTTTTTTGTTTTATAATATTCTTACACTTCTGTAAATTTTGTATTAACTGAAGTCTCTTGAAAAATTTGGATTTGATTTTGTTTCTTGCTCATTCACTAGTAAAGCAGCCATGCCTTAAGACTGGTGTTGGTTTGGCTTTGTTTGGGTGTGAGATGACTTATATTTCTTTATAAAAGAGGATATTTTAGACAAGACTTGGTATGTATTGCAAGCTATAACTTTGACATTCAATCTAATTGAGTAAATCATTTGAGGGTACACATTAAAGGTAGGTGGAATGGGTAAATCAGTGATTCTTTTTCCATATACCAGAGGCTGACCAAGGGATCATAAGGTGATTTTGGCAAGTCAGAGCTCTCCCTTCTGACATGGTAATTCCAGAGGATTGTCAAATCACGAAGAATAAAAGCCAGAGTCCATGTTGTATATGAAACTACAAGGCTACGTGTGGTCTGCTCCTCATTGTGTCTTTGGTATTATTTCCTATCACCCTTCCCTTTTTCTCTCTAGTATAGCTACACTGGCTTCCCACCTGCTTCTTAATAGATCAAATGCTCCATCTTCCAGCTTCTGCCTGGGCTATTCTTTCCCCAGATAACTTTGTGGTGTGCTCTTTTACTTTATTTGTTTTTTTATCAAACACTTCTCCTGGCCACTTATTTAAAACACTACCCCAACTCCTCTACCCCAGCAGAAGTCCCAATCTCCATTAACCTGCTCGTTTTTCCCCTCCTCAATGGATTTTCAATTATCGAAATTTTGTATGTCTTCTTGGGATTTGTTTATGGCCCACTGCTCATCTCCATGAGAGTAGTTCTGTGGCCCCTGTGAAGGCTTGCCCAAAAGTGCTTGCAACAGTGCCTAGCATATGGTGCCAACTCAACAAATACTTGTTGACTGATTGAGTGAACGAATGAGTGGTGAGGAATTATGATAGAAACAGAAATTAAAATATATGAAGATATATTTGAGAAAAGAATATATTTTAGCCTAAGACTTCCCTTCTTATGGATCCCATTTGGACCTGCTACAGACTTTAATAAAAGGGAGTTCTTTCAAAATGCTCCATAGCATGAGACTTGTTTTATTCTAGCAGGTGCATGGGGGATGAAGACAAAAGAATCAATACAAAGAGGAATAAATTTGAAAGAGGAAGACATCTCAGAGGAGAAGCCAAGAGATTGCTTGTCCCAGTTTGAATCTGTTTATAATCCCTAACCTATCCCATTAGCGCAGTGTACTAATTGTATCCTTGAATCAAATTCAAGGTTTCCTTCTACCTTGGAATAATGGTGCCACAGGTGGGTGTTGGTGAGGGGAACAGGGGTGAATTGTGCCTGACTGGCTCTAATAGCAGTAGTTCTGAATCCCAGCTAGTCAATTAATATATAATTTCTAAGTCTCTCCTCCAAGAATTCAGATTCCCAGAGTGAAGGTATAGCTGAATGATGCACATTTGTTTAAAAAATAAAAATAAAAAGATAAATGTTTCAGATAATGTAATATAAATATTCCCCTTCAATATCATTTATAATGTAATAAGACCATTATTCTAAATAAGCCAAACAATTGACTGTTGTGATGCCAAAGAGCAAATGTGAGAATTATTTTGAATCAAAATATGAGAAAAGAAGATACGTGTTATACAAAACTGTTAATGTGCTAGCTGGAAGTTCATTTTCTCATCTTCTAATTATCTTTGGTACATAAATTCTTACTTTGATTAACATAAGGTTAAAGGCTTAAGCAACTCTCTAATGGTATTTTCAAAAATCTGCAGATGAAAGCAAACACAAGTGTTTAGAAAAAAAGCAAAGGTCAACTATACCTTATAGCAATATCAACTCAGACTGATATGCAAATTATAATTAATTCCTCTAGCAACATGAACCTTTTTTAAAACCCCAGAGCACTCATGCCTTTTTCTCTAATTTACTGACAATGCTTGGAAGAAAAAAAGTAGATGTGGTGACCAGAATTTTTACATTCCATGCTATCATTAGCTGACTCATCTATAATTATGAAATGTAATATTGCCAACCTTGAGGCTCATCTTGCTTCCTTTTTTACTAGGACAGAAATTCCATGGGAAAGAGTTCTTTGCTGGGGAAGAGTGCCTGGCAAATAACCATGATGCTCATTTATTCCTTTCTTAAATATTTACTGAACAGATTTGATGTAATGGACAATATTATTATTACATAATAGACAAAATGCCAAATTCTGAGAGTACATAGAAGAATAGACAGTTGTTGGCTTCAAGGATACACTGTATATAGAAATTTCTCTGAAATGGGCTTTAGAGGTGAATTATTTCTCTTCCATGAATGCTATTGTGAAATCTCCATCTCTGGTATTTGACATTGTCCTCTAATGTTTATATTTAAAGTACATTGTTAAAACCACTAATGCAATTTTCACTGTCACTGGAAAGTTGTTTATAACAGCTTCTTGGACAGCTAAAACTGAAAATATCTTCTAATCCTAGTTTATACTTGATCTACTTCATGGACACTGTTATATTTTAATATCATCATAGGATAATGATATTTGAAGCTATCATATCCACATACATTTTTTTTTTTAATTTATTTATTTGACAGAGAGAGAGATCACAAGTAGGCAGAGCAGCAGGCAGAGAGAGAGGAGGAAGCAGGCTCCCTGCTGAGCAGAGAGTCCAAAGCGGGACTCGATCCCAGGACCCCGGGATCATGACCTGAGTGGAAGGCAGAGACTTTAACCCACTGAACCACCCAGGTACCCCACATTCATTTTTTAAAATTTATTTATGTATTGAGGGGAAGAGCCAGAGAGAGAGAGAATCTTAAGTAGACTCTTCACTGAGCAAGGAGGATGACACAGGGCTCCATCCCACAACCCTGAGATCATGACCTGAGCCAAAATCAAGAGTCAGATGCTTAATGGATATGAGCCCACGATTGAGAACCCAGTGTCCCACTATCATAATTTTATAAGTATAAAAGTATAAAAAAACTTACTACTAATATAATTTCAAAATATTATTTTTAAAAGCTACTGGCATAAAAAATACAGTTTCAGATTTATACCAATGTTTTAGACTAAAAAATGAATTCCAAACTCTCTTAGAGGCTGAAGCATTTCAAATATTTTCCCATAAGGGTAAGCAATTTATTATTAGCCAAAACCAATATATAATCTCTTCTGTCTAGATCTTTTGTGGTAAATGAAAAATTAATTTTAAATTCTTTCACCTCAATAGTTATTCAGAATAGGTTCTAGACAATAATTTTAACTTCCCAAAGCCAATTGCTTTTCTGACAATTACTATAATTGGTAGCAGTCTCTTTTAATTTTACGAGCTTTTATCTAGCTACGTGATGTGCCATATATTTAAATCAATAGGATGTTTTAAAAATCAGAAAATAATTGTATGCTGTAAAACATGGCTATTTCAGAAAAAAAAAACAACTCTCATATTTGCTTATTATGTTATAAGCTTATTATATATGCTTATTATTGTTCCAGGTCAATAAAATTTCTTTCTAATATTTTTATTTGCACAAAATTCTATTCCCTGATGATAAGTGAATAGTTACAAAAAATTAACTTTTTCCACTTATATGTTTATCAGTATGATTAATTTTTTCTTAAGTGATAGTGTTTTCATTTTAACATGGACTGGCTTATAATGAAATGCCAATTTTGCTCTCTTTGCTAACTATTGGAGGGGACAATATTACCCAAAAAACTTGTACTTTTATTTTAGATAACCCTATCTACTTTGATGAGAAAAATAAAAGCTTTCGGGTTTGGTTTCTTTGTATAGATTATCATTTAGAGTTCCGTTCACTTGTATATTACTGCATATTAAATATTAGGCATGAATTCAGTGGTTTTATGAATACTTGACGTAGTCAAACTCGGAGATCTAAGCACTGTTACCGATCAGATCAGAAAGTATATTGAGGGGAGAAAGGAGGATTTGCATTTGCATTTGCTGCCTCATTTTGTCATTCCACAGAGCCCTCACAATGAGTCCTATATAATACATATTAGATAACCTCTTGTGGCTATGGCTTTTATTTTTTTTTATTTATATTTTTTTTATTTTTATTTTTATTTTTATTTTTTTTTTCCTTTGTGGCTATGGCTTTTAGATATCCTTTTGTGGCAATGGCTATTATTTTTGTTTAGGTCTGCATTTTCTCTTGTCTGAAATTATTGACTAGTTTCCATTTTCTTTGCCTTACATGGTTACCCAGCCCCACTTTTTCTCCTTTAATTCATCTTATGAGTGTCACCTCTAAACCCTTCGGCTCACTGCCTAAGATTTTCTCAATATTCCTGCAAATGACTGTTGAGTCTTTTCCATTGCTTTCTTGGTCACTCACTCTTTCTTCTAACACTAGTGTCTTTTCTACTTTTTCTAAAAGGCTATGTCTCTGCATGACTAAATACATGTGCAGATATCCTTCTTTCTGTATGAGTAAGTTACTTCAAAATTAGAAAGAAATAAAAGTGGTTGAGACATTTTTATTAAAATGGGAATGTAGTACCCACTTAATCTGCACATACAGGCATTGAAAACATTGGTTGTTTTTTTCTGCCCTATGCCCTTAGAGAACTGTTCTTCATGAAAATACCTGAACTGTTATTTTATCTCAGGGGAAAACACAAAGGTTCCCTTCAGATACATGAACCATACACAAAACCATTAAATAAAGGTAACTTACTAAACAGTTAATTAAATATGATGAACCCATTCATACTCCCCACGTAACAACACCATCAGCAAAACTACTATTAACATGTACATCAATAAATAATTGGTTTTGTTGCTTCTTCAGTTTCTTTGCACTAATGAGTGATTGGGAATCTTAACCCTATCTTGCTCTCTCTTAAACATAATTGCTTTGTTTTCTTTTCAAAATGCCCATTTTCCATTATGCGTGTACACCCTGTACACTGCTCCTGCTGGAAATCCGCTCCACTGTGAAACTTAAAGTGTACACGAGACTAGACAAGTTGCTGTGCTTTTTTAGGGAAGATATGCTATGTGAAGAGAAGGCACCTCAGCAGTGCCCGAGGCTCAGAAATTAAAGAATGTTTTCTAATTTGCTCACATGCTGACCCATGCAAGTACCTCAATCCAGGTCCCAGGACTTTACATTGTGTCCTTTACTACTGGGTCTCAAAATTAAATTTCCTCCACACAGTTCCTCCATTTCAGCATAAGTAAGTTACATTAAAAAGCAAACAAACAAAAACAAAACAACCACTAACTTGTGCTTACCTAACTTTTTAACCATCTTTTTTTGCTTTCATGTATTTGGTGCATTTGGAATGTCCTTCTCCCATTCTTTGTTTTTCTGTGAACTCTATATAACCTTCAATGCCCCCTCAAATATTATATTTATGATGATTTATGACCGCATAGTCACTGCCTCATGGTCCTCTAGCAATTGGATCAAACTTCTAGTGTTTATCCCCTCCAATGTCAGGGATGATTTGTTAGTCAACCTTATTTAGCAATAAACTATAAAGAATACTATATTCGTGTTGGACACTGCTATAATGGAGTTACTACCAGCTTGGTGGTGTAAAACCAAAGAAATATATTCTCTCACAGTCTGGGTGCCAGAAGTCCAAAATCAAGGTGTCAGCAGGGCCATGTTCACTCTGGAAGGTTTCATGCTGTGTCATGCTTTTTCCAGCTGGTGGCTGTCATCTTTCTTTGACTTACATCTGATTAGTCTAACATCAGCCACCATGGACACATCATCTCTGTGTATCTTCTCTTCTCTCTTTATTAACACTGCTTCTGCTTCTTTCTTATAAGAATGCATGTGACTTATCCATTCGTCCATTGAAGGGCATCTTGGTTCTTTCCACAGTTTGGCGACCGTGACCATTGCTGCTATAAACTTTGGGGTACAGAAGGGGTGGGGGGTGGGAGGTTGGGGGAACAAGGCAGTGGGTATTAGGGAGGGCACGGATTGCATGGAGCACTGGGTGTGGTACAAAAACAATGAATACTGTTATGCTGAAAAGAAAGAAAAGAAAAAAAAAAGAATGCATGTGACTGAATCCAGGACCCACCTGCCTAATCCAAGATAATGCCCTCCTCTAAAAATTCTTGAAAATAATCACTTTTTTTTTTTTTTTTTTGCCATGTAAGGTAATATTCAAAGGTTCTAAGAATTAGATCCTGATATCCTGGGGGACATTTTTAAATCTACCATAGAGATGGTCCGTATTTGGATCATTCTCACATTGTAAGTACCTAACTAATATTTCTGTCATGTAGTTGGCCCACATACCTATATTTAAATTGAATTGACTTGGGCTTTCTTTCAATGCTAAACATTACTTGGTCAGCACTGACTTATGCTTCAAACTAAACATTTGAAAGCAAGTAATGGAGGAGTTTAGGGAGAAAGTAAAACATTGTTAAGACAGTGATGTCATATATCCTGTCTATTAACTTATTCTCCACTATGACCTTTTGAGATAAATATTGTCATCACCAAATAATACACCAGTAAGGAGGTTTAGGAAGGTTAAGTGATTTTTCCTAATATCCCTGAGGTCAGGTCTTGACTAAAATCCAAATTTTTTTCTAACTCAAACCCCATTATTCCTCAGTGGAATTATAATGCCTTAAAAGCAAATATTAAGAATAAAATAAAGTACTCCTCAGGATGACTTATATAATAGCATAAATTACAACATGAAGTGTCCTTGATCATTAAAATGTCACACTTGATTTAAGATGAAAAAGCTGACAGTTCTCTTTCCCTGCATTTGTTAATGATAAATGTCAACTTTAAGCAGTGACTATCTAGCAATAAATTGTTATGAGCTCTCCTGTTTGTTTTGTTGATGCTCTATATAAATGAGTATTGAGGAAAAGAGTTTTGTTTATTCCTTTATTTATTATAACTTAAGTGTTGCAAAACATTGCGAGCTGCACAATCCTACTGCCAACAAATAATGACTAATTATCTAGTACTGGGGTTCTAAATAAGACCCATACCAACAAACAGATGTCAGTAGGATTTTGGCTCCAGGTTTTTGCCTGCAGGAAGTCATTAAAAGATAAGTGGAAAATCAAGTCTGTTCCCTTGGTAGCAGAATTTTTACCCTTTGGAGCCATACAGGGAGGCTTATTTTCGGACAGCAGCAATAGCTCCTACATTAGATGGTAATCACTCTTGTATTTATAGACTCCTTGTAAATCAATCCCAGACAGGCAATGAAATGATCTTCTCTGTATTTACTTTTAGGCTATTTTTAAAAAGTAGTTCTGAACAAACTGAACCTATTTTAAACAATCCTACCCCTCAGTAAATTTCATAGTTCAGCCTTATAAAATCATATTGTGGTCTATTTGTGTTCTCTTAATGACTTTCCACTCTCTGGAAAGTCGCATTGTATTCCAGCTGTGCGAACACTGAAATTTGTATTCCAAATGGTTGATGCTTAGGAAGAAAGTCATGATTGAAACCAGGTGCAGATCATTATGCTTAATACTTAGTGTTTTTCCTCCTCTTTCTTACATCTTAGCATCCTAATGATTCTACAACTTACTTTTCCATCTCACAAGTTTGCAGGGACCTAAGTGTCTTCAAGAAGGAGAAGTTACTCAGTAATAAGAAAGGTTTTTTCCTCAAATAAAAAAAAAAAGTCTTAAACTTTGGGTATTCATTAGAGAATTTTTTTTCATTAATACATATTTTTAAGTCATGACAATGAACCACTGAAAGAGTGTAGGGTAATGAATACTCAGTGATTTTTGTATATCAGCAAGGAGCATACTACAATGTGAAAAAGTAGATTTTGCTTTAGAAAAGATCAAGAAGTATATATTAATTCCATGTACAATAATTAGCAGGGCATCAAGAATTTCTAGAACTACGATGGCACCAACTTGCTAGTAATTAATTAAAACGATGTACTTAAGCTTTACAATTTTTATTCAAAAGAAATAAGTGAACTGTTCCATGAAAGTTGTGAAATGTCAAGCCTATTTTAATATACTCTTGAATTACTCAAATGTCTAAAAAAAGTAGGAATAAAATAATAACGCTTTATTTTTATGTTATTTCGACCTATGCAACTTAACACTCAGCCTAAATTGCAACGTGACATACAAATCATGTTGGTAATGTATAGTAGAAATCAGAAATGTAAATAATATATACAATTTGAGAGCATTTATAGGTAATCCTTTGCAATTTAAACAGAAATAAAAAGATTTTTAAAAAATCATTTTTTCAGCATGAGAAAGTTCACCCTTTTAGCCGTTACCTCCTGCCTTTTTAGTTGTTTCAAATAAGAAACAAATTTAAGTAGAAACCTACCTGAATTTTAATGGTTTCCTACTTTCAGTTTTGTGGGAAATCCTAGCAGGCTATGCAATAGAGTAAAATCACTGCAGCATGAATCCCAAATTAGAGTTTAAAGTCTCAGTGGCTTCAATATTTATGTCACTGAAAAGTGCCTGCGGCAGGAGCTCCCCTTTGCATTATGTTCTTTTCTACGGTGCTGATGCTCATGGATACTTTTAAAAAATGTCCTGACTGATAAGTTGTTTGAGTACAAAGTTGTAATAGACATGCAACATCTTATTTCAATTTTCCTTTTCTTTTTTTGATAAGAGCAGAAGTTACCAGTACCATTGTGACTTGTTATTAATAAGAATTCCCACAGTTTAAAAAAAAATCTACAAACATTATTTAAATAGCAATTGTTCAGGTGGTTAATGATAATGTTAGATAAACTGCCCAATGGCACACAGCTAAGTGGCTGATTTGGGGTGTAAACGCAAGCAGTCTAGCCACAGAATTTACTCTTTTAACCGTGACATAAGGTCTTCATTAAAGTAACTGCCTCTTATCTGCTTGTTTGTATCAATTAACTTCTCTTGTGTTACAAATAACCTGTGGCAGGGGGTGACTGGGTGGCTCAGTTGGTTAAGCCTCTGCCTTAGGCTCAGGTCATGATCCCAGTGTCCTGGGACCCAGCCCCTGTTCAGCAGGAAGCCTGCTTCTCCCTCTCCTACTGCTTGGGCTCTCTCTCTTTCGCTATCTCTGTCTCTCTCTCAAATAAATAAATAAAATTAAAAAAAAAAATGACCTGTAGCAGATAGACTCTGGGGTGTTTGTGACCTTGTATAATCTCCTCCTGAGTGTAGGTAGGATCTGGGACTTGCTCCTGTACAACAGAATATAGCAAGGGTGATGTGATGTCACTTCCTTGATGATGTTACGTTATTTAAAACTCAGTTGTGCTAGCAGATTCGCTGTAGAAACTTTCCTTGCTTGGCTTAGTGAAGTAAGCAGTCACAGTGAGACAGTCCACATTTCAAGCAACGTGGGGTAACTTCTAATAGCTGAGAGTGGCCTCCAGCAGAAATTTAGAAGGAAGCTGAGCCTTCTGTCCTCCAACCACAGGGGAACAAATTCTGCCAACATTCTGAGTGTGTTTGAAAATACATTCTTCTCCAGACAAGCTTCTAGATGAAAACACAGCCTTATTAACACTTAATTACAACCTTGAGAGACCCCTAGCAGAGGACCCAACCAAGGCAGTATCACATTTAAAATATACCAGATCACATGTAAAGTTTTTTTTATTAATGGGAAAAAGTGGTTGCAGACATTGGTTGAAATTCAAAAATGTAATGATCAGGTGGCTTTGTAGATCCTCAGGAATCTAACATTCTTACCAATTTGCAAGTGTCCACATGGAGCCTTTTGAAAATAGCAAAGGAAGCTCTACAGTTCTAGCTGTTGGACTTTTGGGCCTTACACTCACCTAATGCCTGTTTGAAGTGTCTTGGGAACAGGTGAAAGTGCTGGTTTGGCTGTGTATATTCACTGCAAGCTATTTAAAAAGTGTGGCGGAAGTGGATTGTTCAAGACCTCCTTATCAGAAGCAAGACTCTACACCAACAAGGTTTCCTTTTGGAGAAGAGAGAAATGGAGGCAGAAAGACTGGGAGCCACTGCATTGCTTGCTGTTCCCAGTCACTCCAGTCTGACATTTTTTCTTCAATAATGATTGATAGTCAAAGGAGAAACCATATAACTTTTTTTCCAGTTATGTTTGCAGCCAATGATGAAAGATTCTAGGAGACTGCTATGGTCAATTATTCAACAAGAGGATATCATGTCTAAAGCTTTCAGGCCTCATAAATTGAACCCTGCGTACTTTACTATTTGGAATGTACCAAATGATAAGAAATAAGCAAAAAGAAAAAAAAAATCACTACCCCCAACCACAAAAACGACCATAAGCACACTATAAGCTTCTAATGAGAAGGATGCACTTTTATTTTATTATTTATTTTATTTATACTTAAAGATTTTGTTTATTTATTTATTTGACAGTGACAGAGCACAAGCAGTGGAAGTGGGAGAGGGAGAAGCAAGCTCCTTGTTAACCAGGGGGTCAGATGTGGGGCTCCATCTTAGGACCCGGGATCATGACCTGAGCGGAAGGCAGATGCTTGACTGACCGAGCTACCCAGAGGATCCAAATTTAAAAATGTATTTACTTATTTTAGAGAGAGAGAGAGAGAACCTGCATGTGTGCAGGGTAGGGGTAGAAGAAGAGAAAGTCTTAAGCAGACTGTATGCTGAGCCTGGAGCCCAGTGTGGGGCTTGATCCCAGGACCCTGAGATCACTTAGCTGAAACCAAGAACCAGGAGTCTTAACTGACTATGCCACCCAGGGACCCCGAGAAGAATATAAATTTAAACAGAATATCCTGTAAGATTTTTTTTATCCCCTAGGAATCTGAGGATTATTACATCTCAGTAGAAATACAAATGACTGAATTGTACATCACAGTAAAGATGGGTGCTATAAACAGGAATAAAGCAAAACGTTTGCAACTTAAGAAATCTTATGGCTATTTGTTTGATGTCTATGGACAAGCATTATATATAAACCAAAATATTGCATTAGTTTACATTCCTGAAATAACTATGAAAGTCAGAGTCTCTTAGCGGCCACTTGAAAAATGTGAAGTACAGTTGGGATTCTCTAAGAATGTCAATAAAGAGTGCTATAGGATAAAGAACCACTCAGGTTTATATTTTTTTAACACTGAAGAAATCAAAAGAAGACTATTTCATGATACCTGATGAGTAGATGAAAGTCAAATTTCAAATTCCATAGACAAAGCTTGACTGGAACGCAGCCATATATTTGAAGTATTTGTTAAAGTTGGTTTCAACAGCAAAACTGAGTAACTACTGAACAGCAGACACTGCATGACCTGCAAGGCAGAAAATATTTATTATCTGGCACTTTTTTAGAGAGTTTATATGAGGTAACTAAAATAGTCCAATTCATAGACACGTAAAGTAGAATAGAGGTTTCCAGGAGCTGAGGGAAGGAAGGAACAGAGAGGCAGTGTGTAGTGGGTATCGTATTTCAGTTGAGGAAGATGAAAATTCCATCACTGAATGGTGATAATGACAAGCTAATCAGCGTGTGCTTAATGCCACAGAACTGTACATTTAAAAATTGTTAAATTGGTAAATTTTATACTATGTGTATTTACCACAGTAAAAAGCTAGGAATTAAGTTTCTACCTGAGTGTGATCCTTACTATGCTTTATCCAGAGACCAATTGTCAGTTACTATTATGTTTTCTGTTCCAGTGTTGAAGAAAATAGAAAAAATTATGAATACAATCAAATTGTCACTAAATATTTTTTTTGTATGCTGTGGACAAAATAAAAGCTGACAAGGGATAAACAACCATTTTTTTTTCAAAGTATATTCAATAGTATGTTTACAATTGAAGGGCAGGATGTATATGAAAGTTTTGAATAATTAATAGGGAAATGTCATAGTATGTTTCTCATTGGAAGGTGGGTGGCAAATTAAGGTTTTGAATAAAAAAAATGTATCATCACAACACTTATAAATTGGGTAAGACAATTTCTATGCTTTACAGTGGCTTGCTTATCTGAGCCAACTAACTTTATTAACACATAGAAGGCAATCTCCTCCCCTATGGTTATCAAAAATGTTAACTGTATATGATTATGAAACTAATTGAGAATATGTATTTGTGCTAGAAATTCCAGTTCTTTAACAAAGACCCATTCTTGTCAATTTCCTCAAATGGAACCCCAATTTTTTTACTGTATACATTACCCAGCTAAATACTAAATTTCCCATCTTTCCTGGAAGTTAGTTATAGTCATGTGATTCAGTCTTGGCCAATAAAGTATAAGTGGAAAAACTGATGTGACTCTGGTAAGTCTCTTTAATGAAGAGGAGACAGACATTTCTTCCTCTCTTTCCCCTCTACTCATAATGCAGACATCATGGCTGGAGCCAGAGCAGCCATGATGGAATTGTGGACAATAGCTGCACACCAAGATTGCTGGAGGAGAAAGCTGGAAGAACCCTGGTTCCCTTATATCAACATTTTGACTGCCACCTGCCAAACTTCTGTGAGAGAAGGAATCAAAGTTTATCTTTTGAAAATATCACTATTATTTTTTTTCTATTTTTCTTAGCTGGGTCAAATTCTAAGAATTCCCTCTTTAAGAAGATCAGTGAAACCATACCACTGTCCTTTTCTAGCTCTCCTTCAGTTTCTGTCAGAGATAAAATTTCTTTTGACATCACTTAGATTAATAGGAATGCATCCTTAGACAACTTTTAAACCATAAACATTCTCAGGCACTGACTGCTCAGATTAGACACTATGAATCTAAATCTCTGTGCTAATGTCTGCATAGGTACCTCCACAACACCATGTAAATATTCTAAGTCATAATATTTATACTAATCTATTTTCATAAATTTGACAAGAAGGGAAGCATAAATATTCATATGTTGCTACATTTACGTGGCCCCAGGGGTCTAATCCTTGTTTAGAAATAGAATTTTCTACAGCTTGGAAAAATTAATTTTTCATAGACACTCCTGGGTAAAAACAAAAACCAACTCAAAAATGAATCCTCTTTTTATGCATTTCTGCCTTTAAAAATTAATACTTAAGAATGCATAGAAAATGGTATTATATGGCTCTTGCTACAAGAGTTGACCCCTACTCTCCAGAATAATCTTAAAGAAAAGAACTGTAGATGTTAGAAAGACCACCAAGACCCGTGTGTTCAGAAAAATTGTACTTTGAAGATTAAGTTTTATTTATGATTTCAAAAATAGAAATAACAAAAGGAAATCTTCATTTGCTGAGAAGCATGGGATTTTATGACTAGTAATGACCATACATATTGGAGGAATTTCACTAGTTTCTATAACCATATGCTCTCCAGTGTTCCAGAAAGAACCAGGCAGGTGATGAAACATTTTGTGGGGGCAGGTCTGGAGCAGGATGTTTCTAAATATATTTCCAGTTTTAAAATAAATTATTATAAAACCTGTTGCATAAAAACCACAATGATAACTTTCCCTCTGTTGTGTTAAAAAAACTCATTCAACTTGTAGAAGTAGAGCAACAATTTTTGTTGTTATTGTTATAGGTTGAATAAGGTTGCTTTGCAATTTTTTTATTCATTTTTAAAAAATTTTTTGGAACAGAAATGTGAAGGCAATTCTTAAATTTTCTTAAATTGCTGCTCACATTGATAAAGATAATAGACTCTATTCACTAGAGGAAAATACAAGTGCTCGTGTATATGAGATTTTTAAATAATGGTAATTTGGTTTTTTTTTTTCTTTCATCTTTAGGACATAAAGTTAAGGCTTCTGTGGTTATTTCTTTTATAGAACTATATCATCATGTCGCCCCCAATCGTTACTTTACCTCATCTCGAAGGGAAGCAGAAAAGTTATTTTTGTTTGAAAATGTGGCTGGCACTTCTTGCCATTCCACATGGTAATTGCTAGGAAAAGGTAAAGGGCTCACTGGATATCATGCCGCCTTCGTTCTAGATGAACTAATACTGTGGGGAAAGATGTTTTGCTCAGTGTTAACTTGGATATTTGAGATTATCCTTATTGTTTATTTCCAAGGGAATTTTGTGCCTGTATTTTAAGAGTCTCATGCTCTACTGACTGAGCTAGCCGGGCGCCTTGCCTGTATTTTATGTAATTTTGACTACATATATATATTTTAAAGATTTGATTTATATTTATTTATTTGAGTGAGAGAAAGTGAGAGAGAGCACATGAGTAGGAGGAGGGAAATTGGGAGAGAGAATCTCAAGCAGACTCATGCTCAGCAAGTAGCATGACACAGAGCTAGATCCCACAATCCGAGACCATGACCTGAGCTAAAATCAAGAGTTGGATGCTTAACAGAATGACCTACCCAGGGGCCCCTGTATTTTTGACTATATGACGATGAGAATTCTATGATTAATTTTAATAAATACCTTTTTTTATTTTAAGAAAAAGTCCATCTTTATAAAGTCTGTAGTCATTTCCTTTTTTATATCAAAAGGAGATCAAATTTCTTTTAAAAGCTGTCAGTTGGAAGGAATCTTAGTCAACTTTCATGTTTTACTTACTATGGGGTCCTGAGTACTAAAAACATATTTTTTGATTTATCGTGCTAGGGTTTATGTTTTGAATCTCTGCTACTTGTACTTGCCAATGGTATTCCTACCTACAAATTTTAAGAGACATGTTTTTCAAAATATTATTTGCATAATTTTTTTATGAGAAGTGTTCAGTATGCCTGTTTTATAGAAGCACATACTAAACCTAACACATTAAGAACAAAACATTATATTTGAAGTTGAGAAAAAATATGAGGGTTTCTTATGACTGGTTTGACCAATGGTTTGACAATATGCCTCTTTTTTCATAGCTGTTGAATTCATTTCTCACTCATCACATAAAGAAATTGATATAGAATTATGAAACCTAAGACTTACATAAAATGATCCAACTGAACATAAAACTTTTTTTTTTTTTTTTAGGATAGATTAAAATCACTTGCTAGGGCGCCTGGGTGGCTCAGTGGGTTAAGCCGCTGCCTTCGGCTCAGGTCATGATCTCAGGGTCCTGGGATCGAGTCCCGCATCGGGCTCTCTGCTCAGCAGGGAGCCTGCTTCCTCCTCTCTCTCTGCCTGCCTCTCTGCCTACTTGTGTTCTGTCAAATAAATAAAAATTAAAAAAATCTAAAAAAAAAAAAAAAATAAAATCACTTGCTACAAATCTTAAGCTGAGATCTTGTTGGCATTGATATTCAAATGGAAGTAAACTTCAGTGAAAGATCCCCCCAATTTCTTGGTCTAGGATTAATTCACTATCAAAGTTATCTGTACTATTCACCCTCTTATCCATATGTAACTAATATTGTTATTATTATTGAAATATGTTTACTTTTATTATAGAAGTGGTAGAGAGTCTTTTCTTAGTTATCCTAAAATTTATAGTCTCCATGTGTTCTGCTTTAAAACTGTCTGAAAACTCTGTGGCATAAAGCAACAACTATTTTTTTTTTAATATTTTATTTATTTATTTGATAGGCAGAGATCACAAGTAGTCAGAGAGGCAGGCAGAGAGAGAGGAGGAAGCAGGCTCCCTGCTGAGCAGAGAGCCGATGTGGGGCTTGAACCCAGGACCCTGGGATCATGACCTGAGCCAAAGGCTTTAACCCACTGAGCCACCCAGGTGCCCCAAGCCACAACTATTTTATTATATCTTGTGATTTTGTGTGTCAGAAATTCAGACAAGGATCAACTGGCCCATTCTTCCATTTTGCCTGATGTTGATTGTGGGTGACCTGGTATTATTCAGCTGACAACTAGGTGATCTGGAGTTAATCTTGAAAGGGATAGTTAAAAAGCTGGGTTTAGATGGATTCATACTTTCCAGGTAGTATCAGGTCCACACCATGTGACCTGTTCAGTAGGACAGCCAGTCTTTTGCATGACAGCTCAGCGTCCCAAGAATCAGTGTTCCAAGGGATTCTGGTGAAACCTATCTGATGTCTTATGACCTGGCCTTGCTGATTCCACAATGTCACTTCTATTACATTGGATTGGTCATGCAGGTCCATAAAGCCAGTTCAGATTCAATGGGAGAAGAACTAGAATTTACCTTTCAATGGGAAGAATAGAGAAGTCTTTGTGGCCATCTTTCTTTTACCACAGACGTTTTGCTGAATATAACTTAATTCATTCATAAATGCTGAGAAGTTATGACTTAGAAATTATGAATATGGTCTTTGGCAGTAAAGTAGTCAGTGTGAAAATCCCAGCTCTTGGCATTTTTAGCTCTACAACAGAGGAAGATATTTCAGCTTTCTCATCATGGGGCTCATATGCCTACCTTAGATATTTTATTTTTATTAAATATGATTCTGCTTATCCTTCACCTAATCTTTCAGCAAGCAGAAGGGGTAGAGAGGATTCTGCATTTAACATTTAACCATATTATTACACTACTTGATAGTGGACACAGAAAAATACAAAAACAGTTAGATTTTAATATTTGTATTCTTCAAATAATTGCATATTTTCTCTCAACACTGAATTTAGTGGAACTTAATTTTTGGCAAGCAATATTAGGTAACAACTCTATTTTAATAACATTGTGCTTTGAAATTCACTAAGTGATTTTATACATATAATATCATCAACCCTTACAGTGACAATTGAAAATAAATAAAATGATGACTATTTCCTTTTTTTAACAGATATATTAAAAGTCAAGAGAAATCAATTTCCTTTTTTGAAGCTCACATAACTAGGGCAGAGTCAAACCTTAAGCTCAAGTTGTAAATTTGAGTCACAAGGAAGAGCAGAATATTTTTGACATGTTGTTCACTAACAAACTTTAATACATATAAAGGGGAGGAGGTAGCCTAATGTGTTATTAAACATCTAAAGAACATAAATACTGAAAACTGTTACACTTAATACAATTAATATATTCATCGCATGAGAGAATAGCACATTAGCTAATTATGACTAATCTTTAGGTTGCATTCAACTAATTTACAATTTATTAGGTGCCTTCCATGTGTCTAATTCTACACTCAGAATCTAAAATAGAATCAAAGAAACACTCTACCATAAGAAAAAATAAATAAATTTGGAAATTCAGAAGTGATTTCGTTCTCATTATCATTCTGCTAGTACAGAATGCTAATAATAGCACTGAGAAACATTACTTTTACATTAGCATAATTTTCTTCTTGATGCCACCATTATGGTTTACTTAAGTTGACAAATGACTGCTGCCCAGTGCCACACCTGCTACCTTTTCCATAACAGCAAGCAATATTATGCTATTGAGCTCTTAGAAAGGTTAATTTCTATTTTCTGCAATTATGAATGACATGGTTAGAGGAGGTTATAGATACCTGAATTACTGTGATTACTGTTTGCTAGAAATTATGCAAATACACATAAAAGCAAAGTTTGTGAAAAAGGAAATTGGACTAAACTTGATTTAGCCCAGTATTATCAATGTTATAACTCAAAGTGTAAATAAAACACCAATGTAATAAAATCCAAATCTAAATGTAAATATTACTTTATTATGAAGCACAAATAGGACACTTGTTAGCATAACATTTTTGCTGTACCAGTGTTGTGTTTGGTATCACTGTTGAAGTATTCTGAGAAACACTAAAATCCAGTCTTGCAAAATATATGATTTTATGCGATTCTGTTTTTTTCTCTAAGACTACTACATACAAATATGTTAGGCTCATCTTAGACACCAAATGTTTTATTTGCAGTTATAATTTCCAAAAGACTCCCTTGGTTCCACAAAATGTAAGTTTTGGTGATTTGATTTATATTATAATAATATCAGCAATATCTCAATTGCTCACAATATTTTAATATTCAAATCTTTGGAGCTCAGTTTTTCTAATTTACTAAATTTCATCACTAAGCTTATTTCCACTTATACATATATTTGGGATTTTTTGTTCTTTCTTAGTATGACAGTAGGGGTGAAGACTGATAGTACTTTTTTTTAAGTAGGTTTACTTTTTTTTTTTAAGATTTTATTTATTTATTTGAGAGAGAGACAGTGAGAGAGAGCATGAGTGAGGAGAAGGTCAGAGGGAGAAGCAGACTCCCCGTGGAGCTGGGAGCCTGATGCGGGACTCTATCCCAGGACTCCGGGATCATGACCTGAGCCGAAGGCAGTTGTCCAACCAACTGAGCCACCCAGGTGTCCCAAGATTGATAATACTTTGAAGAGAAATTGGGAAGTATTGACTTAACCTTAAAGAACTAAACTCATGCTAATGGCGAATTAGCATAATATGTGAATAGATATGAATATATTATCATCAGCTTATTGATCAATATTTAATAATGAGGTAAAAATTTCAAAATTATATTTTATGATAAACTTTACTACTTTTTAAAATTTATTTCTAAAAATTAAAACACTCAGTAAAAATGATCTTGCATACATGTAAATATTTTATATGTACTGCTATATTCACATATATGGTACACCAGGAAAATACCAAATGTGCATGTATGTTTTATAACCTCACATCTGAGAAAACAAATGTTTAAATGGTTTTATGAAAGAGGTAAACATTCTATGCTAGTTTTTAAAACTATGCTACTATGAAGAAAAATGTAAGCATGTTCCTATAAGAAAAGCAAATCATAGTATATATAAATATATAATTCATAAATATAAGTTAATATTGCTTCAAATATCATATAGGATTTATTTCATAAAAGAAGGGAATATTATATTTATTTTAACACTATTAATTATGTGTTTATAGAATGCTGTTTTTAAAAATAATCAAAGAAAACCCATAAATTTTCAAGTCATGTACTTGTAAATTTAGTTATTAGAATATTATTATTCAGAATCAACCACAGCATCATTGCTATCTATGAGAGAGAATACCACGCTATTCAACTTCTATCCTTTCTGGGAATACAATTAAATCACAAAGCCCAGCCTAATTTGCAGTAAGGTACAGTTATGTGACTAAATGCCATCTATTGATATGTAAAGTGAAGATTGACTCCCAGGCTTGTTCCAAGAAGACCCTTTGCATGTAATCATCCATGCTTTTCCCCTTTTTACCATCATGCCACTAAAAGGTAGAGTAACTCTAGAAGCCAAGTATGGAATATGTTGAAGACCGAGTGAGGTATTGTAGGAGAGATATGACTACTAATAAGAAATGAAACTTATAATTTTATAAACAACTGAAGAAATGCCTATCATATTTTGAACATTGTACATTTTAGAGATGTGTGTGTGTGCCTATGTGTTTGCTATGAGAGTAGGTGTCTTTGAGAGTATAGATAGCATGATTTTATATATATAGACTTAGAAGACATATGGACTAAAATCTAAAGTAAAATGTAAGAAGTGATAAAAATAGGACTTTTTTCTGATTGTTCTTTCCCTATCTTCTTATTTAAAAAACATTTTTAATGTTTCTTTGGTTATCTTGTTCTTTGGTTATATTGTTCATTATTACAACTGTTCAATAAATCATTTCAATAGATGCAATGTATTTGGTAAAATTTGGTAAAATTTAATACCACTTCATAATGAATATTCACAACAAACTAGGGATAAAAGTAAATTCTTTAACTTGATAAAGTGCACATTTTTAGTTGACATGAATACTTACCTAAAAAATACCCAAGGATCAATAGAGAAACTTATAGAATAAGTGAATTAATAAATTTGCAATATAAAATCCAATCACATTTTTATACATTTCTATATACTACCAGCAAACATTTGTAATTTGACATTAAGGAAACTGTGTCTTTATGATAGCACCAAAAGAAGTAAGTGCATACAAATTGAGTTAAATATGCATAGGATTTGCACAGTGACAACTATAAAATATGAATGAAAATTTTAAAACTATGTAATAGAGAAATTACATGTGTCCAAAGGTGGGTAATTTGGGTATGTATGTGTCTTTATGCCTTGAAAGACTTTATTAATATGATGCCAATTTTTTAAAATAAAATTACAGATTTAATGCAATTCTAATAAAACAGAGCAGATTTTTCTGCAGACCATAACAAGTTAATTCTAAAATTTATAAGGAAAGGGAAAGGAGCAAGAATAGTCAAGGTGATTTTTTTCAAAAATAAAAGTTGGAGATTCATGCTACCTGATTTAAGACCTATCCTGAAGATGAAGTAATCAAGACACTCAGTACAGCGAGGGATTGTCAAAGGATACACATATATATCAATGGCACAGAATAGAGAGTCCAGAAATAGACCCACAGAAACAGCTAATTTTTGACAAGGTCTAAAAACAAATCGATAGAATAAGCACCATTTTTAAAAAATGGAATGTCTACATGCTAAAAAATAGCCTTAAATTTATTAAAAAATTAACTAAAGTTGGATTAGAGACTTAAATATAAAACTTTTTATAAAGGCTTTTATAAACCTTTGTGACTTTGGAATAGGCAAAGAAGTCTTAGATACATCAATAAAAACAGTTCATGAAAAGAAAATATTAATAAATTAGGCTTTATAATAATGAAAACTTCAGTTCTATTGAAATATGCTCTGAAGAAAATGAAAGAAACAAGCAATAGACCATGAGAAAATATTTGTAAATTACAAATCTGAGAAAGGACTTGTATTGAGAATACTAAAATAACTCTCAAAACTCAACAATAAGAAAACAAACAACACTATAAAGAAATGAGCAAAATATTTGAATAGAAACTCCACTAAAAAAGAAATATGAATGGGAAGTAAGAAATAAAAAGGATTTATTTCATTAGTCATTAAAGGTATGCATAGTCTAACGGCATGACATAAACAGAGCACATGTATCCCAATGGTTAATAATTAACAAAAATGATAATGCCATATTTGTTGAAACAAACAGCCATGCACCATAAAAAAAAAAGAAATTTACTGTTCATTAATTTGAAGTTTAATTAAGCATAATTTCCAATCAGAAATTGCCAGTTTATAATAGTGCACATTTTTTTTTCTGCAGCTTTGCATGTTGAGAAGCTTCTTTTTCAGGGAGATAAAAACTATCTGCTTGAAATTTTGCCCATTGATTTATGCCTGCTTAAAGTAGCAACATAAATGACATTCAGTCTTAGGTAACATATCAGTCGGTAGGTAACATATCAGTCGGCCCGCAAAAATTTGATGTAATCTTTTGTGTGCATGTGTGTGTTTAAGTATTATTTCTTACTCAATATAGTGTAAGAATTTGATACTGTTTGCTGAATTATACATTTGTACATTCACTTGAAAATACTAAGAAATATTATTCAAATAAGAGTTTAGACTGAATACTAAAAATAATTAAAACAGAAAATTTGGCAGAGCTACTTTATTTGTCTCATTGCTCATCGACTCACAAACCATCAAAAAGCACATACGAACCCAACTTGCCCTCCTTTGGGCATGTATAATTCCATCATCATTCTGGATGTGGCCTCAGGCAGCTAGGAACTTTCCTACACTATCCCAAAAATCAACAGCAATTTTCTAATTAAAACACACACACACACACACACACAGACAACAACAACTAATTAATCCCTAAGTAATTTTGGAAAATTTAACTTCTGAGATAAAACCCAAATGAACTCAGTAAGCCATTTCAGAGAGGCAGGAGGTTGTTGACAGTGTATCAACCACACTAATTAAAAAACAAATAATCAAACAGAAAAGTTGGCTCAATTCAGTGATTGCTTGGAGAGTAACACATCCTTAGCATATGATGCATTCAAGCTTCCATGAGAATTTATTCTCAGGACCCATTTTGTACAAGTAATAGAAGCAAGAAAGGAAATATAAATACTGGGCTATTTCAATCATTATGTAAACCACTGGGCTATTTTTAAAATCTAGGGATTTATTTTTTTAATTAAAAAACAAAATGTGGGGACGCCTGGGTGGCTCAGTTGGTTAAGCAGCTGCCTTCAGCTCAGGTCATGATCCCAGCGTCCTGGGATCGAGTCCCACATCGGGCTCCTTGCTCCGCAGGGAGCCTGCTTCTCCCTCTGACTCTGCCTGCCTCTCTGTCTGCCTGTGCTCGCTCTCGCTCGCTCTCGCTTGCTCTCTGACAAATAAATAAATAAAATCCTTAAAAAAAAAAAAATAAAAAAAAAAAAAAAAAAAAAAAAAAACAAAATGTGCATGATAAACCTCTGTGGAGAAAATATGTAGACCAGTATGACTTATGACTTTCTTGATTCAAAGAGTCAGATGCAGTATTCATTTTCATTCACTAAGCAAATACATGTTCCAAGATATTACAGAATGATTAAAAAGATAAATAATATATGCTCTTATTTCTATAATGGAAGGGAACTAGCGATATTCTAGGAAAGATGATTGCCTTGACCAAAACATGGAGACTTTAAATACTGTTGTGTTATTTCTGAAAAGTGATTTGGCATTGCACCATGGTCATATCCTTGTCATATATTTGTCAAAGTAAAATTAGAAAGTCAAAGTTATATAAACATTTTAATCATTTTGATATGTAATGCCATGATACTTTGTACACTAATTGTTAACCTCATATCACAATTGATAAAATCATATTCCCCCATGCCCTCACTAAAACTCATTAACATGATGTATTGTTATCTTTAAAATCTAAAAAAATTGCAAATAAAAAAATAGAACCTATTATTATTTTAATGTGTTTGTATTTAATTACTGAAGTTGAATCCTCCATCTCTTAACATCTTAAAAGCCTTATATCTAACCAAACTTTTCACATTCAGTGTCAACTGGAAAGTGTACCAGAGTTCATACTCTTCATCACACCACCAATGTTCTCATTTGATAGCCTCATTGTAGTACATGTGCATCTATCTGTATTTTGACAAAGGTGTTAGGGTGATTTAGATATGAACCTTCATTTACTGTAACTACCTTCTGGGGTGTTGCTTTTAGATTTACAGGGAAAATCTCTGCATTAGCACTAACAGGGGAGCTATCAAAGATTCTCACATGAAATCAGAGGGGGAGACAAACCATAAGAGACTCTCTATAGGAAACAAACTGAGGAATGGGGTAACTGGATGATGGACATTAAAGAGGGCATGTGTTATAATGAGCACTGAGTGTTATATACAACTGATGAATCACTGAACTCTACCTCTGAAACTAGTAATACCCTATATGTCAATTAAATGAAGTAAAATAAAATTAAATTTTAAAAATACGTGAGGGGTGCCTGGGTGTGGGTTAAAGCCTCTGCCTTCGGCTCAGGTCATGATCTCAGGGTCCTGGGATCGAGCCCCACATTAGGCTCTCTGCTCAGAAGGGAGCCTGCTTCCTCCCCTCTCTCTCTCTGTCTGCCTCTCTGCCTACTTGTGATCTGTCTGTCAAATAAATAAATAAAATCTTTAAAAAAAAATACATGAAATACAAACACCAAGCTTTGTTTATGACTAGCAAATTTTAAAGGAAGAAGCCACTGCTCCTGGTTCTCAGAGAAGGCTCTTTTTCCTTGTCTGCATGCTGTCTAACAAACAGAGCACCCATCCTAGAACTTAACCTTCAGAGGAAGACATGGGAAACACAGCCCTCATCCAGCACTTTCTGCTCTGCCCGCATGAAGCCTAGGAAATGTGCAGGTGCCAGCACTAGTATCTGAAGGCCACAAGTAGTCAGATGCTGTTTCCTGACAAATTCCATTTTTTGTATCGGGGTGCGTTTTGGGAGCATGAATTATCTGTACTAAGATAGAACATGGGAACCACAAAAGGTTGGAGACTTCTAAGTTTTTATATCCTATTCATTATGAAGCTACATGACTAATTTTTATTATGTTGCTTTTGTGGTTTATAAATCCAGAAATTTCAAGTTTATTTACAATAAGAAATCTAGGTATGTGAGGCATATCCTGCTAAAACCACTCTTAGATAAGAAGTTGGTACCTGGCAACCCCAAACAGCCTCTGGATAATCTTCTAGTTCTGTGAATTTCAACAAAATGTTTAAAAGGACATCTGGTCAACACCCAAACTGCCTCAGGCATAGAAGGTAGAGGAATACCATTCATCTTTACCTTCATAGCACTTAAGGGAAGAGGGAAGAAAAAGCAAGTCCAAGGTCAGATTTTAGTAAACATCTTTATGTCTTTGAAGACTCAGGTTACTTCTTAAAAGTTCACACATGGGCACCTGGGTGGCTCAGTTGATTAAGCATCCACCTCTTGCTTTTGTTTGTTGTTTTTGTTTGTTTTGTTTAATAAGTTTTTTTTTTTTAAGATTTTATTTACTTACAACACCCAATTCTTGATTTCTGCTCAGGTCACAATCTTGGGATCCTGGATTCAGCTCTGCCTAGGGATCAATGCTCAACAAGAGTTTGCTTGTTCCTCTCCCTCTGCTCCTCTCATTGGCGCTCTCTCTTTCTCTCTCAAATAAATAAATAAATAAATAAATACATAAAATCTTAAAAAAATAGGCATCCATATGAATTTTGAACTTTAATCCATCAGACAATACTGCTTCTTCAAAAAATTTCAAAAGTAGTGATTCTTCTCTAAAATCTGAATGAATATATAAAATTTCCATTAAGTTCCATGTTTGTCACCACTTGACATTGAATATGTATTTTATACTACATGTATTCGTTTTCTATTGGTGCATAGCAAATTACCATGAATGCAGTGACTTAAAACAGCACACATTTATTATCTTATAGTCTGCATAGGTCAGAGGCCTGAGCACAGCTCAGCTTGATTCTCTGTTCAGGATCTGACAAAACTGTAATGATGATGTTGGCTGGAATTGACATGTCATCTGTGTCTGAGGATCTTTTCTAAATTCTTGTGGCTGTTGGCCGAATGTATTTCTTTGAAGCTGTAGAATTCACGGTGGCTTGCTTCTCTGGAAGGAAACAGGGAATTATTAAGAGGATTACACTGGGAGCTAGAAATAATCAGATTTTCCCCCCTCCAAATAATCATTATTATAGCAATTTGAAGGGTGGATTTAAAAGTAAAGTCATGGGGAACCTGGGTGGCTCAGTGGGTTAAAGTCTCTGCCTTCGACTCAGGTCATAATCTCAGGGTCCTGGGATCAAGCCCCACATCGTGGTCTCTGCTCAGCCTGCTTCCCCCTCACCATCCCTTCTGCCTCTCTGCCTACTTGTGATCTCTGTCTATCCAATAAATAAGTAAAATCTTAAAAAAAAAAAAAAGTCAGAAGGGACACCAGGAAGGAGATCTTTCCAAAGGTGAAATATGTGGAAGATCTAAATCAAGAGTGGTAGTAAAACTGAAGAGGGGAGAGAATTGGAAATACATTTAGAAGGTAGAATTGGTTGATTCTAAAGATTAATTCAGTATGTGGACATGAGAGGTCTTGTGTGTGTCCCCAATTACTGGTGTGAGAAACTATGTAGATTATGGTAAAATGAAAGTTTAGAAGTGAAATAATGCTTTACTATGTAAATCAAAGCATATTTCCTGGAAGAATCTTCTTAAGTGATCAAGTAAATGTATAGTTATGATTCATTGTTAGATATTTGGAGTTTGGTAGAGGTATGATATTGTCAGGGGAACATATACAGTAAAAAGTTGAATATATATTTTTTGATTATCAAGAAAGATATCTGAAAAACTGCATTGATTTAGAACTTATTAGCAAACAAGTGATATTTGATATTCAACACCATATTGTTAGCATAAAATTAAGAGGAAGTCAGTAGAGGTTGAGTGAGAAGAATGAAGACAGAACTGTGGGAAATAGCAAGACTTAAATGGCTGAGAGGAAGATATTCCTGAACATGAGACAGAAATGATGGTAACAGATATTGGATAATTTTAAGGAAAGTGCCAAGAAGCTAAAGGAGAAAAATTTCAAGAAAAAAGGAATAGTTGGATATTTGAAATGTCAGTAGGTCACAAAGGAAGAGAACTAAATATTCAACACCTTGATTATATCTCTGCCAATTTTTTTTTTTGTGGACTAATATGCTTTTTATTTCTATTTGGTTCATTTTTTTTTGTTTGTTTAAATTCAATTTAATTAACATACACTGTATTATTATTTCCAGAGGTAGAATTAAGTGATTCACAGCTCATTCAAAACAATTCCTATGAAAATACCATCAGCATTTTTCATAGAGGTGGGACAAAAAAATCCCAAAATTTATATGGAACCAGAGAAGACCCCAAATAGCCAAAGGAAAGTTGGAAAAGGAAACCAAAGCTGGAGGCATCACAATGCCTGACTTCAAGCTGAGTTACAAAGCTGTGATCATCAAGATAGTATTGTACGGACATAAAAACAGACACATAGATCAATGGGACAGAATAGAGAACCTAGAAATGAACCCTCAACTCTGTGGTCAACTATCTTTGACAAAGTAGGGGAGAATATTCAATGGGAAAATTCTCTTCAACAAATGGTTTTGGGAAAATTGGGTAGTCACATGCAGAAGAATGTGACTTTCTTACACCATGCACAAAAAATAAACTCAAAATGGATGAAAGACCTAAATGTGAGATAGGTATCCATCAAAGTCCTAAGAGGCAACACAGGCAGCAACCTCTTTGACCTCAGTGACAGCAACTTCTTGCTAAACATGTTTCCATAGGCAAGGGGAATAAAAGCAAAAATAAGCCATTGAGACCTCATCAAGATAAAAATGTTTAGTACAGCAAAGGAAACAGGCAACAAAACTAAAAGAATGGGAGAAGATATTTGCAGTGTCTTATCAGGTAAAGGAATAGTATCCAAAATATATAAAGAACTTATCAAATTCAACATCTAAAAGACAAAATAAAAAACCAGTTAAATTGGCAGAAGACATGAACAGACATTTCTGCAAAGAAGACATCCAAATGGCCAACAGACACACGAAAAAATTCTCAACATCACTCGGCATCAGGGATAAAACAAACCAAAACGGCAATGAGATACCAACTCATACCGAGTCGGAATGGCTAAAATTAACAAGTCAGGAAACAACAGATGTTGGTGGGGATGTGAAGAAAGGGGAAATCTCAAACACCTTTGGTGGGAATGAAAACTGGTACAGCCACTCTAGAAAACCATATGGAGATTCCTCACAAAGTTAAAAAAAGAGCTACCCTATGACTCAGCAATTGCACTACTAGGTATCCAAAGGATACAAACATAGTGATTTGAAGAAGCACCCCAATGTCCACCCCAAAATTTATAACAGCAATGTCCACAATATGGAAAGAGTCCAGATGTCTACTGACAGATGAATGGATAAAAAAAATGTGGTATACACAATTCCCCCAGAGTTTTATCAAATGCTGAGAACAGAAGCCAGACAGTAAATTGAATAGTGAATGGGCAGGGAGGAAATGGAAAGTGTGAATATAAACTCTTTTTAATGAACTTGTGGGGAGAGTATATATGCTGGAAATGAATTCAAAGTCAACTGTTTACATGTGTTTATTGTGTGTAGCATTGAAGCCAAATTACTGTTGACTGAATCTAAATCACCACTATCCTGGGGCACCTGGGTGGCTCAATTGTTAAGCGTCTGCCTTCGGCTCAGGTCATGATCCCGGGGTCCTGGAATTGAGCCCAGTATGGAGCCCCGCATCGAGCCCCACAACAGGCTCCCTACTAGGTGGGGAGCCTTCTTCTCCCTCTCCCACTCCCTCTGCTTGTGTTCCCTCTCTCACTGTGTCTTTCTCTGTCAAATAAATAAAAAAAAAATTTAAAAATAAATACATAAATCACCATTATATTATGTACTAATAAGAAAAAATATTTTGCCAATTCAACTACAGTACAATGTAGTCTTATAACATAGACTTTTATTAAATATTTATACCATTTTGGTGTATATGCAAAGAAGAAAATAAAGTAAACTGCCAGGCAATGATAGCTACATTATTATTCCTGCCCACCAAGCTGCAATCATAAGACTCTTCTGATTATAAGAAGTAATACAATGTCAGAAAAGTGATAATGTGGAAAATTGTGCATTTTAGCGTCAATAAAAATGCCGCAATACATACAAAAACGAGTGTGTGTGTGCATATAGGATACACATTCTTATAAGATAAAAGAGAAATCTAAAGTAAAGATGAACAGCTAACATTTTCCTACATGTGTAAACAAAAGTATATCTTAGTTATTAACTACTTGTCTTTATTGTGTACAGCAATCAGTACAGTTACTCCATCTCTCTTTTCAGTTAGCCTTAAAACATGGCACAAAGGAGAAGCAAAAAAAGAAAGCTAAGTGTTTAGTATGACTTTGGATGCATGAAGTACATTTTGGAAAAAGGAGTAGCTTTATAAGTAATACTTTGAAAGGCGATAACATATTTCAAGGACTTTTGCAATTTCTATCATCTTAGATGAGAGATTAATGAGAGCTCTAATATTAGCTTTTTTGTAAAACACAGATTGCGCCAGGTTTTCAAATTTGCTGTGATGAATTGAGTTTCTTTAATAAGAAGTGTTTTAGGTTACCCTTTTTGCATTAAAAAAGAACATCCATTAGTGTTACAAACTTATTGTCTTGTATCATTTCTCAGCTTTCAAAGCTGGCATTGTGAAGGAATACTAGAAAAATATTCAAATTAGTTACTTGGTATGAATCAACAAAAATTTAGCAGTTTGACTCCTGTTAATGAGTAAATAATTATAACTCTCAGGGACTGAAAAATGACTTTCTTAAAGTTTTCTTCCAAAAGTAATGTTCCAAAATACTGAATAGCTCATAGAATTGATAATGTGTTCCTTTATTTTTTCTCCATTGTTAAATTCAAAGCTACACTTTGATTTAAAAGGGAGGTTAACATATGTAGACTAGTACATTTTATCACATAATTATTGATTTTGACTGAAATTATTGAGCATAAATGTACTGAGAAAAGTTTTCATGTGATAGTAACTTCTAAAGGGACATAAAGTGAACCAAACTGTACAGTATCTTTAAACACAATGGGAGGTGCCCTCTATATATCATTTTTATTTAATATTGTTACAGACAGTCAGGACCTATATTAATGTTCTTATAGGTAAGTATGGTTGTAGAAAATGAGAGTAGAGGCAATGAAGTAATTTAGAAAAGATTATTGCAGGAGAAAAACTAGAATTACGATTTAAACTCTAAACCTATGCCATACCAAAGTGAAATAGCTATAATAACAACAAGCACAATTATAGAGTTACTGTGTCATATATAGAATATGTATGCACATAATATATAGAATATGTATGCACATATTCTATATATGTGTATATATAGAGTTGTATATATAATGTATCTATAGATATCAATTTACATTATGGGTATTACATATATGGATATAATATACATGAATATTATATGCATATGTATATATTTTAGAATTTATACAATTTTACTCAGTTTTGAAACTGGATACCCAAAAGACTGATCAAAATTTATAAAAATAACCTAAATAAAATAACCAAATCCCAGGTTTTAAAAAAGAATGGGAACTCATTTAGGACCAAAAAATTCCAGTTCCATAAAGAAATAATACCACAACTACTAATGATATTAAACATTTTTCATGTGTTTATTGGCCACTTATATATATATATATTTTTTTTCTTTTCTTTCTTTTTTTTTTTTTTTAAGAATTGTATACACGAAAAAAAAAAAAAGAATTGTATACACTGACCCTCCATTTCTAAATTTGGTTGTCTTTTTATTATTGAGCTGGAAGTGTTCTTTATATATTCTAGGTAGAAGTACCTTCTCAGAGATATTACTTGCAAATATTTTTGCTCATTTTATTGGTTGCTTTTTTATTTTGGTTAATAATTTCCTCTGAAACCTAAGTGCTTTCATTTTGATGAGGTCCTGTTTTTAATTTTTTTCTTTTATTGCTCATACATTTGGTGTTATTTTTAAGAATCAGTTGCCAAATCTAAAGTCCCAAAGATCTGTCCCTATGTTTTATTCTAAAACTTTTACAGTTTTAGCTTTTTCATGTTAAGGGAGAGACTGTCTACATTACAGTTGATTAAGAAAAGTTCCTGCCGCTGACAGAACTTGAGCATCTTCCAACCTTTGACCCCAGATACGGGAGAGGGAATGAGTGGGAATCCAACCTGTCTTGTCTCTGCCCCACAGAGTAGCCTATGTGACTTCTACCTTACCCAGTTCACTGGTATGCCTATACCAGGTAGTTGCTGTCACACTGAATTTCACCAGCTTCTGGATATATACCCCACCACACGACCCTGTGGATGAACATCCAATTGCTATGCTACTGGACTTTTCTAGCACCTTGGATACCCTAATCTCATTACTTTGAATGCAAGGGATTGCTGCATCTGGACTCTTGACATCTCATATCTCTTTGTAATTATTTCAGTCAGAGTTCATCAAAATTTCAGAATGTGAAGATTCATGTTTTTGATGGATTTAGGAAATTTTAAGCCATTATTTGTTTGAATTTTCTTATCTGCTTTTTTCTCTCCTTTCCTTCTGGTACTCTTACTACACATATATCAGAGAGCCAAGTATCTTGAGTCTCAGTCCATGTTTTCTTTATTCTTTTTCTCTCTGTTATTTAGATCATATCATGTCTATCCTTATATGGTCAAATTTACCAACTCTTTCTTCTGCAAGCTCAAGTCTACTGTTGAGACCAACTGTTGAGTTTCTCCTTTCAATTTCTGTACTTTTCAAGTCAGAATTTCCATTTTGCTCTTTTAAAAAATAAATTTTGTCTTTATTGTTTTCCTATTTGATGTGACATTATCATCATCCCTTAATTTAGGTGTTTTTTTTTTCTTTTAAATCATGGTTTCCATTAATTTTTTGAGCATATTTATAGTGGCTAATTTGAAGTCTTTGTTTAATTTGACATCTATTTGCTTTCATAGGTAGTTTATATTGCATGCTTTTTCCCTTATGTATATGTCATACTTCACTCTTTTTTTTTTTTTTTACATACCTCAAGTTTTTATTGGAAATTAGATATTTTTGATATATATTGCAGCACGTCTGGGTACTGATAACCCCAGGACTCTGACACCACAGGAACAAAATGCCTAATACAGAGTTCAAATGTTTTTTTAAAAAAGTGTTTTTATTGTTTTTACGAGTTTTCCTGGGGTGTGGATCCATAGTACCGGCGCAGGCTGCCATGCTAGAATTAGAACCCTCCTAACATTGTCTTCTTACCCAAATCTAATCAGTCTTATTCCTCTGTTGCTCTTCAAAACTTGCTCTGATGAAGATCAATAATGATACCCAAGTTGCTAAATCAAATTGTCAATCAATATTTGATTTTCATTTTATTTTACTTGTCTGGAGCATTTAAAGAATTGGGTTACTCTCTTTTCAGGGGAAATAATAAAAGCAAACAATTAAAAAAAAAACGTTCTTAATTGGCTTAAAAGATTCCATGTTACCCTTTCTAACTCACTGGCCATTCTTTTTCTTCTTCCTCTTCCTCTTTCTCCTCCTCTTCTCCTTTCTTTACCTCCCCCTCCCTCTTTGCTTCTCTCCCCCTCTGCCCTTCCTCCTCCTCCTCCTCCTTCTTCTTCCTCTTTTTTTGTCTTTCCATTTTCCTAGCTTTTAAATACTGGAAGCTTGGTTCCCTCTTCTCAGCTCACTTCCTTGGCACACCAACATACTGATGAATACAAATGTATCACTTGAGAAAATAATTTTCCCCCAAATTACAGACTTGCTTACCAAATTGCTCAATACAAAATCTCAAATTAGATGTTCATCATCTAGAATTAGCATGTCTTATGTCAGACTCCTGATTTTACCATACTCATGACCTCATCTAACACTATTTCCCAAAGACCCCCATTTCCAAATATCATCACATTGAAGATTAGGACTTCAAGATATGGATTTGGGGGGAACAAGGACATTCTGTCTCTAACACTTACCTACCTTTACCTTCTTTTCACCTTCCCCTTGATTATTCCTCTGCATCTTAATAATCTTGCTGTTCATTTGAACATAATTCTGCCTCATGGCCTTTCCAAGTTCTTGATCCAACTGCCTAGAAATATATTCTTCCACAGTCCACTCCCTCAAGCTGGCACATCCTAGAAAGTAATTCTCTAACTGTACCATTGAAAATTACGACCCTTATATTCCTACCTGATTTATTTTCTTTCCCAGTTCTAATCATCTAGTAATATTCTATAAATTTATAAATTTTTAGTGTTGTCTGTGTCTCATGAAAATTTGAATTCTATTAGAGCAGAGATTTAATTTTTTTAAACTTACCACTATATCTCAAAACTTCTATAATCATCTATGACACACAGTTAAAAACACAGACTTTTAAGTTGAACCAATTGCAATACACTAATTTGGACTACTTTGGGAAATATATAATTGAAATTGTTAAAATTATAATTAAATATCAGTAACACAATTTGTTGGTAATATGTTTTTCCATTGTTAGATTGTGAACTCTATGGATTTCTGAATTATTTAGTACTGAATTTTTTAGCAGTCTGAATAGTGTCGCCTTCATAACTGGAGCTCAATGAATACTGTTGAATGTCTATTATCTATCATCTACCTATCTATCTATCTATTGTGTGTCTATATATCAATCTATCTATCAATTATCTATCTTACATAAGGATAGCTTGTTGCCAATAGGATTCCTACTTGTGGATTTTCCACTTTGTATTTAGAACTCTTCTCTAAATTATCATGCATTATTCTGTATTATCTCTGTGGTATCTCTGTATTAATGCAATAGAAAATCCAAGAAACTAAATTACAGCAGGAAAAACTCTTCTTTTTGAACTTAAAAAGATAGCATTTTAGAGTATCTAAATTCTCTTACAGAAGAAGCTTAATTTTTTAAAAATTTAACCACCTTAATAAAGCTAGTTTGTCAAAATAAATGCCACCTGCAGCATTTTGTGTTGCATTCATTGAAATGATTCATTTGTGAGCAAATCAGTTGCTGTATAATGTTTTCCATAAAGTCTAGCACAGCTGGTTTTTAATTTGTCTATAAAGCAAATTTTCCCTTTGGAGTAAGTGTTTTCATTTGGATACTTAGATTTGTCATGTTTACAAACAGTATTTTCCTTACTTTATGGGCAAAGAGAAGTATAATAAGAGAGTCAATGTGCACACATACAAATACACATTAAGTAACTTCTAATTAGCTTGCTGCTTATTCTAAGTAAATAGATAATGTTCAAAAATAAACTAATGGCCAGAGTATGCCTAATAAAAGGAAGTATGTGCTTATTTGGCTTAATCTATATTTAAATTATGAATATGGATATCCAAATAAATACATTTGCATAGCGGTTTAGAAGACAGTTCTACCTACTTAATGCAAACTTGATGAGATCATCATGATAAGTAGTATTATTGTCATTTTATAAATGAAGGGGAAAAAAATCCCCAACATAAACAACTTTTCCATTAATGCCAAGGTCAAGGATAAGGCCTTGGTTCTTTTTGTTCTAGATCAATACTTTTTCTGTTCCATATATTCATCTACACCTAGTTTCAGTAGGTCATGTACCTGGCTTTATTTTCATTGAGATGACTAGGCATGTATACTGGGCCTCTAAGACTTCCTTAAAATCCAAGTTTTTTAAAGTAAATAAAGGTGCCCAAGGAATGAAATGAAGGTAATTATAGTCAAATATAAAGAATCCATGATTCTCATATCATTGTCATAGCTAATGAAATTTACTTATACTCAAAAGCTCACGGTTTTATACTTGAACCATTGAGGTAAAGGGAAGGCATGCTATTTTGAGGGTAGAGTATATTTCAACAATAGGGCACAGCCCTGTTTCATCAGAGTAATTTAAGTGTAATATTCTTAGTGTCACAACCATATGTTAAGGTTTAGCTTTTAAATTTTTTACCTCATTTCTTATGCATAAATACACTTTAATAATTAGGATAAACTAATGTCACACAGGCAATCTCTATATTCTACAATGCTATTTTGTACTTGTTTCATCATGAGTGTTGACATCTGTTTAACAGCAATCTATATTTTGATAAACCCTACATGTGATGTTGATGCAAGCTAAGTCATAATTACTGCTGATCTATAGTGTAAACTAAAAATTTAGGGCAAAAAGTTTCCATTATATGGTGGCTCAAAGACCACAGATACTTGTTTTTCCTTCAAACAAATGTCCAGATGTAAGAGGGTAATTAGTATCTCTCCATGTGTCATAGTTATAGAGGAATCTGTCCTAGGGACCTAGTAGCTGTCATTCTAAAGGTGTTGGAGATTGGCTTACTAGTACTCACATATATTTCAGCCCAGGAAGTAAGAAAGGGAGGCCATGGAACCATTAGTGAAGATATTGTTTACATCTCCAAAGACACAAGATCTCAGTGAATTTATCATTTGAGGTTTATTTCTTATGTACATGAGGTCCCAAACAGGTGTTCCTGCCCAGTGAGTGGATGGATACCTTCTAAGAGGTGCTTCAAGGGTCCAGGCCTGTTTCTTGTGATATCATTATTGCCAACAAGTGAATTCCATTTTATCACACTTGTCTTCTTCTAGCTGGTGTAGGGGGAAAGACCATGAAGTAGAAATTTGGGAGGTGTTATGGGAGCAGAAGAAGGGGCACAGAGCATTCTATTCTTTAAAATGTAGCACATGGAAAGCTTTACTGAAAGAGAGTTTGGGCAATATAGTCTAGCTGTACATTGGGAAGAAATGGAAATATGTTTATTGAACAGCTACAAACTTTGGGATGGAGATTTTTTTAAAGTTGTAATGGAGGAGTATCATCTTTCATTCCCTCTCACTTCTTACTGACCTAAAATGTTAATAATATACCAACTTGAGCTTCAGGATCCTGGAAAAGAAATGTTTTCTCTGTAGCTATATGCTCAGATTAAATTTGACAGGTACTATTTTAAGAGAAAGAAGAAAATAATTAATACTGGTGAAAATGTAGCAGTTTCTGCCACAACTTTTCACACATAAAGTCTGCAAGTATACTTGTTTAATTAACGTCGAATATAGATCGTGGGACAGTATTCATATATAGTTCATTTTCATTTAGCAAAATTTCCTGAAGAAATGAAATACACTGTAAATGTGTTTGTTTTTCCTTTTTCTCTAGTGTTAGGTCTTTCACCTCTCAATCTTAACACTATGCTAAAGGGCTTTATGAGGTCTTACATTGTATTCAGTGAGCTATTATTAACTTAGTAAAAGGCTTTTAATTCAGTGGTTTAGAATTTTAAAGAAAGCATTTACTAAACCATCACATAGCTTTAATTAAGTGCTTAGCTTTTGTTGGAAATATGGCAGGTGTCTGTCTAACTAAATTTCTATGTAATTGATTAGCAGCTGTCTCTATGTAGTATTTAAGAATTAGCATAACATTTGATTAAGAATTCACTATTAATTAGGTGAATATTTTGCTAAAACTATTCACCTAAAGGGAATTAGATCTCCAGAAAACACACACACACACACACACACACACACAAAACAAACAAACAAACAAAAAAAAAACAAAAACCAAAAACCAAAACCAAACCTTAACTGGAATTACACTGTTGTATGTTGGAAAGACTGCTAAATATTTTCACATATAGTAGCTAATTAAATGATGTCATTGGTAATAAAGCTATTTCTGTAAGAAATGATTGTATAAGGGAGAATATAAAGAGGAGGTAGGATAAGATGAGACAATAAGGAAGAAGGGGGAGAGCAAAACACAGAGGATACAAGTCCAGAAAGACAGGCTTTTAAGTTGGCTTCACTGTAATTGAGAATTTTTGGCAAATGTCATAGATATATAAGAGTAGTGTCACATTGCACTGCAAACTCAAATAAATCCTCCACAACACCTAATAATTCCACTTTGTTTTTCTTTTCTTTTTTTTTTTTAAAGATTTTATTTATTCATCTGACAGACAGAGATCACAACCAGGCAGAGAGAGAGAGAGAGAGAGAGAGAGAAGCAGGCTTCCTGCGGAGCAGAGAGCCCGATGCGGGGCTCGATCCCAGGACCCTGAGATCATGACCCGAGCCGAAGGCAGCAGCCCAAACCACTGAGCCACCCAGGCGCCCCTCCACTTTGTTTTTCTGATCAGCTCTTTGAAGATTGTCTCCCCATTTTCAAAAAAGGGTATTACACACATCTCCTAATATGCCCAGATTTCTAATTCTACCTCTCGTCTCTTACTCCCCCTTCCAACTCATATTCCCAGTTCATATTTTATAAAATTAGATTAGACAGAGAGGAACTTTTTCATCTTTCCAATGTGTGATTGAAACCATCTTCTTCCATGGGTAAACTATGTCTTCCAGTAAATACCAATTCTTCCTTGATCCCTTTCCTTATACATCACCAGGGTCATTCTCTTTAATCTCTTTAGCATACAATGAATCTAAAATTTGTTTAAAAGGAAAATTCTTCCTTGATTTCACAAGTCTTCACCATCTACACCACCATCACACACCCATGCATGTAGTTAGCATTTGCTGACAGCCCCTTTTTTACTCTTCATCTCACTCCAATATAGCTTCCCCCTTCTCCATACTACTGAGATTATCATTTGCATGGTTATAGAAGAACTCCATGTTGCTAAATCCAAAGGTACATACTTTTTTAAAAAAATCTATTCACTTTACTCAGCCTTTTAGAGAGATTAGGTCCAGTGCCTGATTCTCCCTTTGTCAAATTAACTATTGTTATCTTACTTCCTTGAGAAGATGTACTCTTGAATTTCTTCCTTGTTTCCTTTTCTCTGTACTTTTTTTCTAGACTTGTTTTTTTCTAGACTTTCCCCCCCCCCTAGGCTTTTTTCTAGACTTGTTCTACCTACATAACACCCACCTCCTTCTTCCTTGGATTCCAAATGAATTAAAAAATAAAAGAAGTGAGTTCAGTAGTTGAGAGAAAAATATAGCATTTATGAATGATGAAGTAGTCATTTAAGATGGTGGCTTGTATCTTTGGCTAGTGCTCTTCCTAATGACAGATCCATAATACAGACAGAGCCTCTCAGTCCATAACAATGTAGAACTATTCTATGTCTTCTCTTACAGGGACTGAGTCTTTACCACATAGCTGAGAATAGTAGAGTGCATGCTGTTTGTAGAAACTGGCTCCGAAGAAAAAGAGGATAGGAAAAGATAGACCTCTGCTTGAGCAGGATCATGATCCTAAAATGAATATGTGTTAGTATGGGAGGTTGAGTAAGGAATGAAGAGAAACCGGAACTGTTGTTTCCTTTTAATGGAAGGAAATTGTTGTAAATGGGAATCAATGGCTATAGGCATTTCCAGTAATTCTTAGGAATTCTAGAGTTTGTATGAAGAAATACAAGTCACAGACACTATGTACAAGTATGTAACTATACCGTAAAGCAGAGGAAATAGGCATCTGGTCAGAAAGGTTTTCCTAGGCCACACAATAGAAAATAGCACCTTTACTCACTCACACATTACTTGCTTTCCATTTACAGGCTGACACTAAGAGTTACTCTTTTATAGTTTGTCTAAAGTACAAAGAAAAGTCCTTAAGTCTAGGATCTTCACTTCACTTGAGTCTAGGGTCTTCACTTGGTTCAAGTGTTATCCTCAGTGTCTACAACAGTAACCAGAATGTTGCAGGCATTATTGAATGAATGAATAAGTGAATACAAAAGCAGTACAAATATGCAAAACTGTCATTATCGGTATTATACATAGAAATAAATGAGGGTGACTAAAAGTCTAATAGTTGCTCATTGAAGGAAGAGATTACTATTCTCTAGGTTGATCAAAGAAGGCTTTAAGGAGATAAAATTGTGCTATGTAGGATGGTTGAAGAGAAAAGCATGATCAAAAGCAAAGTTTAAAAAAATCACAAGACATTTTTTGGACCTATGAAATTTATTATAGTAGAAATTACATGAACTTCCTCTATTCACTGTTGTAACATAAAGAAATGTCATGAAATACATGGAAGATATAAAATCACACATTTTGTTTTTTAATTTATTTTTCTATTGTAATTATTGTTACGAAGTTTAATATTTAGCTTTCTAACTTCTACATTATAGAGAAGAATATGTACTATGTGTGTGTACAAACATATGTATGCATATGCATGTTGTGTAGGTACACCTACAAAACATATTTTAGAACTGTACACATTTATTAAAAACATATAAATCACATTGTATTTTTCCTTAACTTACTTATTTCTAAAAATTATAAATGGCTTTCTGACTAGTTCATATATTCTCTTTTTATTACTTTAAAATTCTTTTAGCATAGTAGTTTTTTTTTCTGTGTTCAGAAGCATCCTATAAGTAAAACAACAGTAATCCTATGCTATTTTATGTTCCAGGGTTCTGTTAATAGCAGTATAAAGTAAAGAAGCCTGAAAAATAATGTATAAAAATGGTCTATGCTTATTAATGCTAAAAGGGCTTGCAAAAAAATTAACGTGAGATTGGGAAAGTATTCTTTCCTGAAAGAGCAAAATTTCAAGAAAATGGAACAATCACAAATAGCTTAGATAAGGTTCCTGCTGTTTTTCTCTAGGGGAGTCAATAATCTTCTGATTCTTTTCCTATAATGTTGCACAAAATTGCTCGTGTTAGACAACTAACAGGTATCAAAAGAACACAATTATGACCGAGATGACTTTCTCTGATTTAGAGACTATGTATGACTTTAAATTCTGCATTTTATTCATATTGATTGGAACATGCTAATATTACCTATTTGATTGAATAGCTCAGCTTATAAATGAAAACTGTAATTGTTAACCTACACATTTTCAAGCTTTTAACCATAAATTTAAGGACTGAACTATATATATTTTTTTTTAATTTTTTTTTTTTTAATACAGAGCCTATCCAAAAGCCCCAGAAAGGTCAATTTCATTGCTCTTCTCTGTGGCAGATATTTTAGTCAAACTAAAGAACCGAGTGCAGTTATAACCATTATATTTCAGCTGAGAATACTTTTTAAAAAACCCACACCATTTGTGGATCTCTGAAGATTTTGTCTGCACCAGACAAGTGGCAAGATCTAACCTAGGGGCCAGTAGACCAAGCATATTTTATCATTGCCCACTGTGAAACCTTAGGAAAGAAGAATGTTTTGTAATTATGATCTTTAAAAAATTGTGTCTGTATTTCTACTGGTCCTGAGGCATGCATGATCATTTAGAAAATATTGTTTATGGGTATTTTCTATAATAAAGGGAATATATACTTTCTCTGCTACACTTAGAATTATTAAGCATACTTTTTTTTTAGGTGAAGATGAAAATCTGTGTTGTAATTATTATTTTCAGATAGCATTTGAGAAAAGAAGAGCTGCAAAGCCAATGCACATTCAGAAGTGACAATAATGTATCTGATCAGAAATTTATTTTTGTACATTTCATATAATTTCAATTTGATATTTTATACTCTACTTTTAAAACTATTATAATCTCATAATTATTATTTTAATAACATCATTTGATTTACTGATTTTGTTCTGCAAAGATTTTTGTTATTTGCATTTTCTAAAATTATGAATAATGGTGCGATTAAAAATTCATGATTTAATTTTTCTTTGAGAATCCTCAGCATTATTTACTATCTCCTTGGTTTGTACAAAATGATAGGGAATAAAAGAGCAAACTGAACAAATAAAAAAGCAAGATAGCAAGGTTAGGTAAGCATTAACATGAATCTTCCTTTTCATATTCCTGTTTTTGTTCTATATAAACCATAATTAGTTTTATTATTTTCTTCTGTAAGAAATTTGTCTATGTAATTGCCCTTATCAGAAGTATTAACTAACATCATGTAGGCATATAAATAAGCAATTAATTTTTTAAATCTCATAACAATTTTTCTATTTCTTTATATATTTTTATTTTTATTCATTGAAGAGATCTGTTTATTAATACAACAAATATTTGTTGAGGGATTAGGAGGTGCCAATTTAGTTTGATTTTCAAAGAGCTTAAATTATATTAAGAATCTTTATCCAACAAATGATAATGCCTTTCAATGTCCAAGGAAACAATGATAGACACCGAATTTCCATCAGATAAACACCTCTTGCATTTTATTTGTTTTGCAAATATGTATGACCATCTATTATAAAACGGGTATTCTCCTATTAAATGGAGATACATTGGCAAGCAAAATGTCAGAAATTTCTTTCATTTTAAAATTTATTTTCAAATGCCAGTTAACCCTCAAACACAGGCTCCATATACATGAGTGACCTAGCTCCAATCACCCCGCAGAAATACCCTGCTGATTCAGAGCCTAGAAAGTTGCTGATTAAGCCCCCAGGATTTTGAGTGGTTTGTCATATAGCAATACATAGTTGATATAGGTGATGATACACTAAGCATAATATACAAATGAATAATAATACATCAGAAGAATTATTCTCAAATATTTTAGACTCAAAATTTTGTACATTCATAAATAATTACAGATCCCAAAAAACTTTTGCCTGCTGATGATATTGATTGATATTTACCATATTAGATATTAGAACAGACTTTCAGAATATGTATTTGTTTAAAAGTATCAATAAATAGGAGCACTTCGGTGGCTCTGTCGTTAAGCATCTGCCTTCAGCTCAGGTAATGTTCCCGGGGTCCTGGGTTTGAGCCCTGCATCATGCTCCCTACTCAGTGGGAAGCCTGCTTCTCCTTCTCCCATTCCTTCTGTTTGTGTTCCTTTTCTTGCTGTGTTTCTCTCTGTCAAATAAATTTTAAAATCTTCAAAAAAAAATCAATAAATAGCTTATCACAGGTTAACTATATTTTCAGTGGAAAAAAACCTATATTTTCCAAATACAAAAAATAATAACAATGAGAAGCATGGCATTTTCACATTTTTGCAAATCTGACTAGTCTTTTGCATATCTGACTGATTAAATACTGACTGGATTTATATATCTGGTTGTTCCCTCAATCTATTATGACATACAAGTTTCTTTGAAGAAAATGAAGAAAAGTTCATCTCAAGAAATCATGTAGTTGGAAGAGAGGAGCATTTTAACAACCTTTCATATGACTGGATATATTTTTTTGATATGACACCAATACTCATTAACTATTAGTTTTTTTAAAGTTTGCTTGCCGTGAGGAATCTGAAACCATATCAATGAATTCTCATTTTCTCTTACATTAAAATCCACTGACGGTTCTTGCATTTTGAATGGATCTTTCAAACATGCATGATTTTGTAATTTCATGTGCTGACCATTAAGAAAATGCAGATTATTTCTTATTTTGACACACTACACAACATAAAAAAAATCACTACCAATTTCATCAGAAAATCCACTAAATACTAAATCAGTGACACAAGTTTTCCAAAATTCTCACTTTTGCTTAAAATTTCAATTGTATTGGGGCACCTGGGTCTCTTAGCCAGTTAAGCATCCTACTCTTGGTTTTGACTCAGGTCATGATCTCAGGGTTGTGAGAGGGAACCCTGTTTTAGGTTCTGTGCTGAGCACAAAGCCTGCTTGAGATTCTTCCCCTCCCTCCCTCCACCTTCCGACCCCACTTGTGTGCATGCACTTTCTCTCTCTAAAATAATAAATAAATAAATAAATAAATAAATAAAATCTTAAAAAATTTTTTTGAATTGTATTATTGGCAATGCATCATTAAGCCTAGTGTTAGGCTCTTTAATTATAAGCATGTGATTGTCAAGACATCTGTTTCAAAGACATTCATCTCAAAAAAACATATTGCCGGCTGTTTTGCCAACTGATAAGGAATCATGGTGCTCCATCATGAAGTTCCCTTTTATAACGTCTTGGGTAATAGCTAACTGACTGGTTGAGTGACTCCACTTTTGCCTTCTCAGACCCTCCTTTCCACACTTATGGTTTCAATTTGCCAATAGAAAGTGAATCCATGAAATCCAAGGTACCTCACTGTTAAGCCCTGATAAAAGCAGAGTCTGGTCTGTACTCCCTCCCTCTCTGTCTACCTGCAAATTTGCTGTGTGGCCCTCAGGTGTCCTACAGGTGTACTGTACCCTCCAGCACTGGTAAGTATTAAATCTTGTTCTTCAAA
The DNA here is from genome assembly GCF_022355385.1 of Mustela nigripes. Taxonomy (NCBI): domain Eukaryota; kingdom Metazoa; phylum Chordata; class Mammalia; order Carnivora; family Mustelidae; genus Mustela; species Mustela nigripes. The sequence continues at coordinate 44,629,833 of NC_081566.1, forward strand.
ATTCCCGATGATTTTGCTAAGGTGTGTCCTGCAATCACAAGAGCCCTGGTGGGGGCAGTGCTGGAGAGTATTTGTGGAGCTCTCTCTGAGTCAATACAGGCTCAGGTGAGTGTCTTAGGCATTCCCAGCTAAGAACATCACTATTAATAGGCTGAGATCCATACAACAGGCAAGAAATTCTGTCTGATGTTCCCTTTAAGTGATAGGCACATACTCTTTATTTTAAAGAAATACCTGGAAATACCCAAGTCTGAATAAACTGTTTGTCACTCATTCTTCCCAATAAAAATAGTCATTTAATAATACCTAATTCAAAAGGAAAAATGAAGAGGGGGAAATCAGAGAGGGAGATGAACCATGAGAGACTATGAACTCTGGGGGCAAAAACTGAGGATTTTGGAAAGGAGGAGGTGGGGGATGGGTGAGCCTGGAGATGGGTATTAATGAGGGCATGTATTATATGGAGCCCTGGGTGTTATATGGAAACAATGAATCATGGAACACTACATCAAAAACTAATGATGTGCTGTATGGTGACTAACATAATAAAAAACAAACAAACACACACATAAATAAATAAAAAATACCTAATTCAGTATGCATCACAAGTAATTGCTAAAGTGCTTTTGGTTGACATAAATTTTAAACAGTAGAAGTGTTTTAAGACATTACCCATTTCATCATATGGACTATTAAAATGGTGTGTATTTTAGGATTCAAATACAGTTAAATTAATAATTGCTATAATTTTGTCAAGGGTATTCTTAAATAAAAGTACCTTTAAAAAATTATAGGTGCATGGTGGTGAACAATACGACTACTAGTACATGTGATCTGCTATCTACCAGTACAATGTAGTGTCATCTGTTGATCTATGCCAAGATGCCAGTGGTTTTGCTCACTGTGGCTCTTGTATCATTGATGCAAATGATGATGCAGTGAAAAAGGCAAATAATATCATCATTTATTATGAATATAGCTTACAATGCCCTATAAAGTTCTCAAGGACTCCCTTGAATGTTGCAGACCACATTTTAAAATGTTTATAAGATAAATATATGGAAGTAAATAAATGCCAAAGGGACATTAGGAGTATTGGAAAGGAGGATGTTTTGTGATTTTGAATAGAGTGCCTTGTTTTGAGAATGCTGAATCATAATCTTTGCACTATAAAGATGTCTGAGGGAGGAATGCAGTAGGCAAAAAGCCTAACTAATGTTAATGCCCTAGGCATGTTTCCAAGATCAGTCAAGAGGCAAATGTGATGAGTTGAGTGAACAATGGCAAATTAGAGAGGTAACAAGGGGGTGAGATCATATAAGACTTCACAGGCCATCACAAGGATTTTCCAACATAAGCAGGATTTTTAGAAGAGGAGTTGCATGATGAGATTTAGATTTTGAAGGAATAAGTCTATTTGTAGAACAGAGACAGTGAGAGTGCATGGGCAAACACACATCAATGTTCCATAATGAGGCTATTGTAGCAATCCAGGTGACATATCATGATGGTTTGGACCATAATGGTAGCAACTGGGGTAGGTAGAATAAAGTGGTCGAATAATGGATATGTTTGGAAGATACGGCTATCAGAAATTTATTTCTAATAGATTGCATGGGTGATGATACAAAAAGACTGGTCCAAAAAGATTCTTAAAAATTCTTGACTTGAGCATATGAAATGACAACATTGACATTGATTATAATAGTTACAACTGCAAAGGAGTAAGTTTAAGGAAGATTAGTTTCGTTTTGACCTGCTACACATGAAGTAGCTTTAGATATATAAAATTAGATACCAAGGATATAATTGGATATATTACACTGGATTGAGGGGTGAGTTCATGCTAGAGATAAAAATGAGGTCCTTCGTCATTAGACTGGATGAGGTCACCTGGGCAGTGAGTATAGATTGAGAAAAGATGAGAAATCAATACCTAAATCTGGACCCTGCCAACATGAAGAAGTTGAGTAAAAGAGGAAGAAGTAAGAAGACTAAAAGATACAGACAGTGAAGTATGGGTTAATTCAAGAGAAAAAAATAAGTTCTTTAGGTCAGGAGAAAAATAGAAGGACTGATTTCCTATGTCAAATTCTATTGACAGTAAGATGAGAACTGAGAACTGATAGTTGGATTTCATAATATGGAAACCAACAGTGACCTTGGTAAAGGGTTCTCTTGGGGTAGTATAGGTAAAATTCTGATTAAATTGGGTCCAAGAGAGAATAAGATCTTTAACATTAAGCTGAAAGGCTTAGTACAGAGAGAACAGAAGAACACTTTGAAGCAAAACACAGTAGAGCCCTTTAAAAAAATCTATACTTCAACATCATATTGAGTTTTGTTATATAAATCAAGGCAAATAGTATTAAATCAGACCAGTAATAACTTTAGAATTATATGTTCTATTTAAAATTCTAAAAATAGAAAGCTCAGGAAGAAAATTATTATAGTTTTATATACTATAAAATTTATAATGTGTTTAAAGAGGCACTCAGCTCTCACAACATTATGGAAGCTATAGTTTATCAAAACATTTAAGAACAGGATAGAAATAAAAATATATTGTCATTGTCAAAAGGATATTAATTTTCATCATTTTTAACTTTTCTTTCTGTCGGGGAAAGTCTTTTGTAATAGGAAAGAGAAGCAAAGGGCACACATTAAATCAATTTTCTTCAGATAAGTTTGTTTTTCGTAGTCTATATGATAAATATAGAGAAAATAGTAGAGTAATATTAGTGTATTTCAATTTGCAATTATCGCATTAAATGCACTTTGAAGAAATTAGGCAGTTCAGGTAGGGATATCATTGATATGAACTTTTCTCTATACATAGAGACTACCTAAACTTTTCCCCTATTCTTTAGTATTTTTAAACCTTTTAATTTATTTATGGGTTACTATTTTTAAAGCTCTTACTATTTACCAGGCACTTTTTCAGGAACTAGGTGAAAAGAAGAAAACAAAATAGCTGAAAATGTGTGTTTGCTGTATATGTTAACCTGTAATTTTAAAAAGCAAGAGGTTGTGAAAACCACAATAAAATAGTAGTTTTCACAATATTTAGATATTAAAAAAATATTTTGGTAAATTCTTATCTCTGCTGTATCCTGTATATATATATATCCTGTATATATATCCTATATATATATATATATATATATATATATACTTTTGCAAAATGACAAACTCTTTTCAAGTAAAACTTGTCTAATCCTCTTTAATTACAGTTGCAACATCTGTGGGTCCCATGTCTACTCCTGCTGTGCTGTGACCATTACAGAATTAGAAAACTAAACTAGTGTTTTAACCAGGTTTTGACAACACAACCAAGGAAAAATGAAATGGGAACTTGGAGAACAGACAGGAACTGGAGAACCAAGCTTGGAAATGGCTGAAAACCACACATCTCTAAAAGATTAAGAAAAAGGAAATGCAAAAAAATACTTTAGGGTACAAGAGAAATGTGAGAAAGTCAGATTCATGCAAAAAGGACAGTGCTAAAAGAAAAATCTTGAAGATTATAATAAATTATTATAGTCAAAGTAAACACCTTCTCTGGATGGGATGGGTATTAGAATGATCATAATATTCATGGACCTCCACTCAAGTACACAGATATGTAATATAGCAATAAAAACTTCTATGAAAATGAAGAAGTTGAGCCTACTTCTTTCAGAAAAAATAAATTGAATAAACAACAGCAATAAAACAAACTGAGGGTTTTGGAAGGGAGGGGTTTGGGGGTGGGTGAGCCTGGTGTCAGGTATTAAGGAGGGAACATATTACATGGAGCACTGGGTGTGGTATATAAACAATGAATCTTGGAACACTGAAAAAATTAAATTAAATTTTATTTTTTTTTAAGATTTCTTTTTCTTTATTTATTTGACAGGCAGAGATCACAAGTAGGCAGAGAGGCAGGCAGAGAGAGAGGAGGAAGCAGGCTCCCTGCTGAGCAGATAGCCCAATGCAGGGCTTGATCCCAGAACCCTGGGATCATGACCTGAGCCAAAGACAGAGGCTTGACCCACTGAGCCACCCAGGCACCCCAAAAATTAAATTAAATTTTAAAAAAAAGAATAGAATGAAGAGTATTTGAATGACATAGTTTAAAATCTTGATCTAATACACGTATATGGAACCATACATCTACAAGCCCAGCAATTGTATTGTTTTTAAGCATTCACATTGAATTTAAACATTTACATTTAAACATTAAATGAAAAGCTTCCATATATTAAATCTTTTTTTTTTTTTTTTTAAGATTTTATTTATTTACTTGTCAGAGAGAGAGGGAGAGAGAGTGAGCGTAGGCAGACAGAATGGCAGGCAGAGGCAGAGGGAGAAGCAGGCTCCCTGCCAAGCAAGGAGTCCAATGTGGGACTCGATCCCAGGACGCTGGGATCATGACCTGAGCAGAAGGCAGCCGCTTAACCAACTGAGCCACCCAGCTGTCCCTCCACATATTAAATCTTAAAAGAAGTCTCAGATAATTTAAGAAGAAAAACCTGCCTCTACTGGATACCTTTCTAGAATATGAAATGTTAGCCGAAGTTTTTTTCACCATTAAATCAAAATACACTATATGAAATAACTCTTGGACAAGAAGAGAATCAAAATTCATACTATTATTCAATGATGGAAATATTACATATGTGATATGATTAATTCAAGAAAATGTGTAAATTTAAAAAACATGTAAAGTTAATATGTGTTTAATGCTAACAAAGGAGTTATTTTAGGAGAATCTATTATACTATAAGTATTATACTATATTATACTATACTTTTAAGTAGAATAGAAAATTTTAGTTACTGTTTAGTAAAACTCAATGTTAATATTTTGGGAAAAAATAAATGAACTACTGGAAAGTTTGATTGCTTATACACAAACACAACTTTAGAAAACAAAAAAAGAAGAAAAATTTAGGTAGAGTAAATAGATAAAACTGTGAGAGCCTATTGTAATAAATTTATGCCAATCAATAAAAATATTTAGATGAAGTGAATCATTTTCTAAGGAAAAAAAATTTATAGAGGCATCCTTATAAGTTATTTATTTACAAGGCAGACAAAGGACATTTTATTAAATCGTTGCTATTCTTTGATGATCTTATTGGTGAGTGTTATCAAAACTTCTGGGAGACAATGTAGAGAGTATTGGAACTCTCCCTACTCTGAGTTACATAGCTAGAATGGGACAGCAATTAACACAAAAATAAAATTACAGTTAAAAAATTTTCTTTCTGAAGGTATAATGAACTAAATCATCTTAAATAAAAACCTCTATGGTCTAATAGGCAGTGGTTCTAATGTGGTAAGGGTCTGGTTTGAGAGCTTTTATGAGGCACTTTGGATTTGTGGAAGGGAGTCATCATCAGTAATTTTATATGGTTGTGAAGTGGTTCTATATGTCTCCACAGTGATGGACTATAATCTGGGTCTAATTCCCAAGCAAGGTGTTGTTTCCACTGCGCTGTTTGGAATAGTTTATGAAAGTATGGAAAACATTTATGTTCATGTTCTTCTTTAACTTTGTAAATAAATTACTTTTATAAACACTTCAAATTGTTTTAAAGAGCAAATAATTTCATCTCTCAGACTGGTCTTACTTCATGATTGGATAGTTCTCTTGAGGGCTGTCCTTCTTCAGGGAGAATAAGAAACATTTTGGGGAGAATGTGTGATCCTCTGAGGTGGGACATCATAAAATCATGGGCTGTTCATTACTCATGAGTTGCTAGAGTAAGAGCTTGTTCTTTCCCATAAATGCTGAAACAATCCCTGGGGAAACCTAGGATTTTTTTTTTTTTTCCTTCCTTAATGTTAGTGCTAAAAGGAACTGGATATGCACTGGGAAACTGCAGAACTACCTAAGTTGCCAACACAAGGGAGAAGTCTAATTTTCTATAAGATGGTAACCATAATCCTAGGTTTAGGTTATGGAGGTAATGAAGGTGAGGTAGGGTTTCTAAGAACCCTTCTAAAAATGTTTCTTTTATCTCTTCATGTCAGGCCAAAATTGTCCTTCTAAGAAAGCCTACATAGGACAGTGTGAAAAAAGCAATTCGGAGATATTTATGGATATTATGTTGAACAGTTTTTCGTTGACCTGTTTTACACAGAACAATCCAAATAGCCTTTTTGTTCTGCCATAAAATTTTCCAGTATTCCTCTTTAGCTTAGCTTCAGTATTTTTTACATGATGATTCTTATTTTCTTGATGCAGCTATGTAATTACTTCTCAGAAGCAAGAACACCAAGCTGGTTTTCTTATTTCTATTGAGTTAGTGTTCATTTTGGCAGTTACTATAATTGCATATTACTGAATTCAGGAACACTGGCCAGAAAAATAAAATGGGATCTGGTGCAGCACTATTTTGATTCACATACTAGTTTCCCTATAAATGATTTCACCAGCAAAACACTCTTTCTCTCCAAAGGCTTCCAAAACTCTACAAAAAGAATATGATCAAAAGCATTTTTTTTAAACTCAAGGCAAAACAAGTGGAAGAAAACTAAAACATAAAAGGGATAAAGCACTCTCTATAATTATACTTTCAAAAATGTTTCATTTCCCCTAAATAGCACGTATGTTTTCAATAGTACTTTTTTTGAATGTTTCATATTATTCATAGTTACTGAAATATACTATTCTTAATAATTAAATCCTATTACAGTAAGAAAAGCCCTCTTCTGTTAAAGTAGCATGAATAAATCACAAAAACAAACTTCTTTAATATATTAGTTATTATGATTGTTTTTTAAATATGCAAATTTCAAGACAGTTTCTCTGAGATAGAGAACATCTTCATCTCAAAAGTGATGGGAGAGAGATTTACAAAAGCAAGGAATCTAGAAAGGTAAATAGCTCATACAGAAAACAAAGGAAAAAGTAACATACCTGGATAGTAACAAAATTACTCATAGGATTTTAACAGTAGCACAAGTCATTTGATGCCTTTTATCAAGGGAGTAAGAAGGATTCATTTATTAAAAAGTATTTATTATGTTCTTCCTTTGTATTAAGTTAATGTGAAAACTCAAATATAAAATGGAATATTATTAACAATAAGACCATGAAGTTATAAGCTATATGATATGAGTGAGCAGTCTGATTTTTCATGATCTTGTTGACATATATTAGTACAGGTGTCCATTCATCCTCTGTGATAGCAACTTGTCAAAATGTAAGTCTACCCCGTTAAGTATCTCAGTTTGCTAATTTCACTGCTATAGTTATTCTTTTGTAGCTTTTTGTAGCATTTTGTACAAAAATAATATAATGTTTATCAAATAAAAATTATTTAAATATTACAAATTAATAAGTAAAGCATATTAACATAAGTGGAGGAAAATCAACATTTTCTTGTTCTTTTTGCACTCTACCTGAATTTACATAAATTATATTTTCATTTACATTTAATAAAAAATAATCAGAAACACGTAATTCCACAGAAGAATCCCTATTAAGTCAAAGGAATATTGGTACATATTTTCTAATCTTCTACTTCGTTGGTGGATAACTTGTAATCTTGGCTCATTTTAGAGGTAAGAGCAACACTTAATATTGTTAGAGCTATTCTCTAAATTGACTTGTTAGAAATAAGAAATAAAGAATAAGAAATAAGAAAATAGACATGTTATTGAAAATTGACTTGGTAGAAAGTTTGGTTTATTTATGATACTGGCATATGTTTTTAATCAAGTTTTTCTCAGGCTGACAATAAAATTATTTCATAATTCATCAGAAAATTCCTTGACAAAGAATAATTAAAGGCATGTTACTAGAGGTTCATATTGGTGCTAGGTTAGAGAGGAAAATCTGTATAGAATTAAAATGGTGCCAGAATAATCTATGAAGTAGACCATCTGGGACTATAGCTTATGTCACTTAGACCCAGGGGAAGCCTATAATATAGATATTGCTGCACTTTGTGACAGAAAGTGAAATTATGAAGAAGAAAAGCCCACAATGGTTATAGTTTAAGAATCAAGTTGAAATCTGGTGCTTGATGATGAAATTTATTACACAGCCTGAGTAACTCTGTAATTTTTATGATCAGTATTTGTCTCTGAGCTTGTTCTAAGGTAATAGATGCATAACTAGAGTGAAAGATACGGAGCCAGCCATACAAGAATGGGGGAAAACATTGAGGCATGAAAGCCCTGAGGTGGAAATTATGTTATCATGCTAGAAGAGGAGAATTTCACTCTGTTTCTACTATCTCTTGGTCTTGCAAAACAAAAAGGAGAAAGGCAAATTGAGTATTCATTTTAACAAGAATTAATCATCCATTATGTGTCATATGTTGTTCTAGTTTTGAATATATAAATGATGGGTTTCAAAGCAGGCCATCCCAAAATGTGCCACTCTAGCAGGTTGGTTAGGTTGGTTATTTTAAGTTAAAGTTACATAAGAAATGGTCCATGGAAGGACGGTTTTCCCCTGAATGTAGGAAGTAAATCTCCCATGTGAAAGAGGTCCTGCTTGCACAAAAAGGAAAGGTGACACCTCCCACCTCACCCCTCATCACCCTACTCTCCATTCCCTCAACCCTTCCCACCTCCAGGAGAGAGGGAATTTGGAGCTGAGAAGATTATGTAAACAAAACTCCTTTGTTACTTGTTACTTTCTCTCTAAATTGCTACCCCATGCTCAAACTTCTTTGTCTCCTATTGTTTCTTGTCAAAAGTGTTTAAAGCTTTCTACTTTGGTCACTTCTTTGGGTCTCCTATCTTTCGGACCCCCATATGTATGAAATAAAATTAAATTTGTTTTCTTCCCTTCAATCACTCTTTTATTACAAGGGGTGTCTCTGCTAAGAACCTAGAAGTTTAGAGGGACATTCATTTTTTCCCACACCAGCAAGTTTGTGATATTTTTCCAGCTGCAGTGTGCATCTTATAGAGGAAAACAGCCACTGTGTGTATTACTATAATAAAAGTCAATAGACTTCCAACTAAAAGTGCAAACAAGCAACTATGTTGCTCGTGGTAGGGAAAGTTAGATTTTGACATTCATTCTAAGGAAAATTGATATTGGGGTAAAATTTTGAAAGATAAGATGACATGCTGGGGAGTTATAAAAGTAGTAGAGAAAGGTCTGAGAGGCAACATGCACAAAGGTGAGGTGGGAAGGCATCTCTTGGTGGAAGAAAATCTCTAGCATAGATAGATAGGCTGTAAAGTGTGCAAGATTAGGAGGAGAGAGTTACCATTCAATATTCTAACAAAGACACAGTAAGACAAATATTCATCTTTTAATATACAATGTTATGGTGTTGATGATTATACATAAAAGTAGCATTTATTTATATGTGTGCAACTTGGGGTAGTTACTGATAGAAGTTTCAAATATCAAGGATCGGTCATTGTTTTCACATTTTTTGTTTTTCATTTGTTATCTGTGACACTCATTTTTTTCCTTCTAGTTCAGCTAATCCTTCAGTTTCATTTTGGTTTTATTTACATTTATGCCATATACACACAATGACAAAAATATATAATAATTTATCAAATATTACTAAATAGGTGATGTTCAGTCTTTAATCTTCTTTGTTGTCTTATTTGCTTTATTTGCTGTCCTTGCAATATGGCAGTGAAATGTAAATCAGTACCTTTCAGTGTAGTATAAATGTTATTGCTTCTGGGTAACTACACATTGATGTAGATGTTTAGTTTAATCTAATCTGAATTCTCTGTTGATGGTAGTAATTAATACATTAACACACTGTTACATGGGGTTATGTTAATTTTTTATAAGGACAAAATTATTTTTTCATAACAGTAGGGTTAAATTTTATTTTTCTCAAAATAGAAATAGTGAGTGTAATCTGAGAGTAAATTTTGAGTGTATAGATTCTAAGACAGTTTACAACAGAGTAACTCAACTAGAATTATCAATTATGTCAATACACTGAGACATTTTCTGCAAAAATGCACTAAAATTTATTGACTCTGCCCCACCTGATGCAGTGCCCTAATTCATATGCTTAGGACTTGTCTGTGTACTCCATTGGTTTTAAAGTGCTGATAGCAACAACAGTGACTTACTCCCCGCTGCTAGTTTTAGAACCTTCCATTCTTTCTCAAATCATACAACATTGACTTGATGTCATCAGAGTAAACCCATCCAATGTCTCTCCACATTGCAGACATTTTCAGACCCCAGTGACTTCCTCATTCTACGAGGATAAATTCCTTGATTAAATGTTTTTTCTCTGTTTCTGTTTTGATAGTTCTTAATGATTTCAGTATCCATCTCGGTGAAAATTTCAAAACTCCAATCTTTTAATTCCTTCTTCTTTCCACCCTAGCTGCACACTCCCATGATAATAGCTTAGGTATTACAGCATTAGTGACAAATTACACCTCCATAATTCAACTGTAAGAGCCTCGCTCTTCAATTAACACCTCCTTTTGCCTTTTTAATATCCCTTTTCCAGGTTCCCTTTCTAATATCCTAATCTCAGTAGTCCTTTGATTCTCCAAGAGCCCAAAATCATTATTACTATTAAATTTACATTGTTCATTAACTGTCACATCATAGATTTGTTTATCTCATTCTTAGCTTTGATTCCATTTTCCACTATTTTGACCACACCTTTGCACATACCTATGTCAGCTCAGGTCCTCCAAGAAACAGATGAGAAGAGATCAGATGTTCAGAAGATTTGGGGATAAAATTCCTTTGAAGGGTGAAGTCATGGGGAGCAGGAGTAGACAAGAAGGACATTTACATTATGATGCAGATCTGATATCTGAGAGGAAAGGGAAGAGAAGATTGGATAGGAAGAGCCTTGGAGGACTTCTCCATCTAAGAAATTCTTGATCAATGCAATAGGGAAGTCTCCAAGCAAAAGCAACTCATAAAGTGAACCTGTCTCAATCAAGAATAGTCTAGTTATGGTGTACCTACCATGGTTAGTCATTGGCTGAAGGCAGCCAGGAGAAGCATTGTTTGGTATATACACTGCTGCGGATCCAAAGTCTGACAGCTAGAGGTTATCAATCAATTTCCATGCAGATAATTTTCTTTAAGGGAAATCTGATCATGGAAATCCATGGCTACCACAACTCTTTTAACTCTGTTTACATTGTTTCACTATGTTGGCAAAATCCCAACCCCAGCTAAATTCAACTCCCTACTTACGCTGTAATTGACATATCTGTATGTCATATCTGTAGCATCTGGCACAGTTCATCCTTCTCACCTGTAAATGTAGTTGTCTTCAAGGAAAACACTCTTTGCAGATTTTTTCTCATTTCTGCATTTTTAACACTTCAATGTTACACCACTTACTTCTGTCTCTTCATAACTTCTCAGTGATCTCACCCGCTTTCAATATATCAAATGCCAGATATAGACAGACAACCTCCAAATTTACATCTTAAATTCTGCCTTTTCTCTCTTACTCTAGAATCAGAAATCCACTTCATATTTCCAATAAGATACATAATAAATATTTCCAATACTCACTGCTCCAGGTTAAATCATTAGTAAGTACTCCCGCCACCCACCCCAATCATGTGCATTTCTTTTATTTTACCTTTGCCACTCTTCCCTCTAACCTGGATTATTTCAAAGGACTTGTATCTAATTTCTTTCTGTCTCTAGTCTTCTTTCTTTCTAGGTTAGATTTCACTTTGATATCATAGTCAACTTTATAAATTGAAAAACTCATTACCTGATTTTTTCACTCTATTGCCCTTAAATGATTCTGCTTTATTTTTCTTTTGGTAAAACACAGAATTTCAATAAGCCCATGGAGTCAAAACTAATAAGCAATACAAAAGCTGATAAGCATTACATACATATTTTTTTACATACATATTTTTGAATGTTATAAATTTAACAATGACATTTTCAGCAACAGATGTCTAACCAATAAAGAAGCTAGCCCCTACAAATTGTTTCATAATTATAAATTCCATTGTTAAAAAGAGCTAAGCACATGTCTTTACTAAGAAACTCAGTGCTAATGCATGTAAAGTTCTATTTCAATTAATTAGAGATATTCTACTCTACTCATATGTCCCTAACTCTTTTTTTTAATGCCTTCCCATCGACAGACACAAACATTTTTTTTTTTTAAACAGCTTTAAGTTAGGATTGGCGTACAATAAACTTTAATATTTGAAGTGTACTACATGTTAAGTTTTGAGCTGTGTACATCTGTTGAAAGTTTCCTTCCATATAATCAAGCTAGTGAACATACCATCACCTGTAAATTTCCCTCATGCCCCTTTGAAATTCCTCTCCCTCCTTGGTCTCTTCTCACCCCCAGACAACTATGCATTGGTTTTCTACTACTACAGACTATTTTGCAATTTTTGGAAATTTATAAAATGGACTTATAAAAACATGCACTCTCTTTTTTCTTTCTGAGATAATCACTTAGGGCTTTGAATTTCCTCCTGGGGACTTCTTTAACACCATCACACGTTTTTTTGTTTGTTTGTTTATTTTGTTTTATTTTGATTTGTTTTGAATTTTTTTTTTTTTTTTCAGGTGGTTGTTGTTTTAAGTTTTTTTTTTTTTTTTTTTTTTTTTTTAAATTTTTAACCTGGTGATTCACAGACCTGTACCCCTGGGGATAAAAATATATGTTTATAAAAAATAAAAGATTTGTTTTGAATTTTTATTTCTTTATTTGAGAGAGAACAAGAGTGAGAGGGAGAGAGCACAAGCACAGGGAGCAATAGGCAGAGGGAGAAGAAGACTCCCTACCAAGTGGAGAGCCCTATGCAGGGCTCCATCCCAGGACTCCAGGATCATGACCTGAGCCAAAGGCAGATGCTTAACCAACTGAGCCACTCAGGTGCCCCCCCGCCATTACATACATTTTGATATGCTGTATTTTCATTTTCATTCAGTTCAAAATAATTATTCACCATCTGTTTTATTCTCTGATACATGGCATTTTTAGGATTGTGCCAGTTAGTTTTACTTTTGAAAGGCATAGTTTGTTTGGTTTTTGTTTTTGTTTTTTTGAGAAAGTATGTGATATGGGAGTGTAGGGGGAAGGGGCAGAGGAAAGGAGAAACTTTTAAGCAGGCTCCACGCCTAGCACAGAGCCCAATGCAGGGTTCAATCTCATGACTCTGAGATTATAACCTGAGCTGAAATCAAGGGTCAGACACTTAACCAACTGAACCAGCCACCCAGGAAGGTTTTTCTAATATGTTTTCCCGCTATCAATTTCTACTTAAATTACGGTGTACTCAAAGGTCATATGTCACATGACCTAAAAACTTTTATATTATTGAGACTTCTTTTATACCTCAGAATATAGTATATCTTGGTAAATGTTTTGGGTATATTTGAAAATGATGTATATTCTACCATTCTTTGTGGGAGTGAGTGCTTTAAAATATAAATTAAATCAAGCTGTTTGGTAGTGGAGTTTAGATTTTTTTATATCCTTGTTGATTTTATTCCTACTTATTCTATCAATTATTGAGAGAAGAGTACTGACATGTTTGGTAATAGTTGTCAGTTTGCCTATTTCTCCTTCCAGAACTTTTGCTTTATGGATATTGAAACTCTGCTCTTAGGTTCATGCATGTTCAGGATTGTTAAGTCTTCTTGAAGAACTAACCCTTTTATCATTATGAAATGATCTATTACTTAGCCCTGATAATATTCTTTTTTTACATTTTTCATTTTTTTATTTTGTTATAAACATAATTTTTATCCCCAGGGGTACAGGTCTGTGAATCGTCAGGTTTACAAACTTCACAGCACCCATCATAGCACATACCCTCCCCAATGTCCATAACACCACCCCCCTTCTCCCAACCCTTCTCCCCCTCCCCCCAGCAACCCTCAGTTTGTTTTGTGAGATTAAGAGTCACTTATGGTTTGTCTCCCTCCCTTCCAATCCCCAAAACCCCCAACATTGCATCTCCACTTTCTCATATCAGGGAGATCATATGATAGTTGTCTTTCTCTGATTGACTTCTTTTGCTAAGCATAATATCCTCTAGTTCCTTCCATGTCGTAGCAAATGGCAAGATTTCATTTTTTGATGGCTGCATGGTATTCCATCGTATATAGATACCACATCTTCTTTATCTATTCATCTGTTGGTGGCCATCTAGGTTCTTTCCATAGTTAGGCTATTGTGGACATTGCTGCTATAAACATTCAGGTGCATGTGCCCCTTCGGATCACTACATTTGTATCTTTACTGTAAATATTCAGTAGTACGATTGCTGGGTGGTAGGGTAGCTCTATTTTCAACAATTTGAGGAACCTCCATCCTGTTTTCCAGAGTGGTTGAACCAGCTTGCATTCCCACCAACAGTGTAGGAGGGTTCCCCTTTCTCCGCAACCTCACCAGCATCTGTCTTTTCATGACTTGTTAATTTTAGCCATTCTGACTGGTGTGAGGTGGTATCTCACTGTGGTTTTGATTTGTATTCGCTTGATGCCGAGTGATATGGAGCACTTTTTCATGTGTCTCTTGGCTATCTGGATGTCTTCTTTGCAGAATGTCTGTTCATGTCCTCTGCCCATTTCTTGATTGGATTATTTGTTCTTTGGGTGTTGAGTTTGCTAAGCTCTTTATAGATTTTGGATACTAGCCCTTTATCTGATATGTCATTTGCAAATATTTTCTCCCATTCTGTCTGTGGTCTTTTGGTTTTGTTAACTGTTTCCTTTGCTGTGCAAAAGCTTTTGATCTTAATGAAGTCCCAATAGTTCATTTTGCCCTTGCTTCCCTTGCCTTTGGCCATGTTCCTAGGAAGAAGTTGCTGAGGCTGAGATGAAGAGCTTGCTGCCTGTGTTCTCCTTTGATGGATTCCTTCCTCACATTGAGGTCCTTCATCCTTTTGATTTTATTTTCATGTGTGGTGTAAGGAAATGGTCCAATTTCATTTTTCTGTGTGCATCTGTACAATTTTCCCAACACCATTTGTTGAAGAGGCTGTCTTTTTTCCACTGGACATTCTTTCCTGCTTTGTCGAAGATGAGCTGACCATAGAGTTGAGGGTCTATTTCTGGGCTCTCTATTCTGTTCCATTGATCTATGTGTGTTTTTGTGCCCGTACCATACTGTCTTGATGATGACAGCTTTGTAATAGAGCTTGAAGTCCGGAATTGTGATGCCACCAACTTTGGCTTTCTTTTTCAATATTCTTTTGGCTATTCAAGGTCTTTTCTGGTTCCATATAAATTTTAGGAGTATTTGTTTCATTTCTTTGAAAAAAATGGATGGGATTTTGATAGGGATTGCATTAAATGTGTAGATTGCTTTAGGTATCATAGACATTTTCACAATATTTGTTCTTACAATCCATGAGCATGGAACATTTTTCCATTTCTTTGTGTCTCCCTCAATTTCTTTCATGAATACTTTATAGTTTTCTGAGTGTAGATTCTTTGCCTCTTTGGTTAGGTTTATTCCTAGGTATCTTATAGTTTTGGGTGCAATTGTAAATGGGATTGACTCCTTAATTTCTCTTTCTTCTGCCTTGTTGTTGGTGTAAAGAAATGCAACTGCTGGGGTGCCTGGGTGGCTCAGTGGGTTAAAGCCTCTGCTTTCGGCTCAGGTCATGATCCTAGGATCCTGGGATCGAGCCCCACATTGGGCTCTCTGCTCAGTATGGAGCCTGCTTCCCCCCTGCCCCCCTCTGCCTACTTCTCTGCCTCCTTGTGACCTCTCTCTCTCTCTCTGCAAATAAATAAATAAAATCTTAAAAAAAAAAAAAGAAATGCAACTGCTTTCTGTGCATTGATTTTATACCTGATAATATTCTTTGTCTTAAAATCGACTTTGATATTTTTATTTAACTTCCAGCTTACTTTGACTACTATTACCACAGTAAATATTTTCCCATTATTTAAAATAACCTATGGATATCTTTATATGTAAAATGTTTTTTTATAAAAGTAGTAGATAGTTGGATATTGCTTTCCATCCAACCTGACAATCTCTACCTTTTAGTTCATGGGTTTCAACCATTGCATTTTATATGATTAATAATATGATTATGTTTAATCTATCATCTTGCTATTTCTCCCAACTGATCTTTGCTTCTATTTTCCTCTTTTTTACCTATTAGTACTATGCCAGGAACTCAAGAAAGACCATGTGTAATTCTCTAAAATATTCCCCAGTTCAGCTTTCTCCTTCCTATCCTGCAAAGTCTACTTGCTGTATCCCAGGCTCTCAATTCCGTATCCCCAGGGCAAGGAATCTCTTGATTTCTTTCCTTGTTTATCCTTTCTGTGCTGCAGCCTGGAAATTCTCTCCAGGCAACAAGCGGGGCTAATTTTAAGTCTCACTTCATTTTTTTCTCCACTTTTCAGAGATTACTATTCTTCATTGTCTGATAATGTCTTGAAAATTGTTGGTTCATACTTTTTTTTTCTTGTTTTTCTTGGTTCATTCAGATGGGAAGTTGAATCTGTTCTCTGAAAGTCCATACTGCTGGAAGTGGAAGCTGACCTAGATAATTTTCTAATTTAGCATAACCTTTACTTATTCTTCTCTGCCCTTTTCAATCCATGTCTAGGCACTGTTCCCCCTCCCCCCTTCCAAGTTAGTTTTGGAAAGAGAAGAGAATACAGAAAAAAATTTAAAAATTAAGTAACATATGCAGGATTACCTACTGCTGAACCAAATTTAAAAAAGATAATAATTTCATTTACTGATCTATTTCAAACACTGATTTGATCTCCATTGTACACTTCCAGCCTTGTGCCCTAATATCAGCGGGTATTTCTGGCTTTAGATCTGCTCCATACCTTCAACCCTGATTTTATTTTTAAGAAGAATAAGTGTATCTATTGTTTAGTGGTAAGATCCTGACCTCTTGAATTTGAATTGGCTTTGGAGGTTGGGAAAGTATTTCATCTTTCTACCCTCTCTTTCCTCGACAGTAAAACAATGATATAAATTGCATCTACTTCCTGAGGTTGCTGTGAAGTTAGGTGAGTAAAAAACAACATAGAAAATAGAAAATAAGTCAGTGTTATTTATAAAATAATTTGAAAATAATGTTAATGATATTTAGTAAAAATGTATTCTTTTTTTAATCATGTTTCGGGTATGTTTACTTTCTAAAACTTTGAAAGGATAAGCACACTTTAACAAAATTATCTATTCAGTCTCGAGTTCCATCTATGCTAGTGGCACCGGGACTCAATTTTGAAAGAGCCATCCATAATAATTGCTCTGTATGAGGTAATGACCTTCATGACAGCCAGCCTCAGTTCACTACCTTCAAAAGGGTGTTTTTGGCCAATTTTCCTCAGTTCTGGTGACTGCAGGGAGCTGATCACAGCAGGTTTGCAAATAAGAAACAAGATTTCTCTCTTCTTGGTCCATTACATATAAAATTGAGATGTTAAAATGCTTTTGGAATCACTTGGATTAGCCCAAATGATGATGGTTTGAAGTTTTCTTGGAGTTTTTCATACATCATCTGCTCCAAAATGAAATAATGATTCTTGATGTAGTCCTCACTCAAGGCACAAACAAATATGTTACTAATGAGCATCTTCTTTAATGGAGTGGGTCTTATTATAGCAAAAAACTCTCATTATTCCTTGGCAAATCCACCTTAATACATGATTTTGTGGATTCATAGAGAATCATAATAATTTAAGCTATGGAGAAACACATGCAATCAGATTTCTCAACACAAACAGAACAACAAAAATTCAGCATATCAGTGGATCTTCAACTGTGAGTAAATACTCAGTTGATATGTATAATTACACAAATAGTCTTTAATAAAAGTAATGAGGAGCACTACTTGAGGTTGATAATGTTAACTATTTAAAGTTTTATTGTTGCATTTTTAGTGATGGTCAATCAGAAATCTTTGATTATCAAGTCAAAATAGAGAGTAATAAGTTTCTAAGGGAATGGAGAAATCTAATACTCTGTTGAAAACAGATTAATCAACAATTTTTGTGCTTAAGGAAACTTTCTAAAAGCATGTGGGAAGACAGCAAGAGAGAAAGAGACTGAGTATAGAGTCTCTCTAATGTTTGTATTTTATGTATGTACATAGTTGATAGATGAATGATGATAAATAGAAGAAAGAAAAAAGAGAGAGAAGCTGGCATATATGCATGTATGTGTGTGTATGTGTTCTTTTTAAGTTAATAGACATATTCTCAGTAATTTCCAGACAGAAGGAAAGTTGAAGACAAATTTCATAATTCCCTTTCCTCCTTTTACTTTGCACTAATGAAGGAAGAATGATGGTTTCAGGTGTTCTGGTCAGATTGGAGTCATTTTGTGATTGAAAAAAATGCTGAAAAAGACCAAGCACAGAGGAGAAGTCAGTTCCGTGTGGAATAAGCATCTGCTTATTTGTTGTAAATCTTGAATTTTAGGGTATCTTAGAATGTGTTAAAATTATTTTAAGACTTATCAAAACAGAGAACATTTTGTGATGAGGAAAGAAAGGGAATAATTTTTTTTTTTCTAAACTGTTTTATAGTTACTAAATGTCACTGCTTTATCAGTGATTTATATCAGAAAATGATGACATTTGGGGCTCCTGGGTGGCTCAGTGATTAAGCATCTGCCTTTGGCTCAGGTCATGTTCCCAGGGTTCCAGGATGGAGCCACACATGGGACTCCCTGCTCAGCGGGAGCCTGCTTCTCCCTCTCCCCTGTTTGTGTTCCTTCTCTCACTATGTCTTTCTGTGTCAAATAAATAAATAAAATCTTTAAAAAATCAAAGGAAAATGATGGCATTTTATCAAAAACTTCTAAAATTTCAAAAAGATTTAAAAGGCACTTATAGATCATATTACAATCAGTTTTAAGAACTTGTGTTAACTACATTCACGTCAGGCTATAAAAGTCTTTTTTTTTTTTTAAGATTTTATTTATTTATCTGACAGAGATCACAAGTAGGCAGAGAGGCAGGTGGGGGGTGGGGTGGAGACAGGCTCCCCACTGAGCAGAGAGCCTGACGAGGAGCTTGATTCCAGGATCCTGAGGTCATGACCTGAGCAGAAAGCAGAAGCCGGAACCCACTGAGCCTCCCAGGCGCCCCTACAAAAATCAGTCTTACATAAAAATAACACACTGTATCAGATATGTGGGGCTGGTCCTGTGTACCCAGTTGTCACTGGACTCGTGTTCCACCCCTCATGGAAGGAAAAATTGATGTGGCATGGACATTGATGATGTACTATGCACTTTGTAAATTCTTATTAAATGAATAAAAATAATATCTCCAGGTCTCAGAATTTCACATAAGTATATAACACCTTTGTCTTACTTTTATACTGAAAATCAATGAAAGTCAAATATTAAGAGTGAGATATTCAAAGTTCTCATTTTATCAACCATATCCCGTTTCCCCTTTTTAATTACAGAAGCCTTATTAAAGCCCAATCCAGGCAAATCTACCTGGCATGGAAAACTGGAGAGAGGGTCTCTTCATGCTATGGGACATAACAGAGGCTTGAAATAAATGCCTTTTTTAAGTAAAATTAGGACAAACAAAGTTAGACCTATAAAGTTTTCTCTATGTGACCTGCTCCGTCAGTCTTGCTCCCATGGTCAGATTCAGTTTGCTAGGTTGTCGGACCCAAGGTGGTAAGAGAGAGAGCCCCTGCATAGCTGGGCCTGCCAGTAAGAATAAAATGATACTGGCCAGGCATAGAGCTAAATATCTATCTATCTATATAATATGTATCGATATATATCCATCGATAAAGTATCTATCACATAGAGCTAAATCTTTTAAATTTAATAGATTCTTTGAATTAGCCCTGGCTCTTTGGACAAACAATACCACTAGACCTGAGAATATGGATCTACTGTCTGGTGATCAGACTCTAAAGAGGTGTTCGATGCCCACCCTCCCTTCAAATATATTAAGTTAGGAAATAAGATCTCAGTGTTTCAGTTTTTGTCATCTTTAAGAAGATTTATCTATTAATTTGAGAGAGAGAGAGAGCGAGCATGTGTGAGCAGGGGGAGGGGCAGAGGGAGAGAAAAACTTAAGCAGAATTCCACGCTGAAGGTGGAGACCAGTGAGGGGATCATTTTACAACCTTGAGATCACAACCTGAGCCGAAACCAGGAGTTGAATGCTTAAAGGATTGTGATACTCAGGCACCCCTTTTTTTGCCTGTAATAACAAGGTTAATAATTTTTCATCCTTATATTGTTCCATCAAGATAGTGTTTGACTTTTTTGGCATTTTAAAATATACATCTTAAGAGCATGATGTTAGTCATAATATGTCAAACGTGCATTACTTCAGTCTAAAAGTTCCACATAGACCTATCTCAGGATGTTCTACACTCCATGTTTGCATGATAATAAGGATGTATTGTAGGCAGCCACGAACCCAGCTAGAGGCGAGGGATCAGGCCAGACCTGACTCGTGCCTCCTGAAAGTCAGTTGAGCTGCGCTTGAGAAAAAGCCTGACCTATGGTCCCTAAGACTCGCTGACGTGACTGCCTGCATGTATTAAGAGGCAAAACTGGGTCGTACGTTTAACTGTTACAAGATTTCCCTGTACTTGCACAGATTATACATTGCACCATTGTAAACTCGCGAATTGCTAGTTAAAGATTAGCTAAGTAGACAAAAGTTACTGGCGTTACAAGATCCGCTACCAGCACTTGGGAAATGGGTTTCGTAAAAGCTTAAGGGGTTTCATGTGAATGTTACCTGTGTATGAGCAATCAACTGAGAATAGATACTTCCTTATAATTGTTTCTGTTAACTATATAATGCCTCACAGCCTTAAATAAAATTGCCACTGCTTGGACATCATCCACTGTGTCCCTCCTGTCCTCATTTCTTGACAAGTCTTATTCTCTCTCCATTCTCTTACCCTTTTGACCCTGCTCGTGTCGTCACACTGGCCAGGACAACGTATAAAACTGGTTTGCTGGATGGGCCCCCGAGCCTGCCAGGAATGCAGGCAAGTCTGTAGCATTAATGATCACTCTACATGCATCAGACAAATGATTTGCATCTCCGCACTTCACCTTTACAACAAACTGCGCAGAATGCTCAGGCCAAGGTCTCATATATACTGTTCTCAAAGAAAAATGAAACAGTAAAATGAAAAGTTTGATTTTATTATAAATATTTGCTAATTTGTTTGGTGGCAAATCATGCTTTGAGTTGCAACGCTAGTCTTTTTTCATTCAACCAAGTGAAAATACCCACTTGCTCCCCTGCAGGAATAGTAATAGTTTTGTTTATGAGGTGTAACATTGTCTAGAGTCAACGTTTTGTATTACT
This sequence comes from Mustela nigripes, assembly GCF_022355385.1. Taxonomy (NCBI): domain Eukaryota; kingdom Metazoa; phylum Chordata; class Mammalia; order Carnivora; family Mustelidae; genus Mustela; species Mustela nigripes. The sequence continues at coordinate 44,651,087 of NC_081566.1, forward strand.
TATCAAAATTTTTTTTGAAAAATACATTAAAAAATACATTTGGTCTCAGGGTTGGGTTCATGGAATTGTGAGAATACCTGTAATCCTCCTATTTCGCTAACATTATGGTAGCTTTGGTGAGAAAGTATCATGATAGGCCAAGGTATTAGTGGTTTATTCTACTTAAAAAATGTGGTAGAAACAATAGCTATCATCATCAGAAGCTGTAACAGTAGCAGTTTTCACTTTAATGCAAATACATGAGTTGGGATCATTGGGATTGTGTCTTGATAAATCAGAGAGAGTAATTCATCTCTTTTTAATTATATATTTATGACAATTTTTTTTTAAAGAAAATTGGTTGCATGTTTCTCTTCTGCTTCTCTCCTTTGCTGCTGCAGAGAACTAGATTTTCCCAACACATGCTAAGGAGTATGAGATAGCACAGAGAAGTCTAGCAGGTGTCCAAGTCAGGTTTAGTTGCCTTTTCCTGAAGCAGCTGGTTTACTTTCTCTAGCAGATGCTATTACATAATCAATCTTGGTTTTTCATTTAGGGAAACCCAGTTTTGAGGATGCTTAGAGTAAAATTTCCGTCCAAATATAGCAACTTTGGGCAGACTTGGGGAAATAAAATATAAGTTTTCACTTTATTCTCCCTAATAATTTTCCCCTTTTGAATAATTTCCCAAATTTATGGGGTTTTTGTTTTTTTTTTTTTAACCATGTTAAAGTATGGGATTTTGCAAGCTATCTTAACTTTTTTTGGAACCATGTAGGATGTGTTAAAAAATAGTTTATATGTAATTTGTGTCATTTTTTTCACTTAACATTATAACAAAAATCTCTTGTGTTATTGAAAAGGTTCATAAACATTGTCTTACGTCTTACTTCAGTGACTTCACAAGGTTACACTTCTCCATGATTCACATAATCATTTTATTTTTAGTTCATTTAGCCTATTTCCAACTGACCGTTATTAAAGATAATTATGTGGTTAACAATCTGTGAGTAAAGTGTGGAATACATGTTGTATTATGTGCATTGGGAGTTAGCAAAATAGAGTAGAGGGTGTTGAAACAAAGAAAGAGGAGAGTTTAATAATAGACCAATGGGCATATTTTCAAAATTAATATATACTCAGAAGACATAAGACATTAGATTAACGTATACAAAATGTCTGGGGGCACGTGACTGTCTAGGGATGGATACAATGGGGCTAAAGGAATGGTCCCAACACGCTCAGGCATGAAGCTAATCCAGCCAGAAACAATATTATCCTTTCACTAAGACAGTTGTTAAATTGAAACTTACTTGCAATTATTTATTTTTAAAGGACTTATGAACATCTGACTTTAAATATAACTGTTAGGCAAATTCAGTCTGTGACTTTACATCTATGCTCAAGAAGTAAGCCCATTTCAAAATTTTAGACCATTCGTTATTTTACATATTAAGGTATTTATCTGATTTCTAAGAATGCTTATAAATAATTTTGAATACTGGAGTAGTGTAAAATAATCAAGTAAGTAAAATATAATACTACTCTCAGTACTACATTTTTCCGAGAAATGTATGTTCCTACCTAATGAAATTAGTTCCTATGTTCTTTCCTCTGCTTGACTTGAAATAATTCAATCTTCTGCGTCTACCCTGAAATTTGTCTCACCATTCGCGAAGAATATTAATACAAGCGAGATTCTTAAAATGCTTTATATTTGCAATACTACACTACCTATACCTCTACCTGCCTTTGATTTTCTGAGAAGAGAACTGTATTTCCTGCTCCCATCAAAGGTGTGTCCAAATCCTCACATTTTTCTCTAATTCCCATATCCCCTAGGTTTCTTAAAAAGTTCATTCTGGAAATCACCTTCACCTAGAATGTTTCATTTCTCCTAATGTACTAGATCATTTCCATTAGCATAAAAACAAAAGGAATATCTGTTCTTAAAACAACAAAAGAAGGTAGAAAAAAATCCTTGATTCCACCTCTATTCCTATTTATCATCCTATTTTTCTTTCTCTTTCACAGTGAACGACTTAGAAGTTGTATTCTCTATAGACAGACTTTAATTTTCTTCCCAACCGATGTATAGTCTGTTCATTCCTACTGGGCTTCCACCTCTATGTTCCACTGGAGCTGCTCTGGTTTTGTCAAAGCAGAGATCACATGAAATGCTTAACACAGTTCCCTTCTTGAAATACAAACTTCCCTTGGTTCCAGAAACAGAAACTTTTCTTATATCTCATCAGGACTCACTTTGTTGGCTCCTTCTTTCCCTTATTTTTCATGTAGTAATTCACAGAGCTTGATTTTGGCTCCCCTCTACTTTGTTCTTAACATGTTACTGTTTGTGATCTCCTGTAACTTCTTAAATATTAAATACCATCCACGTGATGAAAACTCCTAAATTCCTATCCACAGGACACCTTGTATCCTGAGTTCTGGGCACATGTATTTGACATTAGTATCTTAAATTTAATATGCCCCCCAGACATATTATTAGAATCTTATTAAGTCTTATATTCTTCTTGTATCCTGTTTCCCCTCAAGGTGCTCCTCCTTAATCATGTCCATTTTAATGAATGTTATCATCCTTTGCTGTTACTAAATCCCCAAGCCTCAGAACCATCCTTACTTCTTTTTATTTTCTGAATACCTATATCTATTGTATTAGGAAGTATTGTATTACCAATTTCTCCCCAAAATAAAACTGAATTTTACCATATTCTGTCATTTCCACTGGCAATATCCTAGGCCAAGTAATAATTGTCTCTACTTTCCCAGCTGGACTCCATGCTTCACATGTGTCCCTATAATACATTTCCCTTTTAACAGCCAATGTGATCATCCAAAAGTATCCAAATTCAAATTAGATCATAAAAATTCCCTTGCTTAAAAATCCTCATTGAGGGCGCCTGGGTGGCTCAGTGGTTTAAGCCGCTGCCTTCGGCTCAGGTCATGATCTCAGGGTCCTGGGATCGGGTCCCGCATCAGGCTCTCTGCTCGGCAGAGAGCCTGCTTCCCTCTCTCTCTCTCTGCCTGTCTCTCCATCTACTTGTGATTTCTCTGTCAAATAAATAAATAAAATCTTTAAAAAAAAAAAAAATCCTCATTGACTTCTCATTGCACTTGAAGAAAAATATACATACTTTTCCGTAGTCATCAAAACACCACCTGTATTTAACCTCTTACTCAAATATATGCCTACGTTCTTCTGTTCTCTTTCTCCAAGTCCTCGCAGCTTTGTGTCTCTGTTCTCATTTAGGATTCAACTCAGAGTTCACCTGGGCATGGCCAGGACTGTCACAGAAAGTTTCAGAAAGGTTAATAGTAAAACAAGAAACAAAGTTAGATGTATATAACTATGGTTAGCCATATTTTTTTCCTCTTGTTCTTCAGAAAGACCTTTAAATAATTTGTCCTAAATCAACACGGAAGACCAGAAAGTCCAAGGACATAAGCACCTCTGATTTGGCAAAATCTTTCTCCACTTTAGTTCCTGCAACACTGAATTTCTGGTCTGCCTCTGTCAGTGAAAGTAAACTCAACTGAATTCATATCATTGTTTTCTCTAACCTCCAAACTGGCAGTAGTTTTAGACACCTAGCCTAGCCCGCCCTATCTGGAATGTGGTCTATGGGTTTGGGGAGCGGACAGTGCCTAGCCATCAACTTCCTAATCTTTCACATTATTTGCATTTCCTTGATAACCGTTATCACTCTCTGAACATGGATTATGTATCCATTTGCTTACTCATTTATCATCTATCTCTCTTGTTCACATGAAAGTTAAGTTCTGTTAAAACAGAGATTCCTATGTCTTGTTCCTTTTGTATTCCTCGTTTGTAGACTATAGTTACTCACACAAAGTAGGTGATCACTAAGTATGTTTTACTGAAGGAATAAATATAGCTAAATTCATATTACCTTCCAGAAGGCTTTCACTTAATTGTTATTCTTGGTTAACATATAAAAAAGATAAAATATTTAATGCTGTATAATGTGATAATTACTTATGCATCTTCCTTCTATTTTCTCTAGCATGTTTGCAATTTTATTCACCTGCATTCATTATACTGATTAATGTACTTGTAGTAAAATAGGTCTCTATGGATGAATAAATTTCATACCAGTTATCATAATTAAGAACTATAATTGGATCATAAAAATTATCATTTATGTGGAGATATATATTTGGACAACATTCCCTTAAACCAAAGTAATAAGATGAAGATCAAAGAAGTAAATAAATGAAATAAATGTGTCATTTGCATATAACATGTATTATTATTTTCATAGAAAAATGCCATGTCACTGGTGTAATTAAAAATTAAAAAAGCATCTTTGATTATAACTCAGGAATTAGGCACATATCCATATTTTAATCTAGTAATCAATGAAAAAGGGGAAACATTTTTTAAACATTTATTAGGGAACTTTAATCAAAGCCACAGCGATTTTTATCTGTTTGTGGTAGTGCCAGAGAAAAAAGAAAGTAACAATTTAAACCATGCTAATTAAACACCTTGGAGGTACTTATATTATTTCACTTTTTCTTTCTTTCTTTCTTTCCTTCTTTTTTTTTTTTTCCTAATTGGAATAGTAACTGATCTCAAGACAACACATCTGTTAAGTGACAGAATTGGAATATGACCTCGGGCTCATTCTCTTGTTTCTCTGCTTCCCACACATGGCCCATGGCTCTATATTCAATGACCAGGACATTTCACCTATTTTCAATATTGCATCCAGAATTACATGATAACAAACTGCTTTGAGTCAAAATTTAAGTAGGACTTACAAATATTTTCCTAGTGTTAAATTTGATCTCTCTTTTTATTTATTTATTCATTTATTTATTTTTAATTTTTTATTTTTTATAAACATATATTTTTATCCCCAGGGGTACAGGTCTGTGAATCACCAGGTTTACACATTCACAGCACTCACCAAAGCACATACCCTCCCCAATGTCCATAATCCCACCCCCTTCTCCCAAACCCCCTCCCCCCAGCAACCCTCAGTTTGTTTTGTGAGATTAAGAGTCACTTATGGTTTGTCTCCCTCCTAATCCCATCTTGTTTCATTTATTCTTCTCCTACCCACTTATGTTGCATCACCACTTCCTCATATCAGGGAGATCATATGATAGTTGTCTTTCTCTGCTTGACTTATTTTGCTAAGCATGATACGCTCTAGTTCCATCCATGTTGTCGCAAATGGCAAGATTTCATTTCTTTTGATGGCTGCATAGTATTCCATTGTGTATATATACCACATCTTCTTGATCCATTCATCTGTTGATGGACATCTAGGTTCTTTCCATAGTTTGGCTATTGTGGACATTGCTGCTATAAACATTGGGGTGCACGTGCCCCTTTGGATCACTACGTTTGTATCGTTAGGGTAAATACCCAATAGTGCAATTGCTGGGTCATAGCCACATGCAGAAAAATGAAATTGGGCCATTTCCTTACACCACACACAAAAATAGACTCAAAATGGATGAAGGACCTCAATGTGCGAAAGGAATCCATCAAAATCCTTGAGGAGAACACAGGCAGCAACCTCTTCGACCTCAGCTGCAGCAACATCTTCCTAGGAACAATGCAAAAGGCAAGAGAAGCAAGGGAAAAAAATGAACTATTGGGATTTCATCAAGATCAAAAGCTTTTGCACAGCAAAGGAAACAGTTAACAAAATCAAAAGACAACTGACAGAATGGGAGAAGATATTTGCAAACTACATATCAGATAAAGGACTAGTGTCCAGAATCTATAAAGAACTTAGCAAACTCAACACCCAAAGAACAAATAATCCAATCAAGAAATGGGCAGAGGACATGAACAGACATTTCTGCAAAGAAGACATCCAGATGGCCAACAGACACATGAAAAAGTGCTCCAGATCACTCGGCATCAGGGAAATACAAATCAAAACCACAATGAGATGTCACCTCACACCAGTCAGAATGGCTAAAATTAACAAGTCAGGAAATGACAGATGCTGGCGAGGATGCGGAGAAAGGGGAACCCTCCTACACTGTTGGTGGGAATGCAAGCTGGTGCAGCCACTCTGGAAAACAGCATGGAGGTTTCTCAAAATGTTGAAAATTGATCTCTCTTTTTAAGGTTGGGTTTATATTTTGCTATTTCCTTTTTTCGAAAAAATGATATTAGAATTTATTTCAGATCTTTAGAAGATGTTTTGCAAAATAGTTTGCAAAAAAAAAGAACATGCTATATCAGCAGGCATGATAGCATAGAAAATACTTTTAGATTTGTAAATAAATTACTATTATATCTTGATCAGTTACTCACCAGTAGTCTGGCACCACTAGCAACATATAGTTTTATAGGAATAATAACTTGCAACTTAATGTGACATTTGATACCACATTCTAGAATAGATTAATGGTTACAGTCAGGTATTCACTGAAAAACCATTTCTGTTATCTATCTGAACTCTTCTGTATCCTTCCCAAAATATAAAATATGATTATATCAAGAGAGATACAGACAGGACTAGCCACTCAATTGTATTGCACCAATAAAGTGATGTTATACTTCCTGTTCAATCATACTGAATGTAGAAGTTTCTTTAATTTAATTAAATTAAATTAATTTAGTTTAATTTAATTTAGAGAGAAAGAGAGTGCACATGCATGAGTGGGGAAGCAGGGCAGTGGAGAGAAGGAGAGAGAATCTTAAGCAGGCTCCATTCTGGATGGCATTCTCATACAGGGCTCAAATTTCATGAAATTACGATCATGACCTGAGCTGAAACCAGGAATCGGACATAGCCATGAGCTACCCAGGCTCCCCTGACATAGATGTTTCTAGTGAACTATCTGTAAAACATAAACTTGTGAAAATTCTCATTTTCTGGGACACAAAATAATTTAAAAGGCTAGAAAAATTAAAACTTTTTTCATTAATTTGAAACTTCATACAATTACTTCCTAGAAACTTAACATGTATTATTTCTCAGAACCACCTACCTCGACTACATTCATTAAAAACATATTTCATTGAAATTTAAAGTACAGGAAAGTGCATGAATCATGGATGGACAGTTAAACTAATTCTTACATAATAAACATAACCATGTAACAACCACCAGGTAAAGTCGGAGAATTTTCCCAGTACTTCAGAAGCAGCTTTCATGCCCCCTTCAAGTCATGAGATTCTCGCTTATTTCTGAAAGTAAACATTGTTCTGAATTTTAACCCCCTATAGTATTGTCTTTGAAACTCATATAAATCAAATATTAAAATATGTATTCTTCTGTGCCTTTTTTTTCCAAATTACGTGTTTGAAATCTATCCTTGTTCTTGAGCATAACTATAATATTTTGTTGTATTAGTATAATCCCATTCATTTATTTACATTAGAGTCGATAGATATTTGGGTTTTTGCTACTTTGGGCTATTAAAAATAATATGAAATAATTTTACAAACAAGAAGAAAATAACATATATATAATACATAGAATTTGTTCCTCATATGTACATTTCTCTTCTGCATGAATCTGTGATTGGATTGCTAGATCATAGAAGATACATATGTTTATATATATATATTTAAAGATTTTATTTATTCATTTGACAGACAGAAATCATAAGTAGGCAGAGAAGCAGGCAGAGAGAGGAGGAAGCAGGGTCCTTGCTGAGCAGAGAGCCCGATGTGAGGCTCAATCCCAGGGCCCTGGGATCATGACCTGAGCTGAAAGCAGAGGCTTTAACCCACTGAGCCACCTATGTGCCCATATATGTTTAATTAGACAATTTCCCAGTTTTCTTACACTCTCCTTAGCAATAATAAGGAAATGGGGTTCGCATCTCAGGAATATTTTTTATTACTCCTTTAAATTTCATTGTTTTGGTGAATTAATGATAGTATCTCACTAAGATATTAATTTACATTTCCCTGATGACTGACTAATAAATTTTAACATTTTCATATGCTTATTGGTCATTTGGATACCTTGTTTAAGAAATCTGTGTTTGATTTTAATGTTTGTTCTTTTTTTAATCAAGGTAGCTATCTTTTCTTATTTTAGAGAGACTAGTTCTCTCTGTTGTCCAAATGAAAGTCTTTTGTCAGCTACATTTACTGCAGATAACTTCTGTTTTATGGCTTAGTTCAGTCTTTAATATTTTGTTTGATAAACAATTTCTTAATTTTAAAACAGTAATCAATAATTTAATAATTTTAATAATCTAAATTAATTTATTGTTAATTCGATTTTATCCTTTTAAAAAAGTCTTTCCTTAACCCAAGGTCATGAAAATATTCCCTTACATTGTCTTATGGAAGATTTGTTATTAAACTTCTGCAGCTTGATCTGTATCTATTCCCCTGGACTTGTATGTGGTGTGAGATAGAGGTTACATGTGCACTTTTCCTATGTATATCCAAAATATGATCCTCAGTGTTAATCCAGAATTGCAAACTAAATAATTCTTTTTTTTAAGATTTATTTATTTGAGGGTGCCTGGGTGGCTCAGTGGATTAAGCCGCTGCCTTCGGCTCAGGTCATGGTCTCAGGGTCCTGGGATCACCAGATCGGGCTCTCTGCTCAGCAGGGAGCCTGCTTCCCTCTCTCTCTCTCTGCCTGCCTCTCTGCCTACTTGTGATCTCTCTGTCAAATAAATAAATAAAATCTTAAAAAAAAAAAGATTTATTTATTTGAGAGAGAGAGAGAGGGAGAGCGTGCATGAGTGGGAGGGGTAGAGGCAAAGGGAGAGAGAATCCCAAGCAGACTCTGTGCTGAGCCCCATGCAGGGCTCGATCTCATGGCTTGAGATCTGGACCCCAAACCAAGAGTTGGACACTCAACCAACTGTGCCACCCAGGTACCCAGAAAATTAAATAAATGCATATTAATAATTATACTATTATGCTTGCATGCCAAATGGGCAGATAATGAGACTCCTCAGTATTTCATACAATTTGGAATACCCAGTAGTAAAAGATCTTGAAGAAAGCACAACGTTCCCTTTGTGTAATGGCATATGAGCTTAGAGTTCTCTCCTTGACCTCTTCCACTTAGGCCAATGCCTGGTCCTCCACCAGAATCAATCACCTTCTCTTTAGCTGTCCTTTTTGCTCTATTCTCTTTATTTACAGAATATGGACTGGATTTCCCAGCAGAAAAACTTACTATATTGTTACATTACAACTTGCAGACCATTCTTACGATATCTTATTTTGGATCTGCCTGAAGGTGGAAAGGGTTTCAAGAGGAAGGTAATATGAAAACTTGCTGGAAGGCTTCAGCCAACAGAGTAGAAAATATATTACCTGAAAATAGTATTTTAAGTATTGGAAGTATTTTGGAATAATCTATTTTTATAATACATTCAAGAGCCTGTTCTTTCTTGTATTCTTCTCTGGTTGACATGTTGATTAAGCTTCCTGTTCATAAACCAGTTGAGTGAAAATGAATCATGAATCTGGTTATCTCTAACTCTGCTGCTGGAAATAATAGAATGGTATTTCTCTATGCTTTACATTTGATGTTGAGCAATTTCAAAAAATTATCAAAGTTTTGTGTGGGCATACATGAATGCATGTGTGTGTGTATATCTATATATATCTGTATCTGTCTCTCTCTCTCTCTCTCTATATATATATATATATATCCCTTCATAATGAGCTTAAGACTTTCAAAAGACCCAGAAATCTACCCAATACTCATGAAAAATTAATTTTATTTTTTTATTAACATTGATATAGTTAATATATTGCTTTCACAGCATAATTTGTTTATATATATACGTGTTTGTATATATATACATATATATATATAATGTTCTGTATCACAAACTTCAGTTGGTATCTTTTCAAAAGAACATTGAATATTTAAAAAAATACAGAAATTATTTTGAAAAAATGAACTCTACTAAGTAATAGATACCTTAGCTAACCCAGAAAATGCTGGAAATATTGTATCTATAAACATCTCAGGACAAAAACCAATGGCAGCTATTATGCAGAAATTTTTACTTAAGATACAGGAATTGAAAAATACTTCCCAGTAAAAAATGAGTATTGTAGGCTTTAGTTTTATGTAATAACACTCATTGATTTATCAGTAATAATTTCAGGAGACTTAACAATAACATGCTCACAAAACATAGCCATAAAATATATTAACACACTCATAAACATGCAAGGAGAAAAACTGTAAAAAAGGGAGAAAAAGTGGATAATCTCTACAAAATGCCAATGAAAAATACAGCCTAAGAAATATATTTTTTTAATAAAGCCCTTAGATCCAAATGTTATTTTGTACTACTTCCAAGAAGCCTCTAAAATTTATTTTATTTTATTTTTTATTATACTCATAACATCTAAATTTTTATAATATCATATAAGCATGCTCTATCTAAGCAATGATTTGTCAGACATAATAACTCTTTTCTCTAACCACCTAGTCCTCACGCTAATGATGTTCTCTTTTTCTTTGGGTTCCTGTAACTCACTTAAGAACAGTTCATACTGACAAAAGATGAATGAAATATAAAGGAAATAACAGGTGCAACATAGGAATTGAAAATGATATTTGTTATGGCTTATCTATACAAACAGTAGAAGTGTTCAATCTCAATGAAGGAGGTGTGCTTGGTATTATGGAGGCTTTTGCTAAAGCACAACTGAATAGATTAATTCTCCTATAAAGATCCTTGCAGGAGTTTAAAAAAAAAAAAAAAGCTCTTTATATTGGGTACTACGAAAAAGTAATGTCATGGTAATTTTCAAAATGAGATGCATTCAAATTAGCCTTGATTAAGACTTTAAAGTTAAAAACTCTTCAATAAAGTAACTCAACTGCCCATTAAATCATCATATAGCAGGTTAAAAATGCTAACCAGATAATGTCCAAATATTTTTAGATTGTGTGAGCTATAACCTTGTAAAACATAGATGTGTGTACTGCAAAGAATTCTTAGTTTATTTATAATCTCCTGAGATGAACAAGTTTTTAATAGAACCGATTTATACGATGTGATAAGTAAATGATAGTTGCAATAATGAGTTTGACAATTTTTGTATTTATTGTTTCTCAGTTTTAATTAGAACTGTATGGTTTTTGAATTTCTAATTATAAAACAAAATGAAATGTGATTTGACTTTCAGTTGTAAGCCTTTTGGGCCCTTTAAATCATCTTTATCTACAAAAAGAAAGTTGTGAGCAACAATATTATAAAACATGCTCTCAATGTTATCAGTGGTGCAAGAGTCACTGAGTTAATCAAATGCAATTAGCTTTCTTCTCAGAAGTGTGGTGTTAAGATACACTTAAACTGAAGCATTATGTTCGATAATGTGAAATTCTTTACTCTCATTTAGTAATGATTTTCTTTGCATTTAAATCATGGCAACCCTGTTTATGCTGACCTTATCAGACATAAAATGAGATGGTCTCTTTGAGGAATAAAGGGCGTGGTTTTGGCTAAATTCTCATATTACCAATTGGTCTCGTTCTGCAAAGGGCTTTTTACTTTGTATGATCATAGTGTGTGGTGTTTTACTTGAGACAGTCCGCTAAATGAAGCATGAATTTACAGATTCAAAACTTGATTTTAAATACAGCTATGCCTATGGATCACTCATTGATGGAGACATTAGACTGGCACATTCATGGGGTTTAAAAATAAGACTGATATTTTAATTTTACCGGGACCTTTGACCACAGCTCCCTATGAATTAAAATGGTGAAATATGAATTGCATAATACTTAAAGAATTTTCTAGGTAGGTTAAAAACTATATATAAAGAATGCTGGTTTAAGGATCAATATTATGTTGGCTAAGCCTTTGTTATTGTTGTTGCCAACTGTAGGAACAAAATTCAGTGAATTGAAATACTTTGTATTCAGTGGGGACAGGAGTGACTGGGAGGCAATGGGTAACTCTCTACCTCAATCGCTAATTATACATCATTAACAACTATTGAAGGGAAATTACAATGAAATAAACTTTTCTAAGCATAAGAGATTTTTCAAACAAATCAAACTACAATAATTCAGTGGGAGTTAGATAAAATTGAACATTCTGTGCCAGGTTTGAAGAGTTGGGTAAATGTTCATTTGTCAGAGATGCAACTAAATTGACTTTTTACTTTATACAGGTTGCTAAATGATATGTAGTTTAGATATTCAATTAAAAATTCTAGATATTAACAAAATTGATCTCATTATATTGCAATGACTGACCACAAATAATAAAGATGGCAAATACTTCCATAATGTGTACTATGTGTTGGACACCTTATATATTATATATAACATCATTATATATCATTAAAAAAACCTAAGAGATGGTAAATATGATAATATCTATTTTAAAGTTGGGTAAATGGAAATTCATGGAATATGAATAAACTGACCAAGGTCATACCTTTGATTCTGTGAGGCCGAATCAAAGACTCTATCATAATAAGGCTGGTTCCAGATTACATTTTTTCTACCATAATAGTATACTGTCTCTCAGGATCAGTTAAGAGCTGACACTCTTTCTTCAGGAAAAATCAGAACTTGTGGTTAAAAGAAAAATAACCACACGTATTATATAAATTTGATATTTAATTAATAATTGATATTTGATGTTAAATATTATATAACCACATCTATTATATAAATTTGATATTTCCTATCAAAGTTTGAGTATTTTCTACAAAAAAAAGAATAATTGTTTTGTTAGGAAAACAAAACAAAAATTATATTCACTACATACCACTGTAATCTACAGCCATCTACACAACAGTCTAGGTAAACAAATCTGACCAAAGATGACTGTTATTATTTAAGGCATGTATTCAGGAGATACAAAGCAGAATTTAAAAAGTAACGCAGTTATATATTAAATGTAAAGCACAAGAAGGAATGACTGACAATTATTCTAGATGAAGCGCTATTCTATTTTATAGTGAGCAGGCATATGAACTTATATGGGAAAGATTTGGAGGACATTACCTTTTTACTGGGTGCGCAGGAATAAGACGGAAACAAAGTCTGGAATTGACAAAGCAAGTCAGTTGCGGTCATAGCAGTGGATTATGACAAGTTCGAATCTACTCTTAAAGTGGCTAAAGTCATGAGAGTCATCAACAGCTTGGACAGTGCAGTTCTCAGGAACAAGCCAGGGATATATAGGATGAAAGTCAGACAGGACTTGGTAAGCAGAATGTCTAAAGGTTGCTGCAGAGTGTCTCCATATAATCAAGTTTTCAAACTAATTGTAGGCCAGCTCTGCTGAAGGTAATGAAATTTTCTTGTCCGTACACAGCCTGAATTACCTGGGCTTAAAGTTAGAGCACAGCCCTGGAACAATGGTTGGCATAAAAGGACAAGTAAAGACTAAATTACAAAGTAAATACTGGCCACGTCAAGAGAGAGTCTGTCTTGAAACAGGCTTTGCTGAGTTGGTCTGTAGCAATCCTGTTCTATTAAAAAATAATCACACCATAATATTTTCAAAGACATAAGCTATGCAGTACTACTTGAGACTTCTTGGTGACATATCAATTTGTCACTCAACTATATTTCACATATTAAATCAAGACTGGGGAAATAATTGTGACCAAGAAAGATAGACCCCAACAAGCACAAGATTATCCATTAATGTGTTGCTGTGAAGGAAAAAATTATTGCTGACTTGTGGTAGTTAATGACATAATAACTTATGACTGACTCAACATTGTAAGACTTTTAGAAAGAAACCCATCAGCAAATGTGTGTATATATATACATATACATATACATATATAAATGTTGTACATATGTATGTAAACTAAGTATTACATAAATAGGTAATTGCAGATTTCTGGTTAAACATGGTGAATTGAATACATGTGTTTATTTCTGTACTTTCCTGAATTCTCAGAAAAATGAGTTAAAAAGTTGAGAAAATTGAATCTAAAGGAGGCAAAAGAATGAAGGAATGAAGGCAATGGGGAAGATAAATATATATATATATAAAATTAGTAACATGAACAGTTATCACAACAGTAAAAACTGAAACATAACTCCTTAAAGATGAGTAAATCAACAAAAAGTAAGTTAATTCAGACTGTAGAAGACTGGAAAGTTCAAGAACACCAGGAATTAGAAGTAGAAATGAGAACTTGCTGAAACAGGTTTGCTTAAAAACACTGAGGATCAGTTAGGGAGATAAAAGTTTAATCCAAGGCAAAAATTGACAGAGGGATTCCAGGTGTTGAACACACTTGAGAACAGGATTTATTTAAAACAGGGAAGAGTTACAACCTCTGTCCTCTACAGAAATCTCAGGAATCTGAGAGCAAGGCTGCTGGCTGGCATACTATGGTCTTTTGATACCCACTCAGGTGAGTGAGGCAACATTTACTGCAGAGGTTAACACTACAAGTTTGATCCTTGCTGGATCACTTTATTATGAAGCCCAAAGAGCTATATTCCCTGCCCATAAATACAGAGCATCTAACCACCTTTTCACTACTCTGAAATTTCTAATGAGAGCCAGAAATCACCATATTTTTTAACCGGTGTCTTCAACACAAAAGAGAATACTAAAATAAAAGGGAGAGAACAGCAATTTAGAGGGGACACATAAGAAGGAAGTAGGAGAATCACTTAAATTAGTATCCTTCAGAGACAAGAGAAAATGTTACCTCCATAAATAGGGATATGATGTTATAAAAAGAAACAATCCAAAAATGTGGATACTTCAGAAGTTTTTCAGAGTGAAAAAGCTTGTCACATACTAGTGATTAGAAACTGGAATGAGGTGGGACTCCTATGTAGCTACATTGGGTTGTAGAAGACAAAGATAACTGCCTTCTCAATCTGGAAGTAAAAAACAAACAAAAAAACCTTGCCAACATTGAATTTTATACTCAGTCCCTCCACATGGGATATAGAATAGAGAAAATGTAAACTGTCAACACACTAAAGTTTTATCTATCCTTTCTCAAATAGTTCCTGGAAAGTGAGATCTGAGCAGTAGAAAAAATCAAGAGGTATTCAACTCAAGAGGGAGCTGGAGAAATGGCTAAGATGGTGGTAAAACAGAGAGTACAAAGATCAGAAATGCTAGGTCATGGGTCTCTGCAAGCCACATCTCTAAGACAAAAACAAACAAATGAAACACTGATAGATTAGCCAAAGTATGTGTTGACATTGAGAGGCGTTCTACATGATTTTTGGTTTGGGAAGAAATCATAATGAGTATATTAATAAATATCCAATTCTGAATAAACAGTTATTAATTCTGCATAGCAAATAACACAATAATGCAATTCTAGTGTAGAATTTATCTCTTGTATTGTAATATAAATAGTGCCGTACTTGTGATATAACTGTAGTAAGAAAATAAAGGAAGAAAACACTTTTGTGAACATGTATGATTGTGTGTAAGAGTGTGTTCTATTTGTGAATCTTCTTGGTGAGGAGAGTGCTGTAGTGTTCAAATATCATTTTCCCTGGAGGAAAGACAACAGTGCTGCAAACTGAAAAAATAAAGAGAGACCAGAATATGAGTAATATTGAGTATTTACAGGTAGGTAAATAAAGAAGGCTAAAATAATTAAGGTTTTTTTTTCTGGAAGTGTTATTTGGATATGGAATGGGATTTTCACTATAAATTTGGCAACTTTATATGCATTTAAAAATTTAATTTAATTAAAAAAAATAAAAAAATGTAATTTAATTTAATTTAAAAATTTTTTAAAAAGTACATACTTTTGCTAAAAGAAATTTTTAAGAATAGCATAAAATAATTTGAAATTTGTTGGAAGGAAAACAAAACAAAACACTAAGTCAAGTCATCACCAAGTGCCTATTAAGGCTCTGGTATACCAAAGTTTCATCTTCATAAATGTGATCATACATTAGAAAGAGTTAAATAACTATTGGCTCCTTTGGAGAAGAATAAAGGTAAGAAGTAAGGTTTTGGCATAAATATTATTTTTTTCTAGGGAAACTCTGCCAAATGCATAAATGTTGGTTCAGTGTTCATCATACTTGCTGTCATAACATACTAAATATTCCTTTAACAGTCAATACAATTGTGACTAGGCTTTTGTCTGTCTGCCATCAGACTGAGTCTCAACAAGGGTAGGAACTGTGCCTGTCATGTTAAGCCCTATATTCCCATCATCTGATAAGCAGCTGTTACCACAGTAGCCCTCAAGATAGATTTGTTGAATTAATGTTGAATGAATGAGATGTCCTTTTTTAATAGAAATGTTTTATCTGGTTAAAGAGATGGAAAACTATAAATTCAATCATTAGGTCTATAGTCCAAAATGTCATAATTTTAGGCCTCAACTCAGTAAACCAAGATTTAATACCAAACATAATTGCAGCCAACGCCCCAGAAATGTAACCAGTCAACACATGGATTTCCTGGACAGCATAAGGGAATTTACTGATGGGCCCCTTTTGTTCACCCTGGTAAGGCAAACTTGTTAATTCTTTGCTAATAATTTTATTTTTCTGCCTTTAAAAACCTTTCATTGTCTGTAACCCTTGGGAGTTCCCAGTTATTTGCTGGATCGAATGCTTCCCAATTTATGAATTGATTAATAAAGCCAATTAGGTCTTTTGAATTTACCATATTGTTTCTGTTTTTTAACAGGTTTTAGAATTATGCCATTGACTTTTGCTCATTTTTTAATCTTTTAGACTGTAAGCTATTTTGCAGTTATTATTTTAAGAAGTATTCTCATCGCAGTCTCTTGGCACATTTTAGGCACATTTGCAAATCAGTGGCCATTTGTGAATTTACATTATTGTCCTAATTTCATTAGTTTTCATTAGGAAGCATGGAATCAAGAAAGAAATGTAATAATATTGGTTTAAAAAGGGCAAAAAAACATTCATTACTCTTTGATTAAATTCCTAATCAGTATTCATTTCCAGTTTCTTCCAAGTTACACTAGAACATAGCAAATAAAAAACAAATCACTAAGCCTGGCAATATTTAAAATATGAATGTCACTTTCCAAATTCATTATTTTCTTTTCCTCAAGGCAACAGACAGCTTAGCTTTCATGGCGAGAAAAATAGTTCCTCTGTGGTCATTTCTATGCATTAAAAGATTTTAAATTTTCTAAGACATTATTCCAGCTTGATCTAACAAACGCTGAAGGCAAACACAGACTATTTACAGTATACTTTTTCTCCAGCTGAATGGTTTTTACTATATTATTCTAATACCTGTCAGTACATCTATCTAGTAATAGAAGAGTCTTTCCACCTTTAAATGTTGTTTATTTCACTAATGTAATATATGACATAGACCTTCGTTTTTGAAAACTGCGTCAATATCTTCCCCTGAAGGAAGGTGAGCTGAGAAAAAAAAGAGCAATCTTTATTTTCTTCCATTGACTAAGATCCCTGTTACAGTCGCACTGCTAGGAGTATCCCATAAATGAATCCAAAGACAGTTTAATGTTGCAATTTTCTGCAGTACTGTTAAATATTATAGTGGTGTCTAATTCATTTAAATCTAATAAAGCTATCCTTAACATTATATTTTTAATTTAAAAGAGTATGTCACATTTTATGGCTAGAATAGAAAAAAAGAAAGAAGCATTTATGTGAATCCTTTATACTTATTTATCTGAATCTGAATAGACAAATCAAATTGCTGGTGATTTTTCCCTAGCATTTTGAATCTAGGCTTTTTTTAAGTTTTAAAAATTTTATTACTCAGTCTTTATTCTAGAATATTTATCTTAAGCCTCTTTTCTTATACAATTTTCTGTGTTATAAATATGTAATTGTTTTCCCTAGTTTGGACTTCATAGCACTGTCCTTGAACCTTCCTTTGTTATTTTTAAAAGAATAGTTGATGTATTTCCTTAGAGTTGTGATGAGATTAATAAAATAGGTCTGATTTCCAACAAATGAGACTTCTAGGATTTAAATATGTAACATCTCTCAACTTTAAATAGATTCACTCAATCAGTTCTCACAATTAGCATATGGCATATGTATTTTATTATTTTTCCCATTTTACTGACTTTCTTAAAGTTTCAGGATTTTCTCCAAGGTCTTGCAGCTCTTAAGCATGAAGTTAAGTCAACCTTTATGCTATTTGGTATAAAATGTTACATCTGTATAATGTTCATAAGTAAAGTGTATAGTAATTATTTCTTTGGGGCTTTAGAATGTCTTCGTTTCCAAAGGGCTGGTAAAATTTTTTCTTTTTGATTTAGTGACTAATATATTCCCCACACAGGTATATTCAGATTATCTGGAAGATTAGGTTACTGTTAGGGAACTCTGCCACCTCACAATGCCTGCGCTGTAGTTGGTATTTGATTTACAATGGACTAAGTGATCATGCAAAACTTCAGTGTTCAGCTAATTTTAGCATTATTCCTCCAAAGAGCACGTGCTGACCCATGAGGACATCTAGATACATTCCAGGGAATCTCCAATAACTATGAAAAACTTTGTTTTAAGTGCATTAAAAAACAAAAACAGAAACAAAACGGAGTTGTTTATCTTGTCTTAAAGCATTTCCAATCCGATTGATAAAGCAAGACCTGCCTTCATTAATCAAAGAGACACAGTAAACTGTAGCCTAACTAAGGTTAAGTTGGCTTTTTGGCTAGTTACAATAGAGACCACACCAGGTGGCGTGGTCACACAAAGGAAACATTTGCATCAAATAAGGAAATCACAAGGAATAACTTCCAAAGCCTTGACTCCCTGAGCAAGGGCCAGTGTGTTCCTGTTACTTAGGGTTAGGATGAATATTCAGAAAGAGGACCTTTGTCATTGCCTATAAAATTGGGCATGAAGTTGTACAAAGTGTGCCTAGAAGCTAGACAAGCATCCTATGTTAATATGTTAATATGTTAATGAGCCTTGTGTTCCTCTAGGGTGGAGATTTTAACATTATAATGAAGCAGAGCTAACTGTCCAACAAGAGGTAGGGCTGTGGGCTCTCAGAACCAGTGTTAATCAAATGGGGTCTTGGGCTTTTTCTCTCATTTAAGGAATACAGGGCTTTGCTTACTTTTGACACAGCCCTGGGAGTTTTTAACCACTGATTTATTGTCTCTGATGTGGTTAGATAGAGACTGTTAGTTTTTGCATTCCTTTGTTCCCTTAAAACCTGTAACTACTCAGGTGTTTGCATCTCTTTCCAATTCTCACACCTCCTAGGAAGTGTGCTTGGGCAAGTTGGGCAGAGATGGGGAGGTCGGAAGTAGCCAGGGTCCTAAAATGACCTCTTTTGTGTCAGGAAAGCTGTATCTCCTTTCTTTTTCTGGATACCCCTAAAGCCTTCTGCTTACAAAGTCAACATATAACCATTGACAAACTGGAGTCATAAAAAGTGAGAGAAGGAAAAGAATATTTCTGAGTTGAATAGTATTTAGTAATATGCATGAATGCATATATTTTATAAGTATAATTTATATCTATATAGTTAAAAAGTATACTAATATTTGGATGACATTGTGAATGTATTAAATACCATTGAATTACAAACTTTAAAGTGATTAATTTTATGTGAAGTTTATCTCAAGAAATACATAATTTGCATATGTTATTGATTACCTGTTGAATGGGTAGAATGTCAGTCATTATTTTCAGATAGGTCTTAAGGTATAGAAAAATTGTTTCCACTGAATTCAACTTTGTATACATTCAACACCATTAAAAATGTTAATGAATTTTATATATATATATATAAAGGAATACTATGCAGCCATCAAAAAATGAAATCTTGCCATTGGCAATGACATGGATGGAACTACAGGGTATAATGCTGAGCGAAATAAGTCAATCAGAGAAAGACAATTATCATATGATCTCCTTGATATGAGGAATTTGAAAGGCAAAGTGGAGGGTTGGGGGGTTAAGGAGGGAAAAAATGAAATAAAATGGGATCAGGAGGGAGACAAACTCTAAGAGACTCTTAATCTCACAAAACAAAACATAAAAATAACTCACCATTGATGAATGAGTAACTTAATAATTGGGAGCATTTTCCTCTAAACTTTTTTTTTCTTTGCACTGATATACTTTTACATGGTTGCAAATATGGTGTTTATGGGTTTCTGTCTTCATTTATTTTTTAGTATTACACCTCTGTCAGTTTCCCAAGTTCATATTGCTATGTCATAATTATTTTAATTATGTTTATATTTACTTAACCTCCAACCTTTAGGCTATAAAAGTTTATTATATTCACACCATAGTTTGAGTATTTTGAACATATTACACTTCTTATACAACTGTAATTACTTTCAACCTTTTTCTAGAAGGAAAATTAACAATATAAAGAATATGACTTTTTCTGGATACAACTAAAGTCTTCAGAAAGTGAGAACTAATTTGTATTTACCCTAGAAGTGTTTCTTTTTCCCCCTCTCAACAAAGCCAACAAAATGTGAATATTATTAGGTTTTAAAACTGTTAATTTGATTCTCATAGATTTTATTTTTATCTACTTATTTTCAAGTAAAATTTATGTTTTTCATTAATGTGGGCTTTTGTTTGTTCTAGTCTACTATGTTTTTGTTTATATTCCTTGCCACTTTTTCTACTGGATTTATGATACTTTGAAATGATATTTAAATACATTTCAATGTGGGGCGCCTGGGTGGCTCAGTGGTTTGGGCTGCTGCCTTCGGCTCGGGTCATGATCTCAGGGTCCTGGGATCGAGCCCCGCATCGGGCTCCCTGCTCTGCAGGAAGCCTGCTTCCCTCTCTCTCTCTCTCTCTGCCTGCCTCTCGGCCTACTTGTGATCTCTGTCTGTCAAATAAATAAATAAAATCTTAAAAAAAAAAATAAATACATTTCAATGATAGCTGGTAATTTTATAAATGTCATTCTTGCTGCAGATATATCCTGTTTGGGGATTTGTTCTGAAAATTTTGTGATTTTTTTTTAAGTTCTGAAGTTTTAATACTTAAAAGTTAAATTTATCTTCTGTGAAAATTTTATTTCACTTGTGATTGAAGTTTATTCCTAATTAACTCCTAATTAATTCTTATTATTTATTATAATTAATTATAATTATAATTATTCTTAATTAAAAGATTGTTTAAACATTTTGTATATAATTTATTTTATTTTAGATTTATTCTTTCTGGATTTTACTCGATATATGGTATGAGAGAATTTTGTCTCAATAATAAACTTCCCAGTATATTTCTTACTTTTTCCATCCCTTTGGGATGGATGACATAAATGAAATAATCATAATAATCTATATGTCTATCTATAGTTGTACTATGGCTGTAGGTATGTCTGTATTTTTATTTACACCCAGATAAAATAAACTGCATGAGGGTTATTCTATTCCACTGAATATCTTCCTGGGCTATATAAACTTTGAATATCATACACTTTTTCTTTCTTTTTTTTTTTTTTTTTCATATTGGTTCTCCCATATATGCATGTATTTATTGTCTTCCTCGACTTTATCCTACCATCTCAAAGTGGAGAATTTGGTATACTTATCTTTTGAAACTTCTTTTTTTTTTTTAAATTATTTATTTATTTGACAGATAGAGATCACAAGTAGGCAGACAGGAAGGCAGAGAGAGAGAGAGAGGAGGAAGCAGGCTCCCTGCTGAGCAGAGAGCCAGATGCGGGACTTGATCCAGGACCCTGGGATCATGACCTGAGCCAAAGGCAGAGGCTTTAACCCATTGAGCCACCCAGGCGCCCCTCTTTTGAAACTTTATTGTCTGCTGTAGTTTAATTCCATAAATGTCCTTAATACACAGTTTTAATAGAAACAACAAACAATGATTAGATGTTTCTATTTCTAACTTTTAATTTTACTGGTTTCATATGTGTGTGTGTGTAAGTGTAATTCTGTGTAGTTTAGACATACAGAAGATTTGTCCAAAAGGTAGACAATATGTTAGCATAATATGCAAACTATGGGAGCACCTGGGTGGCTCAGTGGGTTGGCCTCGGCCTTCGGCTCAGGTCATGGTCTCAGGTTACTGTGATCCAGCCCACATTGGGCTCTGTGTTTAGCAGGGAGCCTGCTTCTCCCTCACTCTCTGCCTGCCTCTCTATCTACTTGTGATCTCCATCTCTGTCAAATAAATAAATGAAATGTTTGAAAAAAATCCAAACTATGGCCTTTCTAAATAATTGATTTCTATTAAGTCAACAGGATTTTGTTCAATGTCTAATACAAAAGTATGCTCTTTTCTTTTTTAAAAAAGAATAACTAGTCTATCATCAGAACTGGAACACTTTTAAGAGTGGAAAGAGGCATTATTAATAATTTCATTTGTCAGCAGGCATAAACTGAGCCTGTCCCAGGAAAACTAGATGAGAATAGGTGACTTCACTGCCATATTCTAACATTTAATGACTGCCATGGTACTGTTTTGCTCAGCCTTGGGGATAGTTAACCAATGGTGGTTAATTAGACAATTTTCAGTCTCTGTAGCCATGTATGATCAAAGCCAATATTTCAGTGATAAATTGCTCAATATAGCAATCTAGAGTGTTATTTTTTATGGACAAATATGTTAAAGTAGAGGGGCGCCTGGGTGGCTCAGTGTGTTAAGCCGCTGCCTTCCGCTCAGGTCATGATCTCAGGGTCCTGGGATCGAGTCCCACATCAGGCTCTCTGCTCAGCGGGGAGCCTGCTTTCTCCCCCCTCTCTCTGCCTGCCTCTCTGTCTGCTTGTGATCTCTGTCTGTCAGACAGATCATACATGGCTACAGAGACTGAAAATTGTCTAATTAACCACCATTGGTTAACTATCCCCAAGGCTGAGCAAAACAGTACCATGGCAGTCATTAAATGTTAGAATATGGCAGTGAAGTCACCTATTCTCATCTAGTTTTCCTGGGACAGGCTCAGTTTATGCCTGCTGACAAATGAAATTATTAATAAATAATAATAATAATAAATAAAAAAAATCTTAAAAAAATATGTTAAAGTAGAAATGCATAAGGAAAACTTTAAAAATAACACAATATTTTGTGTATTTAAACACCCATTTATTTAATACACTCAGGGTCACCTGTAGATCAACAGCATATTGAGTTTATTTTCCCATTTTTTATACATGTAAGTCATTTGGAGTACACCAGAACTAATCACATTTAAAAGCTTCTCAGAATTTGGATCACAAAAAAAAAAAAAAAAAATTAAATTATAAACCAAACATTAAAAACTGATTTTTACAAATAAAAATGTAAATTAAAAAAATTTTAGCTACCATCTCAGTAAGGCAGATTTACACAAGCTTAGTCTCAAAAAAAGTGAGCATCTTCTTTAACATCCTTGTGATTTTGTTGTTGTTGTTATTGTTATTCTTCATCTGTTTACTTAACTTGGCAGAGCAGGCATTTGTAATTTAACTGAAGTCAGCTTTTCTTCAGCATATTTATATTAAATACATCTTTTCAACCGGTTCAACTGCATTCTGGAAACAAAAATGTAAAATATTTGTTAAATAATAATTTAACTTCATTAAAATCTAAGAGACTGGTTGGATATTTTCAAATGCTGAATCATTTGAGCTGGATTGATTTTCCATCATAGATAATAACTTCTTGGATATACAGCATTCAGAATTATAAGACAGATACTTTGAAATATTGAGTTTCAACCTAGGAAATTTTAATGCTTTCCCTGAAATATAATTTAATGTGAAATGAAAGTTCTAAAATTAAAATGAAAACTCTTAAAAATCATTAACAATTATACTTTTTCCCCATTCTCTCTGTTCTCAAAAAGACACTCCAATTATTTGTAGCTCTGTGATTGATGAAAAAAAACACCAGAAAAGTAAGGTGAAAACTTTATATATTCTCCAAAGAAAGTCATTATTCAACCATGAGGAATATTAAATCTTGATAAAGAGATCAATTACAAATAGCTCTGTATGTTCACTCAGAATTGTATGTTCCCAATAATGAACTGCATATCACCATTAGGAAGATGGGATATAAATCACTGAGATTTGCCGCAATGAAATCCAAGGAACAGATTATTATTATTATTTGCCTTAGGTGTGCAGTATAATGATTTCGATTTGTTTCAAGACACAAAGCGAACATAAATCACAAGTTTAAAGGAAGTTACTTTTTTGCTTCTTTTATTTTTACCTTTAAACTTTGAAACTTCTAGAAGCAGCAGACAACACAACACAGTCCAATACAAATGGTATTCAATTCTCTGACCAATGAATCTAAATGTCTATGTTTATTTGCATTAGAATGAAAGTACTCACCTTCTACAAAGCAGTAATCTAATATTTTATCTGATCATCTCAATTTATTCAATTAGATGAGGATAAAACCTGTGCTTAAAAATTTATGCTGACATTTCTGAAGGTTAATTTTTCCCACCAAAGTAACAGAGTTACCTCCCATTGACCCTCGCTAACCTTTATATAGGCAATCCCCTGCAGAAATTTTCTTAATGCACATGCTTTGGGTTCATACAGTAATGTCAGATCTCTTGAGGATGTCATGGTTGGAGCTTTAGAGAATAGTTTTCCTTCAAATATTAACCAAGTTTTTCAATTTTTTTTGTTCTTGTGTTTTACCTTAAAGCCAAATCTAAAATATCTTTTTGTATGAAAGTGTAGAATACTTTTCATAAACAATGGGATTGCAAGCTGCAATAGCTTGGCATGAAAAAGCAACTTAGTGAATAAATTTAGAAGTGTGATTTTTTTCTTTTTAATTTTTTATTTTTTATAAACATATATTTTTATCCCCAGGGGTACAGGTCTGTGAATCACCAGGTAGAAGTGTGATATTTTTTATCCAATGACATAGATTGGGGAACTGACTTGGCCGGCTAGTGAGATAGCTGTATAGCTTGTCCATAATACTTTAGTGGAATGTACTGTGTAAAGTCAAGCACTGCCCTGTTTAAATACATTTATAATACAGTTACATATTTATTTTTAAGCCGATTGGGTTAAGATTTAGCTGTGCATAAATATTGGAGAATGTGATCCATAGTTTATTCAGATTGTTTATTAGAGAGAAAAATGATTTAAATAAAGAAGGGATGAAAATAGCACATGTTCTTACAATGATCCACAAAGCTTCTTTAATCTTCTTAAATATTTAAAGTAGCCTACTGTGAGAATGTGTACTGATGATTTTTCTTAGATATATATGTTTAAATCTTATAAATCCAGATATATTAGTTATGTCAATATATAAAAACCATTCCTTTTCAAATTCGTGTATAACAATGACTCAAAGTATGCTTCTTATAGAACAATGGTCATCTTATAATTCTTGAAACAGGTTTTTTTTTTTTTTTTTTTTTTAGCAAAAGGAAGAACACCGCAGTCTTTATATTAATATCAAATAAAATGAATTTCAAAACAGAATACATTTGCAGAAATAATGCTGAAAATGTCAAGTGTATATACACTCAAAAAATTACAAAACACATGAATTAAAATTGACAAAATCTGAAATATAATTCACAATGATAGTTGGAGACAGTTTTCAATATATGTATTGTGGGAAGATATATATAATACAAAAGTTGCCATTTTTTTTTTTGAAATTTTAATATAATTTTTTATTTTTTATAAACATATATTTTTATCCCCAGGGGTACAGGTCTGTGAATCACCAGGTTTACACACTTCACAGCACTCGCCAAAACACATACCCTCCCCAATGTCCATAATCCCACCCCCTTCTCCCAAACCCCCTCCCCCCAACAACCCTCAGTTTGTTTTGTGAGATTAAGAGTCACTTATGTTGAAACAGGTTTTCAATATAACCTGTTTATTATTTTAAATGCAGAAAAAAGAAGCAAAGCAAGTAATCGATTCTCACCCATTATAATTTCACTTTTAGAAACCACCAGCAATCTCATATTTTTTGTTTTCCTTTTACAAATTATTGCAAGTAATAAAAAAACACAAAACCTTTTTTTAAAAAAAATATTTATTTATTCAACAGAGAGAGAGCACAAATAGGGGGAGCATCAGAGGGAGTGGGAGAAGCAGGCTCCCTGCTCAACAGGGAGCCCAATGCAGAACTCAAACCCAGGAGCCTGGGATCATGACCTGAGCTGAAGGCAGATGTTTAATTGATGGAGCCACCCAGGTGCCCAAAAAAAGCCTTTCTGTTCACATGTTTGATATCCAGTAGAGGATACAGCTGGTGGGAAGGTTCACTGAATTACCCTACGTATGTATGCAATGTAAATATTGGAGCTGTTCCCTAAGAAAAGTCCTTAAATCTTATTTGTCCTTTAACCTTAGGAGAACTAATTTGGTTTCATCCAAAGAACTTGCATTTCTTGTTTCCATATTTTCCTTTAGTCCATTTATCTAGGCACCAAGTTTTTTTCACTTCCCCGGCACTTGGAAATCATTCCCAAATTTATAGCAGACCTATAATTTCACATTTATTTTCTTTCTAATTTATTAGAGATTGTTTTTAGTAGGCTTTTGAAAAGTATTCATTGAATGAAGTTTTGAATATTGTAACTTAAGACCTCTTTGTAAGACATATATTTTCTTCTTGTACCAAAATATTAAGATTTACAAAAAGAATTAAATTTGTAAAAAGTGATAAAAATGACTTTGGTGATTTAAAAAACCTTTCATCAGTGGAATTCTAGAAAGGTATGCTTAGGCAAATCCATGTATACACGATTTTTCCTAAGGGAAATTTGTGATTGAGCAAGGATTCTTCTGTTATAGAGCTTCTCAGTGCTCTATACTGAAGTGTTCTTAATATATTTTCTTTAAGCAACATGGCATACTCAGGATCTTTCTTACAGATTCCTTTATGGTTTTATGACTTAACTTGATAAACTAATCCATGTTAATTTGATCTCCATTACATATCACTCAGCCAGGGGCCATAGTTTTTCTTAGCACATCGGGAGAAGCTTGAACAGTTTTCAAATACAATTAGTCGAAGAAATTCTGCAATAACCATTTTTTGGGGAAAATACTTTGAGTGTGGTCTTTGTTGACTTTCAAGTCACATTACCTAATTGTATTCTCTGTTTTTTTTTCATTAAGGCCCTCTATCCAGCTACTGTTTTTAAAGCTAGAACTATACATAACTGACCCCCAAGTGAATGTGATTGATGTCAGCCTGGTAATATCCCAAATTAATTCCAATTTTTATGAGACCTAAATATTAGTTAAATAAATAAAACTTACCTCCTAAGAACATTCTAAAAATTTGAGTTTTTAAAGAAGGATAATTTAAATTCCATTAAAGGGATATCATTTATTCAGAAAGCATTTATTCCCTATCAGGTGAGTTGCAACTTCTGCTTCTTTAGACGGCATATGACTTCTTATAGATTTCAGTATTATTACATTTTTATGTGCTTGATATATGCAAATGAAAATAATTAGGATACCAAGATTCTGTTTTCTTTTGGTGGAAAAACAAAAAACAAAAAACAATCAACACATCCAAGTAGATACACATCCTCTATAAAGTATGGTTACATGAAAAAAAGTCATATGTCAGGAACAGGTCTGTGAATAAATATGTTATTGGTAAATTCAGACTCAATATGTCCTTTTAAAACCTTAAATAGACTCACACACAGACAAAAAAATAAAAAGAACACAAGAAAGAAATTTGTCCTGAAGAGGCCAATGTGGGTTTAAATTATAGTTGCATTTAAAAATAAGAGGGTAGTAGAATTTTGGATTGGCAGAAACATTTAACTATGTACTGTACTAATCCTTACTGATGAAATCCATTTGTATGCAGCCCTAAAGACACATTGAATGCAAATCTCATATTTAATCCTCTGAAAGAGCTCAAGGGTAATTGTACTGAAAAGAATACTTACTCTGAAATATGACTCATTACTTGATTTTATTTTCTTCATTGTCTGGGATACAAATTATATGTTGATTTCATATTCTTTCTCTTGTCATATATTTCACATGCTTGCTTTGCAGATGATGCTTTAAGAAAAATGAGCTTTAAAATACTTTCATATGATTTGTATTTTAAAAATCACTATTAAAGCTGTGCCTCTTAAAGCCAAATTGTCATGTGCAAGATTTCTTCGAAAATATGATGTTTTCTTTGCATTATGTATTTACCTAGATTTCTAATTGTGTATATAATTTTTCAGTTGTATATTATTTTTTGAGCACAACTGTAGTGGACTATCATAATTACTAGTTTTATATTTGTATTTTTTAGGATCACTGGGGATTTATTCAGAAATATGAAATACTAAAAATTCAGTTTGTCTACCAAATGACTTACTAAGAATATAGAATTATTTTATATGTTCCCTTAACATAAAATTTGGCTCTTTGCTATTGAGCCAAATTATTTGGCTCCAAGTTAAAACTTGGCCCCAGTTATGGCTCCTAGACTTGGTAGACCAGCAAAGATGATCTTGCAGAGTATGACATGGTTATTGGTCATATGTCATTCATCTGTGTGTTTGTTAAGCAGCTTCAAAAAACAATTATTCAAAAAATTAAGTAGTGATTCAGATCATTCATTCATTCATTCATTCAGATCATTCATTCAGATCGATTCATTATTTCCCCTTCTATAGAGCTGAGATCCATTTTATTATCTCATGTTAGAGTAATAACCATTTAGCTGATGATAATGATGTATGGGGACTACACAGTTCATGTTTGAGATACAATCTGGGCTCAGTGAGAAAGCGTACAGTGAGTCCAGGAGGAGAAATGGGATGAATGGACAGTGTAAACCACTTTATTCTGGTAACTGTGAGAAGAAAGCCTATCAGTAGATGCTGGTCCACAATATATTGCATATTCTTCAGTTGTAAACTCCTAGGATTTATCCAGTTCTGGAAATAAAAACAATGTAATGGTAGCTTTATATCTTAAACCCTCTTTTTTTTTTAAAGATTTTATTTATTTATTTGACAGACAGAGATCACAAGTAGGCAGAGAGGCAGCAGAGAGAGACAGGGAAGCAGGCTCCCTGCTAAGCAGAGATCCCGATGTGGGGCTCCATCTCAGGACCCTCGGATCATGACCTGAGCCGAAGGCAGAGGCTTTAACCCACTGAGCCACCCAGGTGCCCCAATCTTAAACCCTCTTTTGTCTAATTGTTTCTCAAGACATGGTCCACAGATAATATTTATCAGAATCATCAGGGACTTTTTTGCCCAAAATGACGTTTCCTGGAGCCTACTCCAAATGCACTGAATTATCGCTCTGAAGAAAGGAGCCAGGACTCTGATTTATGAATGAACACCTCTGGTGATACCTATGCGTAATGAAAATTTAAGACAACTGCTCTAATAAGTTGGTCAATGTATCTCCTATCAAAATATAGAGACTAACTGAATAACTAGTATGTGGAAATATAACAGTTCCATGACAAATATCCATCTTCATTTATCATTAGGAAAAGTTCTTTGATAATCTTTGACCGAGATAGGAAAATTCTACATTATTCCTATGACCCAGTTCACATCTAATATTCAGATTCTGTCGTGTAAGTCCTTGATTTACTGCTCAGTGACCAAGTTCCTGGCTTATTCTTTTCATTTGTTCTGGGAAGTAGTGCAATCCTTAATTTTAAGAATTTAGTCCAATATGATTAATGATTAATTCTTTTTTCTACCTAATTCTTTATTATAAAATTTTTTATCAGCTGACTCTGAATGCTTATATATTCAATATTTCAAAATTCTTTATCATTGTGTGTCACAGGTCGGATAGAATGCATAGCTGTAAATCCTCACTGAATCTCCATTTTATTGACCACATTATTGCATGGTGGACACTCTATTAACACTTATTCCTGTATTCTGAGGTATTGGGCTCCACATCTCTAATTGGTCATTTACTGACTGCAGTTCTCTCCATGTGCATATTTTACCCTGTGGGGATGCAGGTTTTGTTTAATCTTCAGCCCTTCTCCCCCATCCCAATCAAAAAATTCCTCCAGCACATAAACAGTGGTTGGAGCCAAAAGAGATCCTACCCAGACATACACCAGGGTGATCCTTTAATATTTCTATTAAATTCATTGCTTCTACATATTAATATATAGCTAGCATATAATTTGTGTTCTCATTAGCTCCTTCCTGGATTAGTGCAGTATCTGCTTCCTGCATGTACTCTATGTCCACCTGTTCTTCTCTCATTTATCTGCCTTTGCACAGATTGATTCTTATGCCTGGAATGTTCTCTTTTAACAGAACACTCACCCTTGTAGGATAGTACTTTTTAAGAAGAAAGGCAGTTAAAAAAAAAAGAAAGAAAGAAAAACTCGAGAAATAGAAATAATTACGACTGTACATAAGGGTTGAGACAAAAGCCATGTACCAAAATAATTTTCATAATTTGAATTTTATTCTGATGTTATTTATTTACATATCTTTGTTCTATGAAACTCTGAGCAGCTGAGGACAGAAACTTTTTCACTTGTGTTTATCTTTGCACATCTTCACCCAATGACTGAATTCTTGAATGAATGCATGTTAGCCTATAATATTTAGCAAAACTTTTATTATTCATTAGTTTTAAGAACAAATGTATCAAATCAATCAGATTTATTAACATTTTCTCTGAACCACTAATTTTCTTTTATCCCCAAATCCTAGATTGAATCAATGATCCGATAAATATACTTTGCAAAATGAATATTCTGAATAACAATATTTAAAACAATTTGGTTCAAATAGACATTTCCACTGTGATTATGGCATCTTGCCATTTTTTTTAAATCTTCGGCCTCCTGATTATTGCAGGATATTGCAGTATTCTAAACTCTTCAAGTACTTTTTTTTTTCTTTTCTGGTTAGTTATTTAAATTTTTAGATTTAGTTGCAACTAAAGCCTTTCATATCGTTAAGTCTTTTTAATTTTTTATACCAAAGTCCTTCAACTTACTAGTTCTGGAGGTCTTTTTCTGAGAGAATAATAACTTTTTCTCGTAACTTTTTCTCAGAGAATCTTCCCTAACCATTAAATTCTAAATATGTAAATTAAAACATTCTTTTTTTGAACTAGAGTAAAGTGATACATGTTTCACTTCCTCCTAAAATAATATTCAAAACCTGTTAACGTGAAGTTAATTTCCCATGTGAATAATTACACCATCCTTTATAAAAAGTAAAACACAAATTCCCTTTAATTGGATCTGATTATTGTTGAAATAAATTTCTAAAGAACAAAAGGGAAAAATTTAAAAAGATAAGCAAACCAAAACAGTATTTAATCAAATGTAATCAAATGTACAAGTTAGTTTTCAACAACCCTGGAAAGTATAAGCGAGTGGCATGGGTCTGCCTTCAGTATTTGTAGGTCTAGGACCTCATGCAAGTACACATTTTCTTTCCCTGACATGTTCCCTGTGTCACTGAAGTTCTGCATCTTCTACTTCCTGTGTTAATTCCTGTTCTCCTGAAGGTCGTGGGTGCTGCTGCCACCTTCCTTCATTTTAGAGCACTCACCTTCGTGTGGCCCTTCCTGAACTTCTGCAGAATTCAGCTTTACAGTTTCCTAAGAGAGTGCAAATCATTTTCTAAATGCCAAAACTGGTTCAGTCTTTTAGTGTTTCATCCCCTTTCTATAAAGAAATGGGAACTTCCTCTTGATTTCCCTTGTTAATACACCTGGAAAGATTTTAACTAAGTGGTCTGCTAAAGAAATTTGTCTCTCTACCTGTTACCCAGTTTATCTGGAAAGTACTCAAGCAGTTTTCCTTTATAGCCATTCAGTATGAGTTTCTGACTACTTAGGAAATTACCAGACAGGTTCAGCATAGTTTTTAAGATTCAACCTTGTTGTAAAAACTCAGTCCCTGGCATTTCTGTCTTTACCCAAGGGATAGTTTTTTGTGGAGACTCATTGAGAACTTAGGTAAATTGAAAGCTATCATCTTGCCTGATAACCAGGATATAGCAGCACGTATCGATAAGTTATTGCCCATTCTGTGGTCTTATTAATGAAGTTTGAGACTTTAGTTGGCACAGAACAGAAACTGAAAATAAAAACACAAGATGATTTGACAACATGTCACCTTGAACTAAAAGCTGAGCTTTGCTTTGGTATGATTTAGGACACCAGCATCTCTAACTTAATGCAATAGACTTTAAAATGTTTTCCTTCAATTATTCATTCAAGAAATGATTACTGAATGCCATTTATATGCTAGATATTGTTCTATGCATTGGGAATATATTAGTTGAACAAAACAGATAAAAATCATTTACTCATGAAGCTTACATAACTAGAGGGAGTAGAAAGATGATATAAAATAAACATAACAAGCAAATTATATAACATTTTAGAGATTGAAATGAGATTAAAATAATGAAGAAAACAGTATAATTCTTCCATTACGGTGGCTGGGAAAGGAGGTCACAATGTTGAATAGAGTAGTTGGAATAGACCTCATGAGAAGGTAAAATTGATCTAAGACCTGAAGAGGGCAAGAGTCTATCATTACTTTGAGGAAAAAACAGTCCCATCAGAAGACACAGGCGGTGCACAGGCCTGAAATCTTGTATGTTAAGGGATACAGTATGGCTAGAGCAGAGTAAGCAGGAAGGAGAGCAGTATGATTTGGGGAAAAAAGATAAGTAAGAATTAGAGACATTTTTTTGAAGAAGGTTTAGCATGGTGTTAATGATAGCAAAGGTATTTAAATGATATCTATTATTATGAATAAAAACATTGGATGATAGAAAGTACACCAGTTGTCTATGGCTATTACAACAAATTATTACAAAACTGGTGGCTTAGAAACAAACAAACAAACAAACAAAACAAAAAATTTGTTTTCTCACCTTCTGCTGGCCACAATCTGAATCAGTGTCCTGGGCTGAAATCAGCGCGTCACCTCTTCCAGTTTCTGTGGCTGCTTCCACTCCTTGGTTTGTGGCCACATCCCTCCTGTCTTCCTGCCAGCATCTGCCAAACCTCTTGTCTGTCCTCACATGACCTTCTCCTTTGTGTGTGTCAAGTAATCCTCTGCCTCCCTCTTGTACCTACCCAGATAATCCAGAACAAGATCTCCAACTCAAAACTCCTCAGTTAAATCACATCTGGAAGATGAGTTTTCCACATAAGGTAATGTTTATAATTTCCACACATTAGGGCCTGCTATCAGTAGGAGCCATCATTTAGTCTACCACAAGGAGTTAGAGAATTAGGGTATCACTGCTATTTTTTAAAAAAGATAATTAACCTAAATCTCACCTATAATTTATATTGGGACTACTTTGTTGCAATTAACCTGAAACCCTATTTGCCTTAATGGTAAATACTATCAGGCTACAGACTTTCCAGACATTTTATATTTGGTTGATCTCATGGCATTGCTGCCTTATAGAAGGGGTTAAACAATGTTCTAATAAAAGCCTGATTCATAGAAAGAGAAATTTTGCTTTATAGCTTCTAATTAGCTTCTCAATGGTTCCTCTCCTTTCTGGCAAAAAAAAAAAAAAACCAACAAAAAAAAAAAACCAACAAAAAAAAACAGTGCATGGCTGGGTACAAGTTTATATTGGAAACATTTTCAATAGATACAGCTGATGGTTATGAATGTAACCTCTCCTGTTCTTGTAAACTGCTACAATTTAATCTTCGTTATCCATACCTACTGAAGAATTTAAGATTTTACTGGATTTCGTTGGCCTTGGATTTAAAAGGCTGACATCCTGGGATTTATACCCTATACACTACATATCCTTTCCAATGGGCCCTACATCTAGAAACCCATGGTGTTATTTCATTTATCTATTTTTTAAGCAAAAAATATTCTATCTCAAATAAATACAGTGTTAAACAGGTGAATGATGTGTTAGGTAAAACCACCCTGCTTTGAAGTACTCCTGAAATGAATGAACAAAGAATAAACTTAGAATGTATTGTTAATTCTATTCATATGTTACACTTTCACAGGATTCCTCTCTTGTCTGGAGAGCCTAACGATTTTTCAGGAAAAGCTTGATTATTTGGGGAGAGAGTCCAGAGTTTAGAGTTATTACCATGAGAGATTAGCATTTTGTACTTTGGCAGGACCTCTGTTCTCATGCCTTCACATGGCCCTGTGAACATATGTATAGGTATACATATATATATACCTATATATACATATATAGGTATAGAGGATTGTGGTCACCAAGCCCTACCTGGAATTCTGAGACTGTCAATGGCCTTGAAAGGTGTCTCCTGGAGATTGAGCTCTCTGGCTCCTTGTCCTTGGCTCTGGAGCCATTATTATTCTACACTCTGAAGCTCTGTACTGTGATCACAGGCCTGCGCTTTCTGCTCTCCTTTCCAGAAACTTCACAATGTAGTCAGTAGGCCACAGGAAGAATTTTTTCTTTGCGCTTTTAAATTTTAAATGTAGTATGTCCTACCATTTAAATGTAGTATATCATGTTATTCTTCAATTACTGTGTTATTTTGATTGTCCATAAAACTCTTACATGTTACTTCCTCTATAAAATCATCTGAATTTAAATTAAAAGGTGGTAGGAGATAATGCTAATCCTCCTTACTATACCTATTGTGAAATGTGCTTCAGTTTCTTCTTTGTTAATAAGTTGCATAAATGCGTGCATTTCTTTAATCATTTGAGCAGGGTTATTGGGGGGTGGTGGGAGTCTAATTGTGGGGTCTAATGTTTGTGCAATCTTGGTAATTCTTACTGAGTTGTGTGTGTGTGTGTGTGAGAGAGAGAGAGAGAGAGAGACAGAGAGAGACAGGAATGTAGGCATATTTCTTTTACATCATGCATTTCTAGCACAAAGGGACACAAAGGAAATTCCTTCCTCATAACAGTGATTTTGCAAAGTAGCAGTCATTTGATTTAAGCACATGTAAATTCCACTTCAGTGAGCAGAATAGAGATTTAAATGTAATAATTTTAAATGAATACAGATTCTTGGAAAATTCAAAATATCAAATGAATGATTAGCACTATCACATTGGAAATTATGTGGTATAACACTGATGTTTATGGCAGCTCTCATCATATAATTGCAAGGTCAGTAGATGGCACTATTTGTTTTATTAATAACCATTGACCACTCCCTTTATTCTTATAAAAGGTAGTAGCTATGATAGTTTATGTTTAACAAAATTCCAAAATTGTTTATATCTATCTTACCAAATAAGTCATTTTGACTGCCTATTATGATGACTCTTTTGCCTTAATTTTATAGAATGGTTTTGAATAA
Organism: Mustela nigripes; assembly: GCF_022355385.1. Classification (NCBI taxonomy): domain Eukaryota; kingdom Metazoa; phylum Chordata; class Mammalia; order Carnivora; family Mustelidae; genus Mustela; species Mustela nigripes. The sequence continues at coordinate 44,686,226 of NC_081566.1, forward strand.
GGATATAAACATTTTCCTCTATGTTACCACTTTTAACTTGAAATGAGTTTCAACCAGAGAGATACCAAGAAAGGGTTGTTACAAACAAATTTCTTCTATTAAAAGGATTATTCTTTACTACTCATAAGAGATTGTAAATTGAGAATCTGAGATAATCAAACATGTTCTCATTTGACAGAATTCATTTTAACTTCCAAATCTGGACATTCACACAAATTCTGTATTGATTTAACAACAAAACCAAAAACTAAAATTTGGGCAAGTGAAATGATGGTGCATGTCATCAAAGCCAACTGAATGGAGGAATTAGAACAAATTGCTTTTATAAAGAGTTAGGGGCATCGGGGTGGCTCAGTTGTTTAAGCCACTGCCTTCGGCTCCCATCATGATCCTAGAGTCCTGGGATCCAGTACCGCATGGGGCTGCCAGCTCCATGAGGAGTCTGCTTCTCCCTCTGACCCTCCCCCCCTCATGCTCTCTCTCACTCTCTCTCTCTCAATAAATAAATAAAATCTTAAAAAAAATGTAGAATAGTGCAAGAAACCAGAGAACCCATCATATCATAAGCGAATGCCATATTTTATAAGAAAGTAACTGATGTAAACTATAATATGTGATGGTTCATTCTGGGTGTCAAGTTGGTTAGACTTTGGTCCTAGTTGTTTGGTCACACACAAGTCTAGATGTTGTTGTGGAGGTATTTTGTAGATGTGATTAACATTTACGATCAGTTGACTTTAAGAAAATTCGTCTCCATAATAGGGATGGGCCTTCTCCGATCACTTGATGGCATTTAGAGCAAAAACTGAGGTTTCCCAGAGAAAAAGGAATTCTGACTTAAGACTGTAACATAGAAATCCTGCCTGAGTTACCAGTCTGCCTTATAGATGTCATACTTGCCTTAAAATAAGTCTTTCTCTCTCTCTCTTAATCTTTTGGCATTGCTTGTTTCTCTGAAGAACGGTGACTTTTATATTAACTCAATTATAAAGCTTAGGAAGGCATTGTGTTTATGAAATGAGAGCAGGTAATAAAGAAATACATAAGACTACCTGCTAGCCAAAAAAAAAAAAAAAAAAATTGCCGAATTTAAAACAATCATGAAAAAAAAAATAATGAACAGGGTGCCTGGGTGGTTCAGTTGGTTGAGCATCCAGCTGTTGATTTCAGCTCAGGCCATGATCTCAGGATCCTAAGATTGAGCCCTGTGTCAGGCTCCACACTCAGCAAGAAGTCTGCTCAACATTCTCTCCCCCTCTCCCTCTGCTCCTTCCTTGCCTCTTTCTCTTCAAATAAATAAATAAATATTTTTTAAAAAAAAACAACAATAATGAAGGAGAAAACTTCTGAGCTATAATAGGACAAAAAAATCAAATCAGGTGGAAGAACAGGCATTAAAGTTTCCCTCAAAACTCATTAGGAATGGAGATGGAGGTTATAAAGTTATTAGAAAAGATGCAACATGGAGAGTAGATCTAGGACTTCCAATGTGTGGGTGGTAAAATTGCCAAAAGGAAACAACTCATTGACTATCAAGAAAAATCTATATTAGGGAAACAAGAACCAAAGATGGCCTAAAGTCCATGAGGAACACAATGTTTTTTACCTGCAGAGGAACAAACACCAGGCAACCTCAGACCACTCAACAACATTAAATGCCCACTGATAATAAGCAATAAGCAAAACTGCAGAATGTTAATGGAGAAAGAAGAGTAAGCCAAGAATTGTACAACTGAACAAAACACCATTCATGCTCAAGAGCAAAACAAAGGTAGTTTCACTTAGGCAAGATATAAAACAAGGATCTTCACTTGGTTCTTCTTCTGTTGCACCTGGCTTTGGGTACTGTTGCTCTCTGTTCCTTCCCCCGAGGAGCCACAGTCTTTCTCATCTGTTTCTTGGAGTTATACTTATTGCTTCCTCTGTCTAGAACACTCTTCTTTCTTACTCCACTTTGCACAGCCTTGCTATTTTCAGATCTCAAGTAAAACCAACCAACCAACCAACCAACCAACCAACCAACCAACCTGTCATTCCTCTGCACAGAAAAGCGTACTCCCAGGTTCTAAAACCAAATGAGCTAGTATCCCTCTTCTGTGCTCCTCCTTTTCCCCCTTTTCATTTTGCTTTTACTGCAGTATAATTTATATACAATAAATTACAGCCATTTGTGTGAGTTTTGAAGAATCGATACACTCAGGTCACCATCATAATGATCAAATATAGAATATATTTCCTTACAGCTCTACCCAGGGAATCCCTCACCCCCATCTCAGGCAATCACTGATTTACTTTCTTTCATAGACTTAACTTTATCTTTTCTAGACTTTCACGTAAATGGAAACATACAGCATGAATTCTTTTACATCTGACTTTTTTCTGCTCAGCTTAATGACTTTGAAATTCAAGTATATTGTCTTATCAGTGGTTCATTACCTTGATTGCTAACTAGTATATTCCATTGTGTGAATGTACCATAATCTCTTTACCACTTATAAATCTTTATCCTTCTACAGATCCATTTTGTTTCTTTTGAATAAAGACCATATAAACATTTGTATTTGTGTAGTCTTTTTGTGGACCTATGCCCTCATTTCTTTTTAGTAGGTAGGAGTAGAACTGTTGGTCTTATAGTGATTGTAGTTTTCCTTCTCTTGATTTCCAGCTATCTCATATTATTCTACTTTAGGTGTGTCTTAGAAATACTATTGAGCAACATGACTTTTAAAATGTCAAATCTGAGCACTTGTCTTTTAACAAATGAATTTAACTTCATCATATTCATTGACACTACTGTGTTTAAAGTTATTCCTACCATCTTATTTTGTGTCTTTTGTTCATCGTCATTTCCTCTCCCCTTCCCCATTCTGCATTTCTTTTCCTTTATTAAAAAAAAATTACATACAGTGAAATATACAGATCTCCAAGATTTCTGCTTGCAATTTAATGCATGTTGACAAATTCTGCTTAAAAATAAAAAACAAAAAAAACCTTAGAATTCTTTTCCACTTTCTCCCTGTTGATTAAAGAGACATACATCCCATATTAATAAGGATTCGGTTCGACTGTACAATTAAAGCAAAATCCATGTGGACTTTTCCAATGTGGTGGCAAATGCGGTCAGTCAATTTTAAAGCTTATTTTACTTCTATTCTCCCACAGGAAAATACAACTATCCAGTAAAATCTCTGGTTAAGACTAATTGTCATGAGTTTAAAACCAATGACCATGGCAAAGGGAATAAGCACATCCTGATTGGTCCAACCAGGAGCATGTGTTCATCCACAGTATTGGTTTGGGAGGAGTGAGCCACAATCTAGTCCTAAGACACTGATTTTCCCCAGGAGGAATTCTGTTACTAGAAAAAGAAAGGTATCATTTTCAAACCTTCTTCTACCATTAATATATGCATAGTGTTAGATAAACAGTCATATAATTTTGTGGTTTAAAACAGACATCACAGTGTATCTGTTTTTATGATTTTTCTTTCTCCTAACAATATTTCCTGCAGTTATTCTCATGTAAATAATATAGTTCTACCTTGTTCTTTTAAAATGCTTATGCTATGCCATAGTATAGACATAAGATTGTCCAAATCCTTTTGATAGATATGTAGGTTATTTTGATTTTTTTTTTGTATTACAAGTAACAGCACAATAAACATCCTTCCATATGTTTCCTTGCACGTAGGTGTAACTACTTCTTTACACTTTACATCACACTCTTCATGCTGAAGTATTTTAAAGTAAGTTACCTATAGGATGCCTACACATAACCAAGAAACAAGATATGAGTTCACAGAATATCTATCACTTTTGTTTTAATGGATCCTGCCAAGCCATGGTCTAAAATAGTTATATCTGTTTGCGCTTCTATGAGCACCACATGAATACCTTTTTCCCCACACTCCTTGCCATTACTTGTTATATATCCTGGATAATCTTCTGGTCAGTCATTTGTCTTCATGGGTGGGATGTCTTGCACAAAAACCTATAATTGTAGCATTTACAAACTTACAAATATTTTATTTTATGGTTTTGCATTCTGCTTCTTGTTTAAGAAAACTTTCTCTGCCTGAAAGTCATAAACAGCTTCTCTATATTTTTTCTTAATAATTCCAGAATTTAAAAAATAGTTTAGGTTATTGATCCACTTGAAATATATTCTTGTGAATGGTGAGAAATATGAATCTAAATAATTCTTGATAGGTAGTCAACTTGCCATTGTAACATAATGATCCCTTAATGTTTACTGAACAACAGTTGTGTCACTGTTTTTAATTTAATCCCATTTTGGGTCTTGTTTTCGCCCAATTCACATAGATCTTAACTGACAGATTCAGAATTCTAACCCCTGCGGAATGACTGTAGACTATTTAGCCTTCTAATACAATTTCCTCTTCCCACGTATTCAAAGTACCACCTCTGTACCACCAGTTCACCATAAATACATAGGCTTATTTATAGAACTTCTATTCTGCTTCAGCAATCTATTTGTCTGTTCTTCTACTATATGTTTAAAAATTCCAAACGGACCATTTTTTCCACTCTGCTTAGGATTTTAATTACTCCCTAAGGATCTCAAGATCAAGTATGTACCCTTAGCATTCCTCCCTCTTCCTGACTCTGGAATGTAAGATATGGGTACAGACTGCTTTCCCTTGTTATTTTCTATCTTCTAGTCATAAAAACCTTCTAGGGGCTATCTGAACAGAACAAGCACAGGCCTTTCATGAAACACTCATGTTTCCATGCCTTTGTTCAGGCAGCTTCTTGTGCTTTATCTTTTATGCCTCATTTACTGGCCAAGCACCTACTCATCTTTAAACATTAATTCAACCATTGACACCTCTGACTTTTCCTCACTCTCTATCCCAATCAAGTAGAAAGATATCATTCTTTCCTTCTTTATATATCCATTACATTCCCCTAAATCCTATATTTCTTCACTCACATATTTCTCTCCCCAGCATAATGGGTTTCTTGAGGGCAGGACCCTATTATTAAGTATATAGTGTGGACTGAATAAATATTTGTGGAGTAGGTTAATAGAAAACAAAGATTGTCAAATTATATGAGTAATCATCAGAGAATCTGATTTATAAAATGAGGCAACAAATTTTCAAACAAGGTAAAATAAATATCCTTTCAAAACAGCATCAAGAAGTGAGAGAACTTAACCATTCTCAATTAGCTCATAACAAAGCAAATGGGTGACTGGAATGATAATTCACACTACAGCATATTTAATGAACTAATAAAAGAGAAATTCAGCCAAAGGAAGCCAGACAACTTTATCTTGGAGGAACTGGAACAGAAGGGCTCTATTATCATCTGGCATTTGCTTGATGTTGTTCCTATGTTTAGAAATGTACGTAATAAGGACTCCAGGCATATTCCAGGCTCTTCACTTAAGGTCCTGTGACCACAATGGAACACTTGTGCTGAATTACCCTCTGTGCCAACCATTCAACTGCACAGGTTCCTTTCCCCTTGCACAGTACTAATTTAAATCTTGGATCCATGGCAACCCTTAGAGGCTATGATACTTCTGCTCCTATTCTCAATTTTAGGCATTAGCCTGTTGTATGAGCAAAATGAGTATATGAGCCATAGGTGAACAATGGTACATGGCATACAGATTGTCCATTACTGACTGCACTAGTCCTGTTTGGCTTTAATGGGAAAGTGGTTAAAGTTGATATCAACTAGGATACAGTAAGATGGGCTATCTGTGTTACATTGGAAAAATAAGCAGGAAGGTTGTTGGGAGCTCCATTTTCATTGGCATTCTTCTCCCATTTTAGGTTTTAATCTTGAGACTTACTGTTTGCTTCACGCTTTTATTTCCACATGTTTATGCCATGCTTCTGTGTTACTATCAAGCCCGCAACATTTTATTTTATTTATTTTTATTAATTTTTTAAGAAGATTTTATTTACTTATTGGGCAGAGAGAGCAAGAGAGCACAGGCAGGGGGAGCATAGAAAGAGAGGTAGAAAAACAGTATGGCAAGACTAGAAAATAAAAAAAGAAAACTGTCAGTTTTATATTTAAAAATTCTCTAAGCAGATAGAGTTTAAACAGTAGTTTCTTTATAATATTCAGGGTTTGAACATTCAAGGTACAATTAATTTATTTATAGTTGAAATTCTATCAGAAGAAATAAGACAAGTGAGAACTTCTAATTGATTTTCATAAAGTCAGCACATGTGACAGTGATAGAGAATAACAAAAGAAAAATAACAAATAACATTTCACAAGGAAAGAGAAGTGACATAAGCTTTAAGACATATTTTTTTAAAAAACTAAAAACTCAATCTAGCTTGCATGTCTCCTTTACTCCTTAAAGGTTTACCTTTTGCTCATCGTACCTCTTTCCAACATTGCTCCTCACATAATTGGAGGGCTTTAAAATCTGTGTTAAATTGTCTGTTAGGAATTAAGATAGCCTCTTCTATTTTTTTATCACACGGACTAAAAAGCCTGGTAACTAACTACATATCTGCCAATGAAATGCAAGGTTGGGGGTTGGGGAGAAGTAGAAACCATTGGCAACAGTGATGAGATGCCAGGCTTTTAGAAAATGGTAGAAACAAATGATAATGAAAATACAACGGTTCAAAATCTGTGGGACACAACAAAGGGAGTCCTGAGAGGAAAATATATAGTGGTACAAGCCTTTCTCAAGAAACTAGAAAATGGTAGAAATAAATTTTGTTTTTAAGAGTGAGTCAGCTGCTTCAGAGCTGCAACCGCTGAGGTTTTTGATGAAAATTTCCTGTGATTCTAGCACCTCTGAGCTTCTGAAATGGTGTAGCTCTTCCAATGGTTCTGTATGCCCAAAACATCGAGAGTGATTGGTGTGTGTGTGTGTTTTTGTTTATTGTTGTTGTTACACTCTTAACTGTTATTTGTCCTTGATGTGGTCCTTGCTAAAAGATTTTAAAATACAATTTGAACAGGTATCTGACTTATTCATATTTGAAGGTAATAATGATCTCACTATTAGACAGGAATAAATATTGATAATCCATGATATGTTATAGAAAAAAAAGCTAATTAAATTATTGGATATATTTACCTGGAACAAGAAAAATAACAGGGAGTAAATAACATTCCTGAATTGTATCCTTTATAATAAACTGATAAATCCAAACAAAGTGTTCCTGAATTCTGTGCTCTATTCTGGCAAATTATCAAACGAGAAGATGGCATCATGGGAACCCCAACTTATAGACTATAACTCAGAAATACAGGAGTTCTAAGAATTGTGAGTGGTGTCTGAAGTGGTAGACAGTCTTTGGAGACCAAACCTTTTACAGTGACCTTTTTGTGTAGGGTCTGTGTTCATTCTGGGGAGTCAGTGTCAGAGTTAAATGGGATTGTTGGACACCCAATTAGTGTCTGGATAGCTAGAGGAGTGATTGCTGTGAGAGAAAAACATACCTATTTGGTGTCGGAAGTGTGAGTAAAAACAGACTGGATGTTACCCTATGAGATCTGTTATATTCTGTCACCTGACACTGTGGAGGATGTTCCTTGTCCCGTAAGTATGAATCTAAAAACCAATAGGTAGAATAGCAGCAGCTCTCTCACCATTACACGAATATGTCACAAAATCTTGTGTTCCAATTTTGCAATATGGGTTCCTACTAGCTTATCATTCTTGGGTGATGAGAGAAACATAATTCCCTCTGGGGACATAATGGTTCCATTTGAGGGAAAATTAAGCTTTTATAAGGATGTTTTGTTTCTCATTCCTCTGAACAATTAGACCGAAAAGAATACTGAATAGGCTGACTTGAGTATGCAGACTGTCCCTTATACAATATGGGTAAACAGGGTTTTCAACCCAGAATATTACTTCATAGCAAGTGTTCACAACAACACATACAGGACCAGTAAAGAATGGGTCAGAAATTTCATGAACGTGTGGTGTGGTTTAAAAACACGATCAGCTGTGGCACTGAGGTCAAAAGAGAGATTGAATGAACAGTGGAAAAAAGAAAAAAGTTATCAAATCCTGCAGTGGTCTAGTGGCCAGCTGCAGCGACAAATACCGTAGTAGCTATGTATATTTACCTTTCTTATTTCATTTGTAAATGTCAGACTGACTAGTACATAATTGCCTATTTATTTTCCTCTCCTCCTACTATAACTGTTTCATATAAAAGATGTTGCTTGTGAACAATTGTACAGTTAAGTCTTGAAATATATAATATTAAAAAATTAATTGTGCCAGAAGAAGAATTGTAATTCAGATGAATATAGTTATAATTGGAATTCTTCTTTTTTATTCTGTGTGAAGGGATTCATTTTAGCCAACAGTTGTATCCACTATGTGGAAGCATGATGCTGAAGTCTGTGTTTAGATGAGTCTTACAAAGTTTAGTATTCAGGATATTTATTAGGAAATGCTTTTTGGATCAATACCTGTGGAAGTGAAAGGGAAGAAACAAGATGAGGCAGAAGGAAAAGTTGAGTTGCAGCGGTCAGGGGTCAGCTCCCACGGCGAGTTCTGGATCAAAATGGCTCAGCAGAATGATCAGATGTTGGCTCACAATTACCCAACTTTCTCTCTGATAAGCCCCTGGGTGTGCACTGCCCCTGGATGGACAGAATCTTGAGTGAAGCCACTCTCTGTGGCAGAGGCAATTCCTGAAAAGCTTCATAGCACTCACAACATCAGGACAACAAAGTCAGACTTTGAAGTGGAGGGGACCCGAGGAACATGCTTTCCCGCCATGTGCCCCACACATGCTTTGCTGGTGTGGTTGTTTCAATTTAAATATGCATTCGAGGCTTTGATGGAAGCATCGCCAAAGGGGTAAACTGTACCTATTTTTCTGTTGGCAACTTAGCACCATTTAGTCCTTATGCTTTCTTGTCTGTTGCTGGATCTGGAAGCTTGAGAACTACACTCTGCCAATTTGAGGAAATCATGTGAGAATTCGAACATGGAAGAGAAGCAGCAGCAGTCATAGCTTCCCATGGCTGCAGCAGACAGATGGGAGGATTTTGTAGGATGTGAGGTTTTGCCAGTGGCTCCCGGCTATTTTCCTGAAAAACACCCACTTTCAAGCTGCAGATAGACTGACAACATGGGTGAGAATTGTCTGTGAATCCTGACTTTTTTGATTTCTTGATGCTTCCTTCCCCAATCCATCCTATAACGACGAAAGTTTCGACTTCTCTGTATTAAATGGCTTGAAGTTCAAAGTACTGGAGAGATTTGCTTCCGCCTGTCTCTCTGCCCTCCTGGTTTGCTAAATTACCTTCGTGACTCACCCTTTGTCATATCAGCTGCAAGCGTTCAACAATATCAATGTAAAACTCCCAAATTTCCACCTCTATTCTTCTAGTTATGTCACAGTGACTCCAGCTAACAAATGAAATAAACAGAACTGACAATCTACCAGTCTTACCACAACTCACTTATGTCCTTTACATGCTTCTTTATCAGTTAAAAATCCACAGGCCATTGTTAGAAGTATTCACTTACATTTGTCTTCAGCTCCCTTATTCCTCTCTCACTTAAAAATCCCAAGCCTGATTGAATCTACCTCTCTTGAGGGAAATCTACATAAATCAGATCAAATCCATGACCAATAGCCTTAAATTTATTCTTGCCCTTCCTGGTAAATCCTACCGCATTTCACAATTTACTCTTCCAATCTCCTGCATTATTATTTTATATTTTCTGCTCTTCCCTTGAATCTAACATAGTTTCTCATCTACCCTCTTTCTCCACAGAAAATGTAGGCAATCTAAGCAGAATTCTTCCCAGCTGTTTCCAGCATCCCCTAGACAATACAGTCTGCCCCTGCCAATCCTCCCTATCCTCCTGTTACTATGGATAGACTGTTTTTATTTTGATCAAAGACAAGAATTTTCTTTCTTTCTTTCTTTTTTTTAAAGATTTTATTTATTTATTTGGCAGACAGAGACCACAAGTAGGCAGAGAGGCAGGCAGAGAGAGAGAGAGAGAGAGAGAGAGAAAGGAGGAAGCAGGCTCCCCGATGAGCAAAGAACCCGATGCGGGGCTCCAACCCAAGACCCTGGGATCATGACCTGAGCTGAAGGCAGAGGGTTTAACCCACTGAGCCACCCAGGTGCCCCAAGACAAAACTTTTCATGTGTGCTCCAGATTCCATGTTTCCCACTTGGTTATGAGCAAGGTTTCAGAAAGTTCACGATCTCTGTCCTGCTTCATTAAGGTTCTTCTCTTTGTGAGAACAATCCATAAGGTTCATGCACAATATCATGACAAATAACATTCATTTCTTCCATCTTACAAGCAGAAATACTCTTCTCTTTACCTTATGACAAGCTTCAGGTACCGCCCCATTGCTCTACTCCTATCAACAAAAAACTTCTTGATAGTGTTTGTACATCCTTGTGGCCAAGTCCTGTTCTCCTTTCATCTCCCCTATGGAGAGTGGAGGGTGGGGAGCAGTTGTGTGTGTGTGAGAAAGAAAGAGAGATGCAGAGAGAGAGAAAGGTCACCAACAACTTCCATATTGTTAAATCCAATGGTCATTTCTCGGTCCTATTTTTATTTATCTTACCTGCTATAACTGCCGCGATTCATCTCTGCTCTTTGAAACACCGCCTACACTTGCCTTGTAGGAAACACTCCTATTCCTCCAGGAGACTTTTTTTTTAAAATAAAGGCAAACTGCCACGTGCAGTGCCTCACTTGGATGTGTCTGGAGTCTGAGAAGCTTGACCCCTACCTTTTCCTACAAATGGACCTTCAGAGCTTCTTTGGATGCTCAAGTAAGGTAACACAGCTTCTTGTCTACCTTTGATCGAAGAATGGTCCTTCTCTATGGAGGAAGGCCATCTTCTTCCACTGAGTGTGCAACTTTGGGAGCAACACACGTGGAGTGACGAGAGACTAAGAGGACACCTGTCTAACAAAACATGTCAGCTGAATCAACCTTGGCAATCAATTGGGTGACAGATGTCACAGCCAGATTGCCCTCACATCCTATGAGATTCTGTAAACATTCATAACTCTTACACTGCTACCATGATGATGTTTTCAAATTTAAACACTGTCAATATGGTAATGGCTCTCATATTTAAATCTCCTGCCCAGACCCCTTCTTGAGCTGTATCTAGCTACCCACAACGCATCTCCATTTACATGAGTTTCTCAAACTTACTTGTTTAGAACTAAAGTGATCCCCACCTGTGACAAACTTGCTTTTTCCTCCTCCTTTTTCTGTTATGTATATATCAACTGTATCCTACCTAGTTGCTCATCCCAAAGGCTTTAGAGTTTTCTTTGACTTTTTTTTTTCTTTTGTGCAACATCAAGTACAATTTCTTAGCAAATTCTGTCAGTTGTGTTTATAAAATGTATTTCTGTCCTAACCACTTCCCAACATCTCTACCTCCACCACCTCAGTCAAGTTCTCATTGTCTCTTACTTGGATTATCGAGATGGCTTTGCCTTTGCCTACTTTTTATCTCTTTCCAGGCAATCTTTTAAAAATATAATGCAAAATAATGCCCTTGTTTAATCAAAATCTTATCGAGGATTTTGAACTCATACAACTTCTTAACGGGCCCTATTTGATAACTCCTCCCCCTACCCCTGAGCCCATCTTAAGTATTTCTTTTGGTTTCACCTTTCACTCCTATGTTCTAACTCAGTGTCCTCTTGCTGTTCTCAGAATAAACTAGTACATGTCCCTTCCTTATTTGCTGTCTCTACTTGAAACACCCAATTTCCAGTTATTGCATGGTTTATTCTATCACCTCTTCATGCAAATATTTTCTTCTCAGTCATAGCCTCTCTGTCCATTCTGTTTAAAACAAGGAAGCATATACTACTCCTGGTACTTTCAATTTATTTTCTCTCTTTTGTTTTTTTTTCTGTACAGCATTTAGTACCATATGACCTACTATCATTTGACTTACTTATTGCTAATATCTCTCCCTTAGAAGATAAGCAACATCAGCCCAGGGATTTTAAAATCTTTTTTGCACTGTTAATAGTCTTATCATCCATATATTATTGCCTTTAACCATAATAAGTTCACAGCAAATATTTACTGAACTAATGACTTTGTAAAATAAATATATCAAAGGATAAAACTGATTATAGCGATTACCAAAAAAACCCATTTTATGACATTCTCTCTCAATATACATATATATATTTAAATATTTTATTTATTTATTTGAGAGAGAGGAGAGAGAGAGCAGGAGGAGGAGGAGGGGCAGAGGAGAGAGGCGGACTCCCTGGTGAGTGTGGAGCTCCAGGTACAACTTGATCCCAGGACTCTGAGATCATGACCTTTGCAGAAGTCTAACAGCTAACCGGCTGAGCCACCCAGGCATCCCTAAATATAATACTTAACTATATTGATAAGTAATATGGTTAGAAATCACATATTCGAAGAATAAGATATATGAGAAAATAAAAATTGAACATAGATTAGAAAAACATAATGTTCAGTATGACCAAATTTGTTATAAAAGAAAATAGTTGTTAAAGTCTTGAAGAAAGTCTATGCGATATTAACAGCATTGTCCTCTGACTGATGAAGTTACCATTAATATTTGTTTGTTTTAACTAGGATTTTAAAATTTTCTAATATAGTCATTACTTTTAATTTCAGCAATAAAAGTAGTACATTGTGGTAACAAAAATGTAGTGAAAGTTGCTCTTGTTTTTCCTCAGTTACCAGAAAACTTAGAGAAAAGTCAATTACCTAATTTTGTAATTTGTTCATCTCTAGTGACCAGTATGAGTCTGTACATAGTTTCATTTCTGTTTGGCAATATGTATAAAGTTTTGCCATATGCTTTCAGATATAAGTTGCTTTCGGTTCTTTTAAACATGGTTAAAGGAAGATAAAATATAGACCATACTAATAGAAATAACATACTGGCTAGCTCTGCGATCATAGCAACAGATTCATATACTGTCAATTGTGTGTTAAGCACATACAAATTGTCTGCTCTGTGTATTATCTATTGAAAGGGCTATTGCTAACCATACTACATATTTCCTGGACATCTTTCTTAACATCTAGATAGTGTGTACACAGAGAATGCAAACTAATTTTAATGTGCACTGAAGCAAAATATTACCAGGAAGGTGAAGCTACTAAAATATATAGCATATAAATTGTTTGCAAGCATTCATGACTTTATGATTATCAGGCATTCTGGATGTTCCAGACTACTGCACCTCCCCATTAGTAGAGATAACTGAGAGATGAGCATTATGTTGGTAGAAAATAAAAAAGGACTTATTTCTACTTCCACCTCCTCCGAGCAATAGTTATGCTTACTTTGAGGTATTCAAAAGGAAAAAAAGTCCACTTTTTAAAATACATTCTACCCCCACACACCCACTGTATTTGATCATAACCATGCCTGAAATTGCATGAATGCTTCCAAAGCACCGTGGCATTTCCCTCTTTTTTGTTGTTGTTGTTGTTGTTTTGTTTAATATACTTCCCCTCATGAGATTATAGAACCCACAAGGTCAAAGAATACAAAGGCCACTTTGTATCTGAGGTCTTTGAGTAAATGTCACAGTGCTTGGAACAAAGGGTATCACAATAAATAGCTATTAAAATATACTTGTCTGCACTCATGTGTGCACCTGCACATGTACACAGACACAGATATACACACTCTCTCTAAAGTCATCATGTGTTTTTTTGAATTCTTTAAGAAATGTGTTTCTTCTGAAAAAAAAGAAGAACACTTCTTAATAATTGCTGCCCTTGCAAGAATGTAGAACATAATAAAATGGTGTATATTAATACTTTTGTTCTCTGTGGTGCCTGGGTGGCTCAGTGAGTAAGCCTTCGGCTCAGGTCATGATCCCAGGGTCCTGGAATCAAGCCCCGCATTGTGCTCTCTGCTCACAGGAAGTTTGCTTCCCTCTCTCTGCTTGCCTCTCTGCCTACTTGTGCTCTGTCAAATAAATAAATAAATAAATAAATAAATAAATAAATAATCTTTAAAAAAACATTATTGTTTTCTGAAGAATATTTTTCATCCTTCTATAAAAACAATAATATGGGATGCATACAATGACTCTGAAAAGCAAATAATCTGTGTCCTGTAACAACCACTGATATCGTCAATAGCATTTTTCAAATAGAGCTAGGTATATTTTCCTTCAAAAGTAGTTCATTTGCTTAGCATTGAGTCTTCTCCACCACCTTCCTGCGTTAAAAAAAAAAATTAAACCTTGGCCTGGGACCATTGGATTAGGCAAAATGAAAGAAAAATAGTTAAGTTGGGAAGGATGTATACAGTAATCGTAGTGTGTCTTCTTCCAAACCCTAATTTCCACTTTCTGATTTTAGGAGTTTACCAGCCAAGTCTCTGCCTTAGTTCCTCTTGAATTCAGTTATGATGCATTTCTTTAGCCTTAAAACCTTGTTTAACACTTATTTTGAGTAACACGTTTTTTGCTTGCCTATTTTAATTTTAAATGAAACTATTGCTCTGAGGGTGATAAGGAATATGGCATCAGTAAATAATGTTATTCTGTCTTGCCAATTTCTGTATATTGTGACAGTGAAATGTGTATTTTGAGGTGGGCCCAATTGCTAGAGAATTCCAAACCTTTATAGGTTGCTTCTGTTACTGAAATAACTGGCCCTAGAATAGAATAAGAATCAAGCCCTGTTGATAGTCCTGAGGCTATAAGAGGGCAAATTAATTCACTTACCAGCTCCGCTCCAACATTTGTCCCCAGAGAATCTTCCCCACCACCAATTTCACAGCATTTATTTCTCATTGTCACTGGGTACAATTCTTTGTCATGTTAGTCATTTCATCGGTGCAAGGGGAATATGCGCCTTCATATCTCTAGGATGCATGACCCGAACACTACATGCCTGCTCATTATGAACTCGGGAAACTCACTACAGAGAGAAGTATAAACCAGAGGATTTCAGTCCCAATCTAAGCCAGTACCCAAACACACCAACTACTCTCTTTCTTTTCCTTTCTCTGCTCCTTCTTCTCGTTCTCCTATTTACTTCCCCCTTTTCATGAACATCTACACAATAAACTTTAATTCCTTCTCTAAATTCCCCAAAATATTTCCATAGCTGAATATTTCATACATTGTTGGGTTTGTTTTTTGGTTCTTGCTTTCTAACCATAACTGAGGGTTCTGAGCAGGGATATCCTTTATCATCACAGAGTGATCAATTCAAGGTTTTGGGTTTTTTTTGTTTGTTTGTTTGTTTGTTTTTAATTGTCCAGGCCTAGAGAGCCAATTTATCTGATAATATAGCAAAGCTATAGGCTACAGATCAAGAAGGTGAGTATCCAAATATTTCCTAGAGGGTAGAGCTCCAATTCTATTGCTAAATATACAACTTTCATCTCTTGCCTTGCCTTTTCCCATCAGGAATTAACTATATTAAAGGCACATTCTTGCTGGTTTCCAAATAGCAATGCAGCCCTCCATCCAGGAAATCTTTGCTGTGGCTGGGAGAGATCCCATGGTTTAGGCCATACAGTTTATCAGTGCAGGAAGGTCTTATAAGGGCTCTATTATTGACACTGTGAACAGATAATATAAATGCTCGTGAACCTCCCTGGAGAGTACTCCTGAGTATATCACTTCCATTTTATAATTCAACCTCATTATGAAACCATCTTCCTATTAAAAAGTCTCTGCGACACCACTAAGATAGGATCAGAATTTCTAGCATTAAAATCATCTGATATCCTTCAGGAATGGTTTGTATCATAATACAGTAGGAACAAGCAAGAAACTGTCTTTTTTCTTTTCAAGATTTTATTTATTTGACAGACAGAGATCACAAGTAGACAGAGAGGCAGGCAGAGAGAGAGGAGGAAGCAGGCTCCCTGCTGAGCAGAGATTCTAATGTGGGGCTCCATCCCAGGACACTGGGATCATGACCTGAGCCTAAGGCAGAGGCTTTAACCCACTGAGCCACCCAGGTGCCCCAGAAAACTGTCTTTTAAGTAGACTACAATAAACAGCGAGATAACTAGTTCAAAACACAAAAACACTTACAAATATCTACCAAAGGTCCCAGTCTGTATAGGTTTTGATATTTCTAATATGGATAAGAATTTAGATCCCGAGGACCTCTGTAACAGTTTGCCACTGTCCTCTCTTTAAATGTTAACTAGATCTATAAGGTTTTATCAGTTCACTTTGGATTGTGGCCCATCCTGTAAGTCTTTACATATATACAACTGAAACTACTGGAGAAACCAACTTATTTAGTCCTGGGTAAGTTCCAGGAATGGCCTGTCTTACAGATAGAGCTTTTAAAAGGCAATTCATGATCCTTAGATTGCTGGCCTCAATCCTTTCTTTAATCAGAGCAAGGCTCTTTCATTTCCTGTTGCCCTCCTGGAGTTCTGAATTGCTTTAATGTTTGCTGACAAAGAAATATTAAGCAGTATAAACTTTCATATTTAGCACGAAAAGAGTCTTGGTTAACACCCTTTATAAAAAGAATAAAAGCAGTGTACTCCATTCACATGTAATATCTATCTCAATTATGCACTTAAATAAAGGCAGTGACATCACTGGAATATTTCTAACGATGCTTTCTAATTCCTAAATTCATTCCCACCTTGGTTTCTTTCATCACGACATCTCCACATCCATCTAGTTTCATATTAAGATCTTTTCGTTTACCTCTTCTATCCACACAGGAATTGAGCTCTCAATGTTAACAATCCTCCGAAGTTTTGCCTTGTAGCCTCAGGCCATTTTATCCCTGTACATAGCCCAAGACTCCCTTCCCCCATTGTTGATTGGGCAAACTTGTGTCAACCTCAGCGTTTTGTTGTTGCTTGCTTCTTGGTTCAGTTTTCTTTTCTTTTCTTTTTTTTTTTTTTTTTCTCAAGATTTTATTTATTTGATAGAGATCACAAGTAGGCAGAGAGGCAGGCAGAGAGAGAGGGAAACAGGCTCCCTGCTGAGCAGAGAGCCTAAGGCAGGGCTCAATCCCAGGACCCTGGGACCATGACCTGAGCCGAAAGCAGAGGCTTTAACCCAGTGAGCCACCCAGGTGCCCCTTGTTCAGTTTTCTTAAAACTGTGGCTTTTCTAAATCATGATCTTATCACTGGGTTTGAATTCTTCCAGACTAAGGTAAATAGAACAAATTTACCATGGCACTTCAAGAACTACAAGTAGAGTTCAGAAACGATCTACTCCTTCGTGAAAATCCCATCATTTCCATTTTTGGTCCCTGTTATTCAGAAACCAGTAGAATAATCAACTGAGCCAACTTCTTCAGATAGGCTAATTATAATTTCCTTCTGTCATTTTTTTCTTTCCTTTTCCTGACCACTTTGTTTTGTGTGGCATCAATCTTTTTTCTTTTTTTCTTCCCCATCATGAAGTCCTATGCACAATAACTGAAAGAACAGTAAAATCATTTCCTCTTGCATATTTTCTAGACTTCACAAGGACGGTCTTTCCATAAGGCATAAAATTTAACAGGCCCCAGTCTGCCACCCTCACTCACCTGTTACAATTTTTGACAATGGTATTGAAGTGGCTGTGCACTTCTGCTTCTCATGAAAGCCATCAAGGGTCTATAGCAGATGTAACATCTTTGCACTTTCTAAGAGAGTGTTATCTGTATGATGTAGGGATGGGCATGAAAGATTGCCCCTTCAGGGGAGGTCTGTGAATCCACTTAATCCATTGTGTTTGACTAGCTGTCATCCTATCTCAATGAGTCTTCTCACAAAAGGTTGCTGCCAAATCTTGATTGATAATCTACCCAAACATTTAGCAGTATTTGGAATTAGCAATGTGTTGAGGTGATTGCCTGTTCTAAAGATCCACACCAGTGATTCACTAGGCTAATGAGAGTCTTTTTTATGTCCCATTTCTATGACAATATACAGTTATGATTCAGAAATTCATCTTCATCTCTACTTATGTAATTTTTACTATAACCAAAGACCTTAATAGAATTATTTTGTGTGTGAACACAGTATCTTTCAAGTTACAATAGAAGGATGAAGAGGTTTTCCAGTGACAGGAAAAATCACCATTATGGTCACCATCTCCTCAGTTGATGTGATGGCTTTGATCAGGACTGCTAGCACAACAGAGAACAGAATTGTTTTAATGTCTTCCTTTGTGCTTGCCCCTCCTGGTCTAACCAGTTTCTCTAGTCAGTGTAAATATAATTCTTCCATATTATATTGATAAAATTTATGCCTATAAACTACCTCAACGTGTTTTTCCTTTTTTACTTCTTTTTTTTTTCCATAGCAAGGTTGATCGGCAATCATCCTGGCATCAGATATTCATCATGATTTTCCATGCAAGGCTTTTACGATTTGTGGGTCTAAAAGCCCATCTGGGTCACAGAATTAATAAGGAACCCAATTATCAAATCATGCTTCCATGAATCAGATGCTCCTTAGTATCAGGTTTTATTTATAATATTAAGGATACTCCCAAGCAAGAACCACAGGCAAAGCAGTGACTTCCTCCCATTTTAGTAGATTTGAACAACATAGTTAACAAATGTTACTGTCTAATATGTACAAGCCTCTCCTGACATCAAAGTGAACTCACTATTTTCAAATATACATAGAACTTCTATAAGTCTTGACTGCATATTGGGCCACGAGGCAGTCTCACTAAATTTTAAAGAATCTGCATCATGGGAGCAGCAGCGTGGCTCAGTGGGGTAAAGCCTCTGCCTTCGGCTCGGTCATGATCCTAGGGTGCTGAGATCAAGCCCCCCATAGGGCTCTCTGCTCAGTGGGAAGCCTGCTTCTCTTCCTCTCTCTCTCTGCCTGCCTCTCTGCCTACTCGTGATCTTTGTCTGTCAAATAAATAAATAAAATCTTAAAAAAAAAAGGAATCTGCATCATGCATAATACAGTCTTTGACTATAGTACAATCAAGTTTTTAAAAAATCAATAAAAAAGAAAAAAAAAGACCAAAAATTTAGAAAATTTAAAACATCCTTCTAAATAACTCATAACTGAACAAATCATAATAATTTTTGAAAATTAAAATAGTAGAACATAGAGAAAAATGTAGTTTAAATGTGCATAAGGAAAGTCTAAAAATTAATGAAATAAGCTTATTATAAGAACAGAATTAACTTCAGTGAAGTACAAAAATGATATAGTGAGAATAACCATAAGTGTTAATGATACAGATGAGAACTATGAAGAATGTCAAAAATAGTGAGATTTAGCTTTTTGAAAAAAGATAAATCTGTGGTGTAATTGGTTAAGAAAAATTGAGACACAAATAAATAATTCAGAGGATTAAAAAGGGGGCTATAAGTAAATCAATGCCAGATAATTAAAATAATAAAATATGAACATTAAAAATTTTATATATGACTTACACAAGTACCTTTATAGAAAAAATTAAATTCAATTAAATTCCTCCCTCAGACCATACACAAATACTGATTTCCCATTGATTAAAGTCTTAAATGTAGAAAGAAAATTATTAAATCATTTAGAATGAAATGTAGATAATATATTTAAGGTATATATTGGGATATACAAAATCATTCCTTTTAAACTTCCAGCTTAGAATTATATGACATCAAACATGCAGAGAACTAAGGCTTGCTGTGAGCAAATATCCACACTGGAGCTTCTCACCATCCTCCATTTCTTTTTTTAATGTTTCAAGCTCCAATCTATATGTCAACTTCTGTATTTAATTGATTTTAACAACCATTCAAAATATATAATTTTATGTCAAAAATCCTGTCTTTTCATTTCTCTGACTTTTCTCCATCAAACTTGACCTGAATGCTCCTTTCGCCTGTCACTTCCATTGTCATACCCTGGACTATTTTATGACTAGTAGTTACAATTTCAAACATGCCACTCTGACCACTACCTCTGTATCCAGCAATTAACTCCACTTAGCAGCATCCTAAAATCCATTCAGCTTTCTGCCTTTTTTTACTCTTTTGTATCATCACGATTTTACTTCTCTTTTGAAACCAAATTTTATGGACAACAATTATTATCTTCTACATGTTTATATTTTTATCCATTGATTAACACTCTTTCACTTCCATATACTCTTAAGCAATAACACTTCCATGGTTTAATCTGACAACTTTATTCTGACAACTGTGCAGCTAGTGTAACTCAAGAAAAATAAACAATTTGAAATTTGAAATTCAAAACCCATTGTAATCAGGCCTTAGTCGTCACCAATATGTCACTGGCTTAAATTGCGAGTAATTTCTCCAAACCAGTCACTTCTTCCCACCTACATGTTACAACTACTTTGGATTCTCTCTAGAGTAGAGCAATATTTTTCTAACTGGTCATTTACCTCCGTATTCCTTCAGGGCTTTTTCCAAATGACAACCAGAGTTGAAATGTAAGTATTCTAAAAACTTGTTAATGGCTTCTTATTTCTCTCAGAGCAGAAGTTAAAGTTCTTATAATGGTCTATGAAACCTTGTATATCTAATATACAAACACATAGAAATCATAAATAAGAGCGTTCTCATAAGTATTATTTGTAATGCTAGATACTGAGCAAATAGGCTGGTCTTTAGAAATCTACTCTATTACTCTTTGTTGCTTCAGAAATAGAAATCACTGTCTTTGGTAAAATTGGAAAGTATTGATAATCATTTAATCCAACCCAAAGTTAGGGGTGAAATAATAAAAGAGTAAAATCGCTAAGCTGTTGCATCTAATGTTAATAATGTAAGAAGCAGCATGGTGGCAGTGAGGGCCAAATCTCTTTTTATCTCTAGTGGAGTCTGGCTTTCTCTTCCTCTAGCAACAAAGATGGATTATGTGATCCTGTTCACTATAATTAGAGTAGACATAACACTGGAAGAAAACAGTATACTGAAAGAAAGAGATTCAGGAGAGTAGCCATCTTTAGGCATACAGCAGTATTAAATTTGTGGTTTTTGCCATATCTTTCAATCAATCTCAATATGATATTTACATACATTAAATATTCAATGTATTTTTAAAATTTAATTTTACTTTATCAGTGTTCCAAGATTTATTGTTTCTGCAGCACACCCAGTGCTCGATGCAATACGTGCCCTCCTTAATACCCACCACCAGACTCACCCAGCCCCCTACACCTCTCCCGTCCAAAACCCTCAGTTTGTTTCTGAGAGTCCACAGTCTCTCATGTTTTATCTCCCTGCTCCAATTCCCCCAATTCACTTTTCCTCTCCTTCTCCTAATGTCCTCCATGTTTTTCTTTATGTTCCACAAGTAAGTGAAACCATATGATAACTGACTCTCTCTGCTTGACTTATTTCACCCAGCATAATCTCCTCCAGTCCCATCCATGTTGATACAAAAGTTGGGTATTCATCCTTTCTGATGGAGGCGTAATATTCCATTGTATATTTGAACCATATCTTCTTTATCCATTTTCCATTGAAAGGCATATTGGCTCTTTCCATAGTTTGGCAATTGTGGCCAAAGCTGCTATGAGCATTGGGATACATATGGCCCTTCTTTTCACTGCATCTGTATCTTTGGGGTAAATACCCAATAGTGCAATTGCAGGGTCAATGTACATTAAAAAGAAAATAAAATTCTCTGGGTATCATCATACATAAATTGTCAGAATTGCATGTTTCTAAGTTCCATGAGATGCAGCTTAATTTGTTAGAAATTAGAGTATAAAGTTTGGAGTAGAGAGATATAGACTTGAATCCTTGTTCTAAAATGTAATAATTAGGGGCACCTGAGTGGCTCAGTGGGTTAAAGCCTCTGCCTTCAGCTCGGGTCATGATCCCAGGGTCCTGGGGTCGAGTCCCGCATGGGCTCTCTGCTCAGCAGGGAGCTTGCTTCCTCCTCTCTCTCTGCCTGCCTTTCTGCCTACTTGTGATCTCAGTCAAATAAATAAATAAATCTTTAAAGAAAAAAAAAGTAATAATTATGTCATCTACTTTCTTTTTAGACTCTATGACTTCATTTGTAAACTAATCTATATTACATTAATTGACATTGAAAGATTAGTGTGCAAAAAGTTACAGGCAAACAAAATAAGTGCCCTCACCTCATGGTTTGTGCAACCATTTATAAAAAAAAAATAGACTCTTTCACACAGAGATTCCATGCTTTGCTTCCCATATCTTTAGCCTGTACTTTTTACAGACCTACCAGATACTATTTTAACTTTTTTTTGTAATGAGCACTGGGTGTTATATGTAAGTAATAAATCACTGACTTTTACTCCTGAAGCTAGTATTACATTATATGTTAACTAACTAGAATTTAAATAAAAAATTGAAACGTTAAAAGAAATTTTAATATGACCTCCTATGTTAGTGCATTGCACTTTGAACACCATATTTAATGTTTCTATTTCTGTCTTCCCACCTTTATATTGCCCTATGATTATAGCATAGTTTGGTTTTATTTTAGCAGATATGATATAAGAAAATTTAAGAAGTGTTTTAAGTGCTGATGCATTGAAAATACTAAATTACTAATATCCATTATTATTATACCCATATGATTCATTTGTATGACATGGTACTAAGATAGTCACCAAACCCTGAACTTGGGAATTATAAAATGTATAAGGAATAGTAAAGAGATATTCATTTGTCTCTGTTATAAAAAACAATGAAAGCACATTTTATCTTGCAGGGCTATATTTAAATGAGTTATTGACATATTTTATTTTTATGATAACTCTTAGGTACATAACATCTTGAAAACATGAAAGCAATGTTATTAGAAAAGTAGTTAATACTTACCATCGGAGTTTCATATGAGAATTTGGTCTAATCATTAAATAATTGTTTGATCTTCTTCAGGTTTACTTACAATATCTTTAAAATATTATCCTTCTAATAATCTCAAAAATAAACATAAACATAAAAGAGAATATTATAGATTGCATTACACATGATTTTTATATCAATTGAATGTACATTTATATGTGTATAGGTAGTATATAGTATTTTTGTAATATATGGAAAGCATGTATATATAGTCATATATAAAATTTAAGTATCTAAGTATCAAATTATATACATATACATGGCCTTTAGAAAATATCTTGGCACACATATAGTCCAATATAGTTCTCATTTTGGATGTTGTGAAATAATAAGTTCGGGAAAATAAATGTATATACATTCATGTTTATGTATTTTTAATTAGTTAGAAAGTAAGAATGCAGATTCGTTACTTTTTTCCAGTCATTCCAGTTAAACCATTCCTAGTATTTGAAAGAATACTTTTTTATTTGCAGAAAAGTTTATCATAGCATAAAAAATACATCTTGTTTATATAGCTTTAGAATAAACATTGGTGACTGTCATACACCATTTAGAAATGGTTGCAACCACTTACATTCTGAGTTTATTCATGAAACACATAGAGTTCCTGCATTATATTTTCTCCTTCTTCTTTCTCTATAGGTGCAAAAGGACTATAAATTTACCATCTGCTCTAAGACTTTTTGGCCATAAAGACTGCAGTTAAAACTATGTTAATAGCTCAGTTCAGACAAGAATGATTCCTTAATTTTCATTTCTTATAGGGTAAGTTAATTAAATCCATTAAAACCATTTTATCACTCCATAAGGCTACTCAGGTTTTTGTTTGCTTCCATTCTAAAATTCCAGACATAATTCTACATATCTGTTTTCTTCATAATTTCATTCCTACAGACTATTTTTTTAATGTTCTGCCTCACATATTTAAATGTTAGAATAAATTTTAAGTGGTTTATTTTAGAGAGGTAGGTTGTTAACAACATTATTTTTTTAAAATATTGACTAAAAATATATATCACTGAGAAAAATAACTCATCTAGGAGTCTGTTTATGTCCAGTACCATGCAGAAAGCATATACATAATGGAGTATACCTAGTATCACAAAGATGAAAAATATAATTCTGGAGCTACTTAATACTTACTGTGACAAAATCCATAAGAGACACAAAAATACGCTATAACAAGCATGTTACAGGGCACATTTATAAATTCCTACCGGGGAAAATATGTCAGTCTTTTGTCTTCAGTTTCTGGTTTAGTGTTGAGTAACAGAGCAAGATATTCATGCTTTCAGTTCCGAGCAAAGTGCTTTGGGGAGATAGGAGAGGGACGAATATGTTTAGGAGCACTGGGAAAGGTTTATTGGAGGAGTCCTTAATGATTAATAAAATTTGTCAGGTTGAAAAATAAAAGAATGCAGATATGTCAAAAAAAAACAAAAAACAAAAAAACCCAGCAGGTTATTCACGTCATGATTCCCTAAACCCATGAGTGACTCAAAAGTTAATGAATAATTCTGTAGGATATTCTAACATTTCAAACCAAAATCTCCTTCATTTATTCAGTTGACAGGTATTTATTGATTGCTGAATATATGCTTGGGGATACAGAAGTATTCAAGATACATTAAGTCTATCATGTAGTGAGAAAGAATAAAAGGCAGGTACAGTGTATGATATAGGTAAGCATAACGTGACAGAGGAACACATAACAATGTATCCATTCAAGTCTTGATTTAGCAAACTCTTTCAGTAAAATAGGTATTTAAATGGAGTTACTTTTTTTTTTTTAAAGATTTGATTTATTTATTTGACACAGAGAGAAATCACAAGTAGGCAGAGGGGCAGGCAGAGGGAGAGGGGGAAGCAGGCTCCCTGATGAGCAGAGAGCCCAATGAGGTCCTCAATCTCAGGACTCTGGGATCACTACCCGACCTGAAGGCAGAGGCTTAATCCACTAGACCACCCAGAAGCCCCTAAATTGATGTCTTTTACAATTGTTGTTTACAATTGTTGCAAAAAACAATTGCATTTTTTGAATGCAAAAAAAATACACAGGCTTGATTCCATTGGTATAAAGTTCAAAAAAGAAACATATAGCAAGGCAAAAAAATGATTACCGCAAAACTAGGGATAGGAGTGTCCTATAGCCTTGAGGGAGTGGCCTGTGACAGAACAGGAAACATGAACTAGGGGGTGAGGATGGGGATTTTGGAGCGTTGGTAATATTCTATTTCTTGACTTGGTATTACACATGTCTTCATTAATAGTGATTGATTATACTATGTCGTATGCATCTTTGTGTATGTTTTTAAATCTTTAAATAAAGATTTCAAAGATAGAACACATGGAAGGCAGAAATAGAAACAAATCCGAGTCCAGTTGTATTAGTCATCCCAAATTATAGTATTAAAATCTCTACATTAAAAAAAAAATCAGCTACATATATTTTTTTTTCAAGATATACTCCAACACATATAAACATGAAGGATTTGAAGTTATAATGTTGGGAAAATATAAAGATTGTCAATTATAATATAAAAGAAGTTGGAATAAAATATATAAAATAAGCTTTCAAAAATAATGCCTTCTTAGTGACAAAGATTATTACTACCCATTTTATAAAATATTTAACTCACCAGTAAGATATAACCACCCAAGATGATGTGAACATAGGAGAAAAATCGCAAATAAAAGATATATAAATAGACTTTACCATGAAAAAATAAATGGAAAATTGCAACAATATTATAAGAGGTTTCTATAAACTCCTCTCAATTGTTGATATTGTTAAGGGCAAATACAAGATAAAAAGAAGAGACATAATTCTCCTTTTTGAAAATCAATGAAGAGACGACCCCCTTCCTTGCTCTTAGAACATTTATTTTTTAAAAAAGTTATAATTGTGTATGTTAAGAAGGTAGGGTGCTTGGGTGGCTCAGTGGGTTAAAGCCTCTGCTTTCAGCTCAGGTCATGATCCCAGGGTCCTGGTATCGAGCCCCACATCAGGCTTTCTGCTCAGCAGGGAGCCTGCTTCTTCCTTTCTCTCTGCCTGCCTCTCTGTCTACTTGTGATCTGTGTCTGTCAAATAAATAAATAAATAAATAAATCTTCAAAAAAAAAAAAAAAGAGTTAAGAAAGTCATTCTCAAGGAACCGGAATCTGAGATGTAATTATCCAGGAAAAAGTGACTCTCTCTCTCCATGTCTGTGGGAGGGTAAGAATCTAACTTAGACCTATTCCAAACTACCTCCTGTCATAAAGATATGAGAGGGTTATTTTTCCTCTGGATAAAGTTCATTAACAAATACAGTAGTCTCCCCAGTTACCAGATAAGTCTAGGATGAACCATGTGTGACAACTAGTGCTGTCAAGTTCTCTTACCTGGGGACTAGCTATTTATTTTGAAAACATATATGTAATGAGTTATGTCTGCTTGGCTTGTGAAAGGGTCAGATTGCTTTCTGTCTTTGCATTCTCTTAATGAGTTTCTATGATGCATATCATGATTGCCATAATGCTTATTCACTAATAACAATAATTTTTTTTTCTCTTCTACCTTTGTAAAGAGATTTCCTGGGTTGGGAGAAAATTTTGTTTTTAACTATATTTCCCCAACTATTTATGAGAAGCCTTAACTAGAAATAAATATCACAAACCAACTAGACTAAAAATATCTACAAATGTGGGAATTTAAGATACACCTATATCCAAAACCCAGGTATGAAAGAAGAAATCATAACAAAGATAATGAAATTAAAGCTGAATTTTAATGAGGACACTTCCTATCAAAATGTGAGGTTCGATGAAAGTCATTTTTAAAAGGAAATGTGTAGTTTGTGGAAACAGATGAAGACCAATCAAATGAGGGACATCTGGGTGGCTCAGTCAGTTAAGTAGCTGCCTTTGACTCAGGTCATGATCCCAGGGTCCTGGGATCAAGTCCTACATCAGGCTTCTTGCTCAGAGGGGAGCCTGCTTCTCCTTCTGCCTGCTCTTCCCCCTACTTGTGCTCTCTCTTGCTCTTTCTCTCTCTCTGACAAATAAAATATTTAAAAAAAAGAAAAAAAAAAAGACCCACCAAATGAGAACAAGCAAAGGTTATTTATTCAGGGCTTGCTGTAACGAGGAAGTCAGCCACCATCACTTGGTGTTCCGGTGTTCTGTCAGAGACTCAAATGTGGAAGAATGGGAAAGCTTTAAAATGATCCTACTGGAAAACTAAATCCAAATATATATATATAATAAAATACATAAATAAAACTAGGTTTTGTAAAGACAATATGATCAACTCAAATGATTATAGAAAGAGCAATTTAAGGAAATACAAGCCTTTTAATGATAGAAGCTATTAAACAACTAGGAAGAGTACGAATTTCCTTATCTACCATAAATCTCCAGTCAATGTTCTGCTGGTAATGTTGAATCACTAATAGCTTTCCTTTAGCTATTGCATAATATTGTATTGGAAATATAAAGATTGAAAATATAAAAATCAAACATATTGGAGATATGAAAACCAATAGAATATACATAAGGATGCTTAGAAAAAGTAGAAGGGCTTAATTAAGTATACTTGTATTAAGAGGAATTTTTTAAAAAAATAAATATTTATACAGTGACCACAAATTTAATTTAATTTAATTATTTTTATTTATTTATTTTTTTGGTGTTCCAGAATTCATTGTTTATGTACCATACCCAGTGCTCCATGCAATACATGCCCTCTTTAATACTCACCACCAGTCTTACTCAGTCCCCCACCCACTCCCCTCCAAAACCCTCAGTTTGTTTCTCAGAATCCACCATCTCTCATGGTTTGTCTCTCCCTCCGACTTCTCCCAACACCCTTCTCCTCTCCATCTCCCAAGGTCCTCCATGTTATTCCTTATGCTCCACTAGTAAGTGAAATCATATGATAATTGACTCTCTCTGCTTAACTTATTTCACAAATACTTGAAAACATGGTTTTGTAAAGAGACATCAATTATAATTGACACAATTATAATGCAAATATAGCAAATTAATTTGACTAATGATGAATGCAATATCAGATATGCTAGACTTTTATAGACAAGTTTATAAAACTTCATTGAACAGCATTAAGAAACATAACCAATCAGAGACAAACTATCATCAGGGAAATTCACTATAATAAAAATATTAGTCTTCCTGAAATTGGTCTATAGATTCAGATTTCATTTTTCAGTATCTAGAAACATTCAGTATTTTCATCAACCTAGGAATTATTTCATTACTTATCATTTTTCCCAACTTATGCTGTTAGAGACTTTTAAAAACAGCAAATGGAAGAATGATGGAAACACCAAGCAGATAGTATAGAAGTGAAACTGATCATTGGTATTAAATCATCTTTCATTTTTCTTATTGTGTCGCTCACTGTATTACATCATCTTGACAGAAAAATGGAGAGTTTATGTTTATAGCTTTTCAGTTATTTGTTTTATGTTAACTTTCATGGGACACTCTTCAGAATTTTTATTTTTTTCTTTATTTTCATCCCATATTAACAATAACAAGAAATTAATAGAAGTTTTAAAATTATGGAATGAATCAGAAGATGAATGAAAAGAGACCCAGAGAAGCAATCTAGATGCTAATGATGATAGTGAATTTGATTTTGTAAACAAGATCTATAGTCTTTGGTTGATAATAACTTAATTGGATTTTATTTTTTTTTTTAAGATTTTTGTTTATTTATTAGACAGAGAGAGCAAGAGTGCAAACAGAGGGAGCAGTAGGCTGAGGGAGAGGGAGAAGACTACCCAGTGAGCAGGAAGCCCGATGAGGGACTTGATTCTGGGACCCTGAGATCATGACCTAAGCCAAAGGCAGACTGAGCCACCCAGGCGCCCCCTAATTGGATTTTATTAAAATAAACAAGAATGAACCAGTAAACAAGTATTTATAAAGATAAAGGGAGATAAGGTGCCTCATAGAGTTAGTCATTAAACAACAAGGATTATACCACATAACTTTTCTAAAAAGAACTTAGATCATCCCATTTTGCTGAAGATATGACATACTTTTACTTTTTATGATTATGATTTACTTGAAGCAGTTTGTAAGTAGACAACTGTTGAGTGCAGGAGTGTACAAAAATGTTACTGAAAAGAAATAGATGGTGTAGAAATTTAAAAAATAGGATTAATCATTCATAGCAGTTAGTTACATTTGTATGAAACTGGCCTTCGAAATCAGGAAAACATGGATCAAAAAGTTGGTTTTCCTTTATATTTCTATTAAAAATTCTAATAAAGTTGTTTGTTACAGTTAGAAAAATATTTGTACAATCATTTAAAAATATTTTTAAGGATAATTTAAGATGTTTGTTGGATCTAATTAGTAAATGGTGTTGACTATTTTTCTTGTTAAACTGAGAATGAATAATCAAAGATCTATAAATTAACACCAAAGTGTGATAGCATTTTACACTTTTTTAGACAATGCCAAATTTTGATAGGTTGTGGAGTAACATAAATACATACACTGCTTATAGAATATATATTATGGATATAATATATATCAGATGATGATCTTGCAAAACAATTTGTGATTATATTTAAAATTTCAAATAGACTGACCGTGAGTTAGCAATGCCTTCCCTAAGTGCATACCCTAACGAAACTCCTGTATATATTTAGCAGATGACAATCAAGATGGTGGGTTAGATTATTTTGTGGGGTACTGTGTGTGCATAGAATGTGTGTGTGTTTCCATATTTGACTGTCATGGACAAGGTATAGTTTTATGCTGTTGGATGTTATTCTAGAACAAAATAGTGGCCTAAACACCATCAGTTTGGGTATGTAGTTTCATACCTGAAATGGTACTGAGCTTTTAATCAACCATTATGCATTCTTGTTATCTCTGCTAAAATCAAAAGAGAATAAGAAATGTACTATGCGGGGTGCCTGGGTTGCTCAGTGGGTTAAAGCCTCTGCCTTTGGCTCAGGTCATGGTCTTGGGGTCCTGGGATCAAGCCCTGCGTCAGGTTCTCTGCTGGGTGGGGAGCCTGCTTCCCCCCCTCAAATCTCTCTCTGCCTACCTCTCTGCCTACTTGTGATCTCTGTCTGTCGGATAAATAAATAAAATCTTAAAAAAAAAAAAAAAAAAGAAATGTACCATGCACTCTACCTCAACTCAATACTTGTTAAAGTGTGATATTTCAGATGTTCTGAGTAAATTGAACAACATTAAGGCAATTTAATTGTTAATATAAAACACTGAATGGTTTTCAATAGAAATACCTATGATAGAATTAAATGATTTTGATCATGAAATTAAAACCGCAGTTATTATTCAGTTTCAGTATGTATATTTTATAGTAACAAAGGCCACTATTTCCTTAATGCTAACTAACACTTGGAGTGCTTTGTATATTCATTGGAGTGCTTTTTATCCACTTCAAAGTGTTTTACATATATATAAATTTATTTTCTCAAGTAGATCACATATTACTGTGGGAAAGAGACTTCTTTATTTCTTTACTTTTTTCAAAGAAACAGCATATAAAGTTTATCTCAAGAACTTTACCTTTGCATAAGTGGATTGATTTATTTTAGAGACAATTTGGAATTCTGTTATTCTGAATAATTAATCTAGCTACTGGCTATTTCAGTAATGTGCACTTATTAAAATTTAGGCATAGAATCAAAATTCAAACTAATTCTCATGTGCTTTTATGTTGTTCATCCATTGAATGCTTTGCTATATTTTGTGTTGCAGAAATCTAAGAAATAACATTAGAATAATGAGGAAACACTTGTACTTTTTAAATGTTTATACTTTAATAATTTAAATAAATAATAATACTTCAAACAATAGATATTGTATAAGTTTCTATTATAAATTGGTTTTTGAACAGAGGTATTTTTTGACGAAAGGAACAGGTATCAGTGTATTACAAACTATTGGTTTGGTAAAAGGATATTCCTTTTAGTATTAAAAAATACCAAATTATAGGATTCAGTATGTTCTGGTAGTTGATAATACAATCTGTGGAACTGGAAATAGAACCTGAAAAAATGGATTTGTGGTCAAAATTTGCTTCTAAGTAATTGTTGAAATTGTAAAAACAACTTCATAGGCCTCAACATTTGTTTAAAAATGATGCTTTCGAGTGAGATTTGGCTTCAAGATCCTTAAAGATTCATAGGTCTCTAATACTATTTGATGTTTAGAATGTAAACTACAGTAATGATATCCCTATTTCTTAAAATAATCATCCCTTGGCACGATATGATTTTTTTTCTCACACAAATTAACATTTTCTAAGTTCCTTGCTTGCAACCTAAAGTATAAAAGATAAAAGCAATATTAGAAACATAAAAACTGTAAACCACTGTTTATGCTGTGGAAATTTTCCATTTCTTTTCTTAAAGGATAACAGCCAAGAACATGTCTGTTTCACTGCAAGTGAATTGGTTTTACCTTGTTTTCTGTGAGTATTTACAAAATTGGAAGGATTTAAATTTGTGATTTTATCTGGTCAGCAAAGTTCCATTTGTTCAGGTTTTTAAAATACTTTTATTGAGGCATAATTGATACGCAAAAAACCTGCACATGTTTAAAAAATACAATTTGATGAATTTGGACATTTACATAAATCCAAGAAGTCATCACCATAATCAAGGTAAGAAATATATTTATCACCTCTATCTATCTATTTCTAAAGATTTCCTTGTGTCCCTTTTGTGTGTGTGTTTGAGATAAGAGCACTTAACAGGAGATCTAACCTCTTAAAATTTTTTCTTTAAGATTTTATTTATTTATTTGACGGACAGAAATCGAGAGAAGCTGCGAGCACAAGCAGGGCAAGTGGGAAAGGGAGAAGCAGGCTCTCCACTGAGCAGGGAACCAGACACGGTGCTGGATCCCAGGACTCTGGGATCAGGACCTGAGCCAAAGGCAGAGACTTAACACATTGAGCCACCCAGGCGCCCCGCAATCTCTTAAATTTTTAAGTGCACAATGCTGTGCTTTTAGCTATAGGTACATGTTGTACAGCAGCTGATCTCTAGAACTTATTCATACTGCATAAGTGAAACTTTATACCCCTGAGGACAACTCCCCATCTCCTCCTGCCCCAGTCTCTGGTGACCACCATTTTATTCTCTAATTCTATGAATGTGACTATAGTAGGATAGCTCATAAACCTGAAATCATGCAGTATTTGTCTTTCTGAGGTAGGCTTTTTTCGTTTAACCATAATGTCCTCCAAATTCATCCATGTTCCCTAAATGATAGAATTTTCCTTAAAAAAAAAGTATGTACGTATGCATGTATATACATATATATATAATATACATGTGTGTATACATATATATAGAATACATTATATATATATAGAATACATTTTCTTTATTCTTTCACCTGCTGATGTATGTTTAGGTTGTTTCCACTTTTCGGTTGTTGTGAACAATGCTGCAAAGAAGAAGGGCATGCAGATACCATTTTGAGATCCTGATTTTGATTATTTGGGGTAAGTACCTGGAAGTGAGATTCTTGGGTCATATGGCAGCTTTATCTTTAATTTTTTTAAAAAACTCTACACTATTTTCATAACTGCACCACTTTACATTCTCACTAATAATGTACAAGTATTCACATTTCTCTACTTCATCATTAAGATTTATTATATTTTGTTTTTTGATAATAGCCATTCTAACAGGTGTGTGATAATATTTCATTGTGGCTTTGATGGTTCATTTCCTTGAGTGATGTTGAGTATCTTGTCATATATATATGGCAGACGTTTGTATGTCTCTTTTTGAAAAATATCTATCCATGTCTTTTGCCCATTTTTTATTAGGTTTTTCAGATTTATTTATTTATTTTATTTTATTTTATTTTATTGGCTATTGCAATGTAGGAGTTTCTTATATAAGTATTAAGCTCATATCAGATAAATGATTTGCAAACATTTTCTCCCATTGTGTAGGTTACCTTTTTACTCTGTTGCTTATTTCATTTATTATGCAAAAGTTTTCAGTTTAAAGTAGTTCTACTTGTCTATTTTTACTATTATTGCCTGTGCTTTTGATGTCATATACAAGAAATCATTGCCATGGTCAGTGTCAATAAATTTCCTGCTAATTTCTTCTAGAAGTTTTAGAGTTTCAGGTCTTATATTTTAATCTGTAATCAAATTTGAGTAGATTTTTTGTATAATGTAAGTTAAGGATCCAACTTTATTCTTTTGCATGTAAATATCCTTGAATCCTTCACCGTTTGCTGAAGAAATTGTCCTTTGTTCACTGTGTGTTATTGACACTCTTGTCAAAGATGAGTTGACCATATACCTGTGAGTTTATTTCTGGGCTCTCTGTTCTATTCCTGTGGTCTTTATGTCTGTATTTTTTAATTATTGTAACTTTGTGATATAGTTTTTAGTCAGGAAATCTAACGCCTCTAGCTTTGTTCTTAAGATTACTTTAGCTATCCTGGATCTTCTGGGGTTCCACATAAATTTTAGGATTCTTTTTCTGTCTTAAAAAAAAAAAAAAAAAGCACCCATTGGGATTTTGTTGGAAATAACATTGAATCTGTAGTTTCCTTTGAGTAGTGGGGTCATTTTAACAATATTAAATCTTCCAAATCCATGAATTTGAATATATTTGTATATTTAATTTTTTCATAAGTATTTTGAAGTGTTTGGTATACAAATCTCTACTTCTTTAGTTAAGTTTATTCCTAAGTATTTTATTATTTTACAACCTACCAAGACTGAATCATGAAAAAATAAATCTAAACCAACCAATAATGAGTTAGGAGCTTGAGTCAATAATCAAAAACCTCTATCTAAATTACTGGTTAATACTAGAGAAAGCCAGGGGAAATCGATGTTTTTTAAAGGGTGTTTTATGTAACTATAAATAACTGGCATTGATCTTTAAAGAAGCATGATTTATCAGAGGTATTGTTTCTAACAAACTGAAGTAAAACAGGAAACCTAGATACAAAATCAGGGTCCTCTTGACCTATTTAAACATTAAAAAACGGAGTCAACATTTGTTGACTACCAAAAATATGTCTCTTTATAAATGTCTCATATTTTAAATTTGCTTTTTGTTCAACAATATCAAAGGGAAGCATTTTTCCTTCTTAAGTCAAAGTGAGAAAGTTGGAGCTTAAGATGCTGATAATTGCCAAAATTTGGATTTATAAAGTGACAGATCTGGGATTCATTCCAGAGCCTCCTGATTACCTATCTAGTGCTCTTGTGCCTGACATGCATAGAGCCTTTCTAAATGGATTCCAACCCCTCTCATCACTGTCCTGCTGCAACTTTTCCCAATAGATCAATGAAGTGCATTTTGTAAAACTATAAAACTGCAAACCCTGAAAGTCCTCTCACCTGTCAGCTTTTCAAGAACTTTCTTAGCTCTAAGCCATATAGATATGATTTTGGGAAAACAAGTTGTGATGCAACAGAGGAATCTGGAAACTAAAGGCCGTTTAATGCTCTGCACCTTCTATCACTGTCACGGCAGGCAAAACACACAGACACACACACACTTATGAATATAATTTTTACTGTATTAATTGTTAAAGCCATATATGGTGATAATCCATGTGTTATGTTTTAAATTTGGAATAGAGATAATATTAATATTATATTAATTAATTATATTAATTAATATTAATATAATATATTATATATATAATATATAATATATATAATATAATAATTAATATTAATATTAATTATAGGCTATATATTTTGTGGCACTTTAATGATTATAAGCATTAGTATCATTACTAATATTATTTTAGTATGTATAATGTACTAGGTATTTTACTAAATCCTGCACATACATTATGCTTTCTCAATTCACATACAAAGACTTGAAGAGTCATATATTTGGTAGTCTTAAAACATCTATGATAAACTGTTAGTATTCAAAATATATAAAAAAGTTTACAAACTCAACAACCCCAAACCAAATAAGCTAACTAAAAAATAGGCAGAAGACAAGAACAGACCTTTATCCAAAGAAGACATATAGATTTCACCAGATAGAAGACAAGGCGCTCAACTCACACATCATCAAGGAAATGCAAATCCAAACCATCCTGAGATATCACCTCCCACCTCTCCAAAAGACTAAAATAGAAACAGAGGAAACAACAAATATTAGTGTGTCTGAGGAGAAAAGGAACAATTGGTGCTCTGTTAGTGGAAACACAAACTGATACAGCCACTGTGGGAAACAGTATAGAGTTTCCTCAAAAAATTAAAAATAGAATTACCATATGAGCCAGTAATCCTATTACTGAGTATTTACCCAAAGAAAATGAAAACACTAATTTGAAAAAATATATATATATATTTTTCATATATATATAATATATATATGTAGATATGTATATATGTTATATATGTAGATATGTACTTACATATGTAGAATATATATAACCTTACATTTATTTAGCATTACTTACAATAACCAAGTAATGGGAGCAATACAAGTGTTCATATAAAGAGGAATGGATAAAGAGTGGGATAAATGTATAGTAGAATATCACTCAGCCATAAAAAAGAATGAAATCTTGCTATTTGCCACAACATGGATTAATCCAAAGGGTATAGCGCTAAGGAAAATAAGTCAGAAAGAGACAAATACCATATGATTTCACTCATATGTGGAATTTAAGAAACAGAACAAATGAACAACAACAACAAAAAAAATGACAAACCAAAAAAACAGACTCTTAACCACAGAGAACAAATGGTTATCAGAGGGGAGGTAGAAGGGGAGGGTATTGAATAAAACTGCTGAAGGGGATTAGGAGTATCCTTATTATGATGTGTACTGAGTTAAGTACGGAAGTGTTGAATCACTGTATCACACACCTGAAACTAATGTAACACTGCATGTTAACAATACTGGAATTTAAACAACAACAACAAAAAATGAATGCAAAGAATGATCAAAGAATGGACAGAGGTATATGGGTTGCATCCTACGGCTGCAGATCTAAAGCATTCATAACTAATTACGCAAAGTATACAAGAGCAACTGTAAATACAGAAACCAGGCAGCCTTACTGAGTCTCCCACATGCCTAATATGGCATCCAGCAGTGAATACCGATGTCACTGTATATCCTTAGAGTGGGCTGGTCAGAAGGAAAAAAAAATATTGAAATATGAAGATAATTCTTGGAATGTCAGCTTCACCACAGTGACTAAGTTATATATGTATGAATTGCCCTTTTGGGGCAGCCTATAGCAAATATTCTCTCCCTAATTTCCTTAGTCTATTAATTTCCTGAAAAAATAATTTGCATTGGCTAACTCTGGAATTAACTATATCTCAAAAAAAAAAATATTACAATAGTTGTCCACAAAGCAGGATTTTTTTTTTTTTCCTGCCAGTGGATGCTATGTTTTAGTATAAAAGAGTGATAGGAAAGCTCTTAATGTATCTATGGAAACAATAACTTTAAAGAAGATTCTAAACAACCCTAAGAAGAAAATACTTTGAAGAAAACTACCATAGGTAATATGATTTTGCATAGTGTCTACTTTTTGCTCTCAGGAGAAGATGAAATTTATAAAATAAGAGTAGAATTTGAGATTGTAAAGTAAAACTTTCAGGTGAAACACCCACTAAGATGGCTATAATCAAAAGAATGGAAAATAACAGGTCTTGGCAAGTATGCAGGAAAACAGGAATCCCTGTGCTTTGCTAGTGGGAATGAAAAATGATTCTATTGCTATCAGAAGTAGGTTGGTGATTCCTCAAAAAGTTAAACATAGAATTACCATATGATTCCAGCAAATCTACTCCTAGCAATACAACCCAAAACACTGAAAACAGGGGCTCAAGGAAATGTTTGCTCATTGATGCTTACAGCAACACTATCCACAAGCCAAAGTGTCAATGTGGAAACAATCCATGTATCAATGAATAGATGTACAGAGAATGGAATATTATTCAGTCATAAAAGGGATTAATACGCTTCATGCTAAAACATTGATGAACTTAGAAAACATTATGTTAAGTCAAAGAGGCAAGACACAAAAAGTCACATATTTTAAGATTCCATTTATATAAAACACCCAGAATAGGTAAAACACAGAGACCGAAAGCAGATGGGTGGTGTCAGGGACAAGGGGGTGGGGTAAATAAATAATAATGATTTAATGGGCATGAGGCTTTATTTTGGCACAAGGCAATAAACATTGAAATTATTTAGGAGCAATAACTGAACAGCATTATAGATGAACTGTGTGTGTGTTGCCTTTCTTGTGTTTTTCTAAATGAAATATAATTGACATATAGTATTGTGTAAATTTAAGGTGTGCGACTTGTTGATTTAATACATTTATGTCTTCCAATGTCATAACCACCATAGCATGATTAGCTAACACCTCATGCAATTATCATGTCTTTTTTTGTGGCAAGAACAATTCAGATCTAGTTTTTTAGCAACTTTGAAAATAATAGGTCAGTTTTAATTTGACCCTATTCAATTCATTAACGTAAACTCCTTGTTTTTGGTGCAGAGGGATATGATGATTTAATAGAAAAATTTTAATGTTACAGATAAAACTTAGTGTCTCTAAACTAAATTTAGACTTCTAAAAATCTCATTTCCATGTCTTCCTTTAACCACGAATAAGACGCAATTAAAGTGTTCAATTACACAGTCAGCTGACAAACAACAATCTACATGATGCATTTAAGAAAGACATTAATTTCAACATAGTACAAAGATGCTAAAATTAGCTTACTTGTGAGTAATTGTTTAACATCTTGTAAATACAATTGCAATTACTAATTTTGCTTGACCTTTCTGATTATGGATTTTGGATAAGGACATTCAACCTTCTATTAGAGAAAAACACTCTTCATATTGGATTATGAGTGGCATTTTAAAATTATAATGATAGAGTTTTTATACTAATGATAAATTCTTATTTTGAAGGTAAAAATAAATGCACATGATAGACAAAAACGGAAAGAACAAAGCATCATTTTAAATCTCACTATTGGGGTGCCTGGGTTGGTGCAGCTGGTTAAGTTTGACTCTTGGTTTCCACACAGGTCATGATCTCAGGGTTGTGAGATTGAGCCCCACAATGAGCTCTACACTCAGCGTGGAGCTGGCTTGGGATTCTCTCTCCCCATCCCTCTTCCCTTCTCCCCACCCTCCCCAAGTGAATAAATAAACATTAAAAAATAAATCTCATTATCAAGTATATTAGCATGTGGTGAACTTGATTTCAGATACTATGGTATAAGAGTCACAGTAAGTATCACAGAGTGATAAGAATAACACAACTAGGGACGCCTGGGTGGCTCAGTTGGTTGGACGACTGCCTTCAGCTCAGGTCATGATCCCGGAGTCCTGGGATTGGGTCCCGCATTGGGCTCCTGGCTCCTTGGGGAGTCTGCTTCTCCCTCTGACCTTCTCTTCGCTCATGTTCTCTCTCACTGTCTCTCTCTCAAATAAATAAATAAAATCTTAAAAAAAAAAAAAAAAGAATAACACAACTAATATTAGTCTCAGAATTGTCCAAAACCAGTTTTTTGTAAGACCTAAGGACATATACATACTCATTATCATTTGAGATTACAAAATTGGTACTTTTAGTTCATTATATTAATTATTTTTTAATTAATATAGGTTCATAAATAAACATGTACTTAATTTCTAAAGCCTAAGAACTTTAGGGATATCCTGCCAAACAATGTAGTCTCCTATCATTTAAACTCAGAGTTTGGGAATTATTTCATCCCATGTGTGAATTATATGTTTAGGGGTACGCATTGTCCTGAAATTAATGCCTTTGCTGCTATCTATGTCAAGATTACCCAGGATACTTGGAGTAGCACACAACCTAACCATCTCAATTGTTTCATTTCTGCTTAGACTACTTAAATATATTTTAATATATATTTATATATACTTACACTACTTATACATTAAGGGTGACCCTGGAATTCTGCCTAACATTATCATTATCCTTTCTCTGCTACACAAGATAACAGAGAAGTCACTATTGAAACATGTTAGCCATGAGAGAAGGAAAACAGGTATTCTGGAGAGCCTCACACTGGCAACTAAGTGGTCATTCTACACATCAACATATCCTTTTCTCTCACAACTCATTGGCCAGAAGTAGTCTCTTGGCCCCATCTGGTTGTACAAGTAGAGAGGAATTACAATCTCACACTAAACCTACAGGGAGAATTGGAATACTCAAGAGTCCAGCAATATTGATAACCCCATGTGCCTCTTTCCTCCCTGGCCTCAGCTCTGAGGTACCTCACCTTGTTTGATTCCTTAACACTTAATGCTTTGGCTGGTCATCTGAGACTGCCCACAGGTACACGTCTAGACACAGTTCTCATTCACTATGGCTCTACTCCTTACATGTCATATGGAACTCAGGTTTCTTTCAAGATTTGTAAATTCTATGGCTACCCTGTAGAAAATCAAGCAACTAATCCTTCTACTCTGGAATCCTTTAGACTTTTCTGTAATGTTTATTTTCTACCTTCCCCTTAGAGTTCCAACCCAAGATGAATGCATAGTGTTGGATATTTTTCAGAGATCCTTTGATCTCTTGCTTTATTGCACTGGTTAAAACTTCAGTAAAAATATTAAAGGAGAGTGATGGTAGTGAATATACTTGACTTCTAATTAGGATCAGGGGAAAACATTCAGTCTTCCACCACTAAGTGTATTGTTTGCTAGGGTTCTTTTAGTGTGTCTTTATCAGGCTCAGTGACATTAGCTTTTGAATCAGCTCTAGAAAAGTGTGGCTTTTATGGATTATGGTTTCTTTCTTGGTGATTGGTAGAAGCAAAGCTCTTTCTAGCTTTCTATTTACTAAACAGAAACTAGAAATCTAGGGATATCTTCTCAGTCCAGCATGTTGTTGTCATTCCTCTCAAATATATTGAATATTTATAGATTATACTGGAATGCATTTTAAAAACATCTTATAAATTTTTTAAACTGTGAAGGTTGTAAGAAATTGTTATTAAATCTTCAGACTTTGAACTAGAACTCATCTTGAATTTACAGAGCAAAAATAAATTTTAAAGATTCTATTTCTGAAGAAGTAGAATCAATTCCAAACTATTTTTCTTTAATAAGAAGCTATCAGTTGGTCACAGCACATAAAACAAGAATTAAAAAAAATAATTTATCTCTAGTAGCATAATTACCACAAACTTTTTGATAGTGCAAAACAAAAACAAAAATATAAAATCACGCAAGACAAAACTCATCTTCAGAGTCCTGAATCAGGAGCAGTTGAAACGTTAATTACCTTCTTTAAAAAGCTCTTCTACTTTCCTTCTTTATTACCTGAAAATTACTTCTATTTGGTAATGTCAATTAAGACTTTATGCTATCTTGTTATTTTTTTAGTTTAAGTTTGATGTCTTCTCTTAATTTGGGAATTAGTTATTTTTCAAAATTTCTTCTGATACCTAATTTACATTTTAGTAAACAACATGCTTGTGTGTTCTTTATTTTGGTATATGCAAACTTAAAAATAAACTTTGTTTACCATTTCTCTGGATAAATTAATAGCTAACCAAGCAAAAGAATCTACCATATATCAAACCAGTTTTTATAAACCTAAGCAGTCTATCATCAGGGACAATAGTCTTTTTTTTTTTTTAATTTTTTTTAAACAAGATTTTATTTATTTATTTGACAGAGAGAAATCACAAGTAGGGAGAGAGGCAGGCAGAGAGAGAGGGGGAAGCAGCCTCCCCGCTGAGCAGAGATCCCAATGTGGGGCTCAATCCCAGGACCCTGAGATCATGACCTGAGCCAAAGGCAGAGGCTTAATGCATTGAGCCACCCAGGAACCCTCAGGGACTATAGTCTTATTCACCATGCTATGAAATCTCCGTTAAGGTTCATCATACTATATAGGTTAATGGCATTCACTTATTTTTTTTAATTTATCTTTGATTTGACGTTTTTAGCCATGGTGTCTTTCTTCAAATAAAAACCTAAAAAGTGTAAATAGAAGTATGTATGTAAAAACCTGTGTGGCTTTTGCATCTGAAGTAGGATAAATATCCTGGTACCTGGGATATGAGTTTCTCTTGCCCCTAGCTTCCCTTGGCCTTGTACAGCTCATAAAAAGTTAAGTGAAATGCTTTTTTGGGTCATATTTTGAGAATACTAATTCAAGTGAAAACTAATTTTTTCAACGTGTATTTATTTATTTTAGAGAGAGAGAGAGTGCAGGAGGGAGGCGAGGAGGGAGAGGCAGAGAGAGAACCTCAAGCAGACTCTCTGCTGAGTGTGGGGTCCCTACATTGAGACTTTATGTAAGATTTTAATTAAATAAATTTGGCTCCTCTCAATTTATTATAATATGCCCTGTCTAAAATAAGACTGTATAAACAGAAAGGGAAGAGTGAACAGAGTATCTTTAAAAAGATAAAGTTCAAAGAGTAAAGATGTTTAATTGTGTCTGCAGCCTTGTCCATGAGGACAGCCCTACTCAGCGGACATAGACACCTCTGGCTTCAAGTGCTAATTGCTACCATTACTAAACTATAACTTCTTTGTGCTTTTCATGAAGATTTTGTCATGGGAGTATCTGTCCTGATTAAGGGAAATGAATGAGACACTCTCCTTGGGCGTCTTACTCCTCTTTATACATTAATGATTTGTCATTTTACATTTTTCTTTATACATTAATGATTTGTCATTTCGTCAACATGTCAGTCTCCTGAGAATTTGGCTAATGTGAGCCATTTCCACCAGGGTCACACTCCTTCAAGTATGCGCAAGTACTCCAAGCAGATCCTTGAATTGAACGGTATCTCAGTCTGCAGCCCTGAGGCCTTGCCTGGACAGGGAACCAGATTATTTATATGACAGGCTTTGCCTCGACCTTGCTGATCTGTACCTTGAACATGAGGCTGTTTTGTTTATTCTTTCTTTTGGTAACATTTTCTCTACTTTTAGCACAGTAAAAAGAATTGAAAAGATTACTAGCTCTGCTCTCACCAGAATATAAATTTCATCAGGAGACTAAGCACTGCACTTTGAGAATATATGCTTTTTTCAAAGGACTAAGCCACACTTTAGAAGAGAATTATGGTATCTTTGTGTCCTGAACAACTGTTGGCGATTCTAAATGTTCCTAACCTTTCAAGAAAGCAAATTTAGCATCAGGAGCACTGGCTGCCTAATTCAAAAATTTCAACCGTGCTAAGACTTTTTATTAAAATGTATATTTTAAATACTAAAAGTGCTGTTTTGGGGCACCTGGGTGGCTCAGTGGGTTACGCCTCTGCCTTCATCTCAGGTCATGATCCCAGGGTCCTGAGATGGAGCCCCGCATCTGGCTCTGTGCTCAGCAGGGACACTGCTTCCCCCTCCCCTCTGCCTGCTTCCCTGAGTACTTGTGATCTCTGTCTCTCTCTAAGTCAAATAAATAAATAAAATCTTTTTAAAAAATAAAATAAAAGTGATGTTATTATTTCCTGCAGTGCTACACTTAAGTAGACCATAATTTTAACACTTACTGATTCAGAAAACAAGACATAAAAGATGATAACATAAATATCAGCACACATTTAGAGATGAGAAATCTTCACAGCAAAATTCCAACCATGGAACTATTACGTAAAAAATATGCATATAATTATGTGACTACTGTTTCTCTGTCTCTTTCAGGTGAGTTTTCTAAAGAGTCGTGGATGGAGTATCTGGGTGGCTCAGTTGGTTAAGTGTCTGCATTCAGCTCAGGTCAAAATCCCAGCATCCTAGGATAGAGCCCCATGTAAGTGCTCCCTGCTCAGCATGGAGCCTGCTTCTCACTCTCTATCTGCCCTTCTCCCTGCTTGTGCTCTCTCTGTCAAATAAATAAATAAATAAAATCTTACAAAATATGAAGAGTATTTGAAATCAGAAACTTAAATATCCTCCGGATAAATCCTGCAACCAAATCCGAAATTCAGCATCTCATAAATTAAAATTTAAGACATCCTTTGCAGGTGTGGAGGAGGCAAACTGCACAAATGCCAGCTGAAATTCATAAAACCAGAAACATCCTCATTTTTTTTCAATAATCTTTTATCATCATTTACTTTTTTTTAAAAAGATTTTATTTATTTATTTATTTATTTATTTATTTTAAAAGATTTTATTTATTGATTTGACAGAGAGAGATCACAAGTAGGCAGAGAGGTAGGCAGAGAGAGATTTGAGGCGGGGGAAGCAGGCTCCCCGCTGAGCAGAGAGCCCCGTGTGGGACTTGATCCCAGGACCCTGATATCATGACCTGAGCCTAAGGCAGAGGCTTATCCCAAGGAGCCACCCAGGTGCCCTATTGTCATTCATTTAAACTGAATTTGAACCTAAGAAATTTTTCCTTAGTGTCTAGCAACAAAAAACACCCACTGATAAATCTGTATTGATAGACTTTGCTTTTGTGCTTTAATTCTCCAATTCCTTTCTGTTTTCCTCAAGAGCTTTCTCAAAAGTTGGAGCCGCCTTTGAAATAATATTGTTTTAACTACTTCGCCAGCAGAGCATGTTTCATTAGTGATAGCCATGGTTTTAATGATGGTTGAGTAGCCTTGGATTTTATCTAAAAAATCATGACAAGAAGCAATAATAAAATCACTTGTCCTGAACATGTAACTTTTTATCATTTTATTTCCTCTTTCTCTGATTCTCTGTTATGCAGTGAAAAAGGGTTTTAATTGGTCTACAATTGGAATACTTTTGTCAAATGCTCCAAATTTGTCTGTTTTCTAAAAATTTTGGTTGTTTCCTATAATTTTAACCATAATCTTTTATTCATAGATCCATTTCATTTTTAAGATATGTCATGGTCAAAGAAGTTGAAAAATGCACCACAAAATTATCATACACATGCACAGATGCATTCCCAACTTAATGTATCCTGTCGAGGAGGTAGTCCTCTGAGGAATATATAAAATCATAAAGTGTTTAAACCTTTTTGTTTTCAAAAATAGAAATAATTCTATTTCCTTTCTCCATTGTTTTAAATTCATGTGTATTTGTTTTAAGTCATTTGATTCTTCATACTTTGACTCTTGGATTTAGATTTTCTTCTTTTTCTGTTTTTGACTCTTTGATGGACTTTACTTCTATTACTTATACCTCAGGAAGATAGATTATTTTTTTTTAGTTGCAGGATAGGATTAACCTTGCATATGAAATAGGGTATTTTTCAACAGTAGTCTTTAACAGTAGATATGAATTAGAGGAAGAACTAGCTCTTCACA
The DNA here is from genome assembly GCF_022355385.1 of Mustela nigripes. Classification (NCBI taxonomy): domain Eukaryota; kingdom Metazoa; phylum Chordata; class Mammalia; order Carnivora; family Mustelidae; genus Mustela; species Mustela nigripes. The sequence continues at coordinate 44,730,276 of NC_081566.1, forward strand.
CAACTGCTTGATGAGAATTGCAGTCTCTAATGCAGGTACTGTATTGCTCTACACTCAAGAAAGAACATGAATGATTACATTTGCAAGTCAATGAAGAGAGTGACATGTGAAATTCTTTGTTATTAATGTTCTGCTAGATGGTCATTTACCTTAAAGAAGAAAATTTGGGGAAAATTGAAGCAGTAAAAATGCAATTCAGAAGAACGACCATTTCATCCAAAATTTGCTCAGGAATATATTTATTAAAAGAGCCTAAGGATGTATTAAAAAAGGTCCACTCCTCCTGATACAGAGAAAATCAAATACTCTAAACTATGTGTAAAGTATTTTTCCTTGTACATAAAATAATCTCTTGGTTTCATCACGCTGTGTTTAGTAGCTTTATTGTTTAGACTTAGTTACTCACATTTAAAAGCAGAAATTAAACATGAACTGTCCACAGAAATTTTCCCAGTTCTTTCATAAACACTGGTGCAAAAACTGGTTACACAATCTCTTGTTTGGAAGAATTATAGAGGTGGATAATGTTCTGTACTTGGGTGGCAGGCAGAGAGAGGAGAGAAATGCTTCTACCTGAAACATTTCAGGAACTTTAAATAAGATGTCTATAAAAGTATATGTTTGTAAAGACACATTGGGTCCCAACATAAATTTTAGCAAATTAAAATTCTGTAAGGTTTATAATAGTTCAAGCTTTGAGCATTTATCACTTCTTTATGAAACTTCTTGGAGTCTTGGAAAAAGATTTATGTTTAATGTAAATATTTTTGGTATATTGCAATAGAAAACATAAACTATCTTTTTAAAACATTTGTTTATTTATTCATTCATTTATTTATTTTTTACACACAGTCAATATTCTTAAAATGTTTGTTCTTCCAGGAATGAAACTGTTAAAAAAACGGTGGGAACAGTCATTTCCACCATGTTAAAAATGTGTATTCTTTCCTACTTGTGAGGCTGTTTAATTGGACTGAACTTTGGCTTATTTGGACATTCTGTGCATGTGTACAAATATAGAATAGCTTAGTGACCTAGGATAAGGAAGGATTTCTTAAGTAAAAATTCAGTGAAATAAGCCAATTGCAGAAAGACTAATACTGCATGATTCCACTTATATGAGGTACGTAAATCAGTTCATAGAATCAAATTCTGGAACGGTGGTTGCCAGAAATTGAGGAGAGAGGAAAAAAAAATTACTAATCAAAAGGCACAAAGTTTCAGTTAACAAGATGAATGAGTTTATAGATCTTCTGTGTAATGTTATGCTGGTAGTAATGCTGTATTATACACTTAATAATTTGTTAAAAGAGCAAATCTCATATTAAGTGTTCTAACCATAGTAAAATAAAGCTTAAAATAAAATTTAAAATATGAAATTTCAAAAAAACATAATGCCAAATATGAATATTATGATAAAAAAATTTCTATTTAATAAGGCATATTACAAATTAATAGAAAGATAACAAATTTAAGAATATACTTGCAATGTTTAAAACTGAAACATGGTTAATATCTAGAATGCACAAAGCCTTCTTTCTGCAAATTAACAAGAGGACAAAGACTCAAGAGGAAAATAGGCAATGATAAAGATAGGCAATTTATAAAAGGAAACTCTTAATAACAATCAAATACATGTTCAAAATAATTAATATTCAGATATGCAAATTAAAATAAAAATGATACAATTAATATCTATCAGACTGGTAAGAATTAGAAGGTAAAAAATTTAATTTTTGGTGAAAACTGAGAATGAGAGCCTGATGTGCCACTGACTTGCTAGAGTGTAGAGAACAGCTATTCTTGTAATCAATCTGCCAATACTTAGGCAAATTAAGTATAGACATATTTACAATATAGCACTACTGTTACAGGGTATATAACACAAAAAAATCCCCAGTGTTCCTAAAGGGATATTTAAAAGTACATTCATTGAATATTATTTGCAGTGTAGGGATTGGGAAATGATATGGCTTTCCATCATCGGAGAATGGATAGATAAAACATAGTGGCTGTGTACCATGAAGTATTATTCAGCAATTAGAAGCAATGGATTTAATGTACATATAGCAATGGAGTTGTGTTCTATGGGGGAAAAATAGGTAAGAAATAATAACAAATAAGAAACGAAGGGAGAGGGAGATACAGGTTTCCAGTTATGGAATAAATAAGTCACAGGGATGAAAGGTACAGCATAGAGAATATAGTCAATGATATTGTAATAGTGTTGCGTGGTGACAGATAGTAGATAGATTTGCAGTGAGTATAGCATAATGTATAGAGAAGTTGAATTACTATGTTGTACATCTGAAACTAATGTAACATTGTGTGTCAACTACAATCAAATAAAACAAAGACAAAATTAAATATGTTCCCACAAAATAAAAATACACATTAGAACACACATAAATAAAAATATATATAATTAACACAAAATAATGGTGGCCTATTGTAATAGGAAAACTGGCAGTTATGTACAGATTGACCTCCAAAAGCTGAAGCTGTCACAAGACCAAAGAAAAAGTATGACTAATCCAGCTTGACGGGAAAGTATTTATTAAGGAGATTTATAGACACCTGTTGGCTGGCTACAAGTAGAGATCTCCACCACCCCCACCTCCAGTAAGTAAGACCTGCTTTTATAGCTCCTGAGACTGGGAATATAGGCTTGGAGATTACCCAGGGCGAGAATGTTTGAGAATAGCTGTACATCATAGTCATAGCAACAAGACCAGATCAATGGCCTTATGGCCGGAAGATATACTGAAGGGTGTGGTTAAACAAAAAGAAAGAATATGGGAAGTAGAAGGCTGTGCTTTAGAAGACTTCAGGTCACAGAGAGTGAGTCATCATGAGTCATCATGACTCATTTGTCCAAGATGGTGTTGTCTGGTTCGCACAGAGCCCGATAAGGCCTAAGACATTTTCAAATAGTGAAGCAACTGAGGCTTATATGCCTTCCTGAGCTAAGAAGTGTTAGAGGTCTGGGACTTCAAAGGACAGGAAAACAATTCACAGGACAATGGGAGGAGCAAATGTTCAGTAAACAAATGTTTGCTGTTACCTGCAGATAAATTTTTCTGATGTAAAAAGTTGTCTCTGACAATAGCTCTCTTCCTGGTACAGGCACTTGTAGAGAGCAAGATGGAATCACTCCTGTCAAGCGGCCAAGGGTCTTGTAGCTAGAACCAGGTACTGCCAAAACCAGCATTAACTGACAGCCCCCAGAACTGACAACCAGGAGACTCTCTATTTATTTATTCATAAGATTTTATTTATTTATTTATTTGACAGAGAGATAGGAGATCACAAGTAGGCAGAGAGGCAGGCAGAGAGAGGGGGAAGGAGATTCCTGCTGAGCAGAGAGCCTAATGAGGGATTCGATCCCAGGACTCTGAGATCATGACCTGAGTCGAAGACAGAGGCTTTAACCCACTGAGCCACCCAAGCACCCCTAGGAGACTCTAAAAAGGGAGAACATTTGCAGCAAACTATCGGTCTCCAGATGCTGACCCTTTTCACATCTGACCACATAAAAAAGACAACTACCACGGAAGCCTCTGCTCCTTGATCTCCAAACATAGTAGATTCTCCAATGACTGAACACAGTAAGCAGCACTCATTGAGGACTGGACCGAGTCCTCATAGCAGCCTAGCACTCACGGACTGACTTCATGTGTGTTTCCTTAACTTCCTATCGCTTCCATATCTTGTTTGTGGTGTTACTTTGTATTATGCTTTGCTTTGGCTGACTTGTGTATGGAGCCAAGTTAGATGCACAGTGAAATGGCATTGAGTTTGGAATCCTGAACCTGCTAACAATTATGTTAACAATTATGTTAACTTTGCATTATGATTGAATAAAGATAACACACAGCTCATGGGTGTGCCTTCATAGCCTCCTTGCAACAGCCCTCTATCCAACTTCTCTCAGGCAGTTTCGGGGGACGTGAAAAGATCTTCCTGAGTCTGTAGGGCTTTGATTGTCTTTAGGTCAAAATAATCCCCACATCCAAGGCGCATTCTGGGAGGACTGCTCTGAAACCCCTCACAATGATAAATTAACAGAAGTGAAGTAAAAAAATATATATATGTATATTATAATTAAATAAAATTTAAAATCTTTAATAAAGAAATTTAGGAATATGTGTTCATTCCTGTAGCTTGCCTTCTTTTTGTCTGCATACCATTATAACTTTATACATATAACCTTGCAAGTCAAGTTTTTTCTTAGATATTTTATATTTTTATTGTTACTACGAATAGGATTTATGTCCTTTATATTTCTAACTTGTCAAATACGCCATATATAGAAGATAATTTATTCTATCTTTAAGGATTTTTTAATCAAATGTATATGAATTATTTTATTAATTCTAAGAGTTTTCAGTTAATTCTCTTGGATTGTATAAGCAAGTAAGTATTTCTCAGTAGAAAATGTAATTTGTGTTCCTATTTTCAATATTTATAAGATTATTTTCTTCTGTAACTGAATTGTTTTTGAAATATCAAAGCTATTTTGAGCAAGCCATCACCATTTTGTTACTTGTTTTCATTTTCAATATTTATATGGTGTTTGTTTTTCTTTACAACTGAATAGCTGGGACACAAAAGCTATTTTAAACAAGTGATTCTTGCCATCAATGTCTTGTTTTCCCACTGTTAGTTTTTGGTATGACTTTGGATTTCATTATGAGACAAATATTCTTTGTCATATTGTAAAATTTTCTTTTTATTCATAGTTTATGATGCTTTTTATTTGCCACTTGTATAATTTTTCCAACAGCAATCTGATGCAATTAACTGAAAAAACTCTAAGATAGAAATTATACATTTTAATAGAAAATATTCAAAAGCTATGGAGATTATTTAAAAAAAAAAAAGTGGACTATTACATAACATGATCCTAAACATGTGTAGGATTTTTGGGTTCCCTTATGTTTACTAAGGAGATAAAGAGTACATTAGTTTCTTACTTCTATCTTGAAAATTACTAGAAATTTATCCTAAAGCAGCACACATTTATTATCCTACCTTTTCCATAGGTCCAAAGTCCAAGCATGGCGTAGCTGGATCTGCTCAGGGTGTTGGCTGGGATGCAGTTCTTACCTGGGACTCATGGTCTTCTAGGCTCACTACTTATTGGAAGAAGTTATTTGCACGTAGTAACAGAATTGAGGTTAGCTATTGTTCAGAGACCTTTCTCAGCAACTAGAGGCTGCCTGCAGTTCCTTGGTCTGTGGCTCCCATTGGCAGTTCATATTTTAATGTCAACTGATTGTGGACCTTTATACATCTGCAAAATCCCTTTATAGCAATACTAAGATAAATTTTTGATTGAATACTTAAAAGAAGGTATGTGAACACAGAAAGGGATTTTAGGGTACCACCTTAGAATTCTGCCTATCACCAGTTCTATAGGATAAAATATCTACACTGAGAGAGGATCCTGTCATGGATGAGATGTTCCTTTCACTATTCTTAAGAGAATTTTATATATTCTTTCCTCAGTAAGAAGTCACTCAATGGGGTATTTTTCAAGATTATCGTAACTAAGCTCCTTCTCACATTTGGTCTATAAGATGCATTCACCTAGCTTTCCTCCTACTTATTGTTAGTGATATTAACATGAATCACTGTTTAGAGTGTTATTGTGTTTTTGTTTTTGTTTTTGCCATATCTCTCTGGCAAAAAAAAAAAAAAAATTGCTATTTTTTTCTTATCCTACTCCTTTTTTAAATTGAGTCACTAAATCCAGCCCACACTCAAGGGGAAGTAAACTAAGCTCTCCCTGGGGATGGGTTGGAGAGAATGTATCTATATATATTATTTGTAATTTTTCTATAAGGACGATTGGTCCTCTGTTCCTATTTACTTATTTAAATCAACATGGACTCATAAGTGTTTATTTTATTCTTTGTGTTCTATTATTTTAATATTTATTTTGCTCAATAATAAAATAATCAAGTAATATTTAATATTGCTCAAATTGTTCCAACCTTGACAGCTGGGAGTTTGTTCAGTTTGGCTTCTGGGCAGAACTGGCCTCCTGGGCATGAGAACTCCATAGTTGCATTGACGACACACTCAGAAGGCCTTCCTTACATTTCTTAGTAATTGTATCTTTTTCAGTTGAACTCTAATGGGACAAGTAGGCATGTGCTAGGGGCTTAGAGACTCACTCAAGCACATTCTCTCTATCTTCTCTTTCTTGGGACACATTCTCCATGCCGTATTACCACCTTCTTTAAATCCATGAGCATCAGCTGGCTTCCTCCTTCATCAGGAGGCTCAGAGATTACTGATGCCCTGAACTCAGGGTGATGACCTAGGTCTTGCTAACATGTGAAGGACTGCATTCTTCCATTACTTTCTGCCCAACAGAGACATAAGTCATAAAAGAGGGAAAGTTGACATTGTGTGACTCTGCCCTGGAGTATGACAGTGCAACATGGCAATAGCCATCCCTATCTGAGCTGGTAGCACCACACATCTGATAGGCATCCAGCCTGAGACTGTCCTGGGTACTCATGTACCTCTATATGTGAAAATGTCCATTACAAGAGGGTGACTTCTACTCAGTTTTCAGAGTTTCTTTAAAACCAGCCAGCTTAAAATAATCAGTATTCCAAATACATATCTTGGTGTGGCAAAATATGGCCCCCTTTATTCCCATAATTGGCCTCTTCTCTCACCACCAGTGTCTTTCGTCTTTAGCTGAAGATGATATTTAGGGTGGTTGCTTGAGCCATTGCAGGATGGCCTGAGCCATTGCGGGGAGTTGCTTAGTTTTCTTAGGTTTCTCCAATGAATACAGGAGGCATACATGGTACTAATCTTCTTCTATTAATCTTGTATCAATATAATTATTGGACCAGACAAAGAATCTAAAAGGTTGTTTTTAGAGTATGGTTACTTCAACTTATTTTCCAGAGCTTCTCTCATGTTGCTGTTTTAAAAAAAATAACCAGCTTAAAATAATCCTTATGCCAAAAAGTCATATATTAGGGTGACAAATTCTGCTCCCCTTCAGTAGGATTCTGATTTTAGCCTAAAATTAAAACTGGCATATCACTTGGTAGTCAATTGGCTGTACATAATAGAATATCTATTTATAAGTGTTTAGGTAATAGAGGATTCACTTTCTTATTCAAAACACAATTTCCATATTAGTATGTCTCAGAGGTATTTAGGAGTTCCAAGATGTCAAGGTTGAGTTAGTTTTTTTTCTATAATTCTTTTGGTTTTCTTTTTTCTTTTCTTTTCTTTTTTTGTTTTAATTTTTAAAACATTTTTATTATGTTGTGTTAAACACCATACAGACATCATTAGTTTATGGTGCAGTGTTCTGTGATTCATTGTTTGAGTATAACACCCAGTGTTCCATGCCATATGTGCCCTCCTTAATACTCATCACCAGGCTCACCCATCCTCCCAACCCCCTCCCTTCTAAAACCCTCAGTTTGTTTCCCTGAGTCCATAGTCTCTCATGGTTCATCTCCCACTCCAATTCCCCCTCCTTTTCTTAAGATTTTATTTATTTATTTGACAGAGATATAGAGAGTACAAGTAGGCAGAGTGGCAGGCAGAGGGAGAGGGAGAAGCAGGCTCTATGCTGAGCAGGACTCCCCATACAGGAGTCAATCCTAGGACCCTGGGATCATGACCTGAGCTGAAGGCAGCAGCGTAACCTGCTGAGCCACCCAGGTGCTCCCTTTCCCCCATTTTCATTAGCCATCAGGGAAATTCAAATCAAAACCATATTGAGATACACCAGTTAGAATGGCAAAAATTGACAAGGCAAGAAACAACAAATGATGGAGAAGTTGTGGAGAAAGGGGAACCCTTTTACACTGTTGGAGGGAATGCAAGTTGATGCAGCCACTTTGGAAAACAGTGTGGGAGTTCCTCAAAAAATTAAAAATAGAGCTACCCTATGACCCAGCAATTACACTACTGAGTATTTACCCTAAAGATACAGATGTAGTGAAAAGAAGGGCCATATGCACCCCAATGTTCATGGCAGCAATGTCCACAATAGCCGACATGTGGAAAGAGCTGAGATGCCCTTAAACAGATGAATGGATAAAGGTGTGGTCCATATACACAATGGAGTATTACTCTATGATTCCTTTGATCTCTTTATCACTGTCTTCGGTATTCAATCACTCTTAAACAATATACAAACCATGTTAAAACAGGGCAGAGCTTTTGAAATTTCTCTTATTTTATCAGATTTCTTCTTGGGCCATACACCAGGATTCTGCCTATATTTGAAGCTGAATTGAGGTTGAGAAAATACGTAACATTTTCAGCCTCCATTGTGAGGGGTAAACTCAGAAATAAATAAGAAAAACTTTTGGAGAGGAATGGGAAAGAGGTGGAGGTACATAATGGACAGCACATACTGGCCATGTAACCGACCCAGTGGTAGCTCAGAGCACCCAGCAATTCAGGAGCTGGAACCAAGACACACTACATACTCTCTCTTTCAATCCATCTTTTAAGTCTTCTCATGAATTCTTGATGTTTATTCTCAGAACAGAGAATCCTTTATATGACTATTAGTAGAAACATAAGATTTTTTGCTTTCCAAATGCAGATGAATTTTTTTTCCCCTAAGTTTCCAAATAAGAATTCCACAGAAGACCTTTAATTGTCACTGATGGGATGATAGTTGCATGACTTATAGTATTTGTTTTTTGTCAGAGTAGGGCATTATGATTGACTAGGCCTGTTACATGCTCAACACCTTGAGTTAATGGGGAGGGGGCACGTTGGGGTAGAGAAATAGGGGAATAAAGTTCATAACTTCGTCAGAGATATTGACGAGGTTGAGAGTGTTTTTTCAAAACGAATTTTTCCTAATACATTTATTGATTCAATTTGGTGAGTTTCAGCTGTTAATTAGATTTTTTTAACATTGGATTTTTAGGTTCATTACATCCTTTTCATTTCAATCAGCATTCTCTTTATTTGTTTTATTTCTCTGCTGGTTCATTTTATCTGTCTCAGTTGTCTTTCATATCAGCTTATTTCAGAGAGTACATAAAAAAGAGATTTTTAGGGGAACACAATGCAGAAATACAATAAAATTATATTCAGCTATCTCTAGTTTATAATCCATATCCTTCTCATTACATCTTGAGCAAAAAGTTCTCTATTACTTCATGTTTCAAACTGCTTTCACTGGTTCTATAATGGTGTTTTTGATATGCACTTCCTCTTTTTAAATGAGGAGAGTTCTGACCCTAACAGATTTGGTGATTATTCACATCCCTGCATGATAGCATTTAAAATCTACTTTAGGTTAAAATCATTGAGAAAGCAAGCAAAACAGTATCCACACGGGGAGAGTGGGTGAGGAATGGTGGTAGGCAGACTAGAGCAGGTGTTGGAGTTTCAGCAAGCCCAGGAAGCCTTGATAAAGAGGGTGATGGGTACATACAAGGTGAAGTGGGGCATTATGGGATGAGGCAGTCTGGCAGGGGTGTCAGAACCCAAGCAGGTAATCTAGAGATGGGAAGGGGGGGTAGGCCACTGGAACATCATGTAGCGAAGAAAGCAACTACATGGGCATAGGGGATTGGTTATATAAAGTAAGATTCATTTTAGAAAAAGTATTATATTAACAGCAATGGGAGTTTAGTTTCTCCCTTTCAGAAAAGGAAACTGAAATATGGAAATGAAGCTAGCTAGATGAACACTATGATGAGGTTTTCAATATAAATATAAAAGATATACTGATAGAGATACTATCATTCAAATGTGTCTCTTTTTGATGATTTTATTTATTTGACAGAGAGAGAGAGATCACAAGTAGGCAGTGAGGCTGGCAGAGGGAGAGGGGGAAGCAGGCTCCCTGCTGAGCAGAGAGTTCAATGTGGGCCTGATCCCAGGACCCTGAGATCATGACCTGAGCCAAAGGCAGAGGCAGAGCAACCCAGGTGCCCCTCAAATGTGTCTCTAAAAATTCAACTAACCAGTTAATTTTCTCTTGACCACTCTGTCTAAAATAACAGTACCTCCTTTTTATCTGTCTTACAAAATTTCATTTTCCTTTATGACATAGTTTGGAAAAAGAAGTTATAAGAAAGAACATTAGTTGCAAAAATCTCGAGTAGGACGCATGCTTGCTCTGTTTGGGTAAAAGGCCAAGAGTCCAAAGGTATGTGGGCAGCTCAGTGGGTTAAGCCTCTGCCTTCAGCTCAGGTCATGATCCCAGGGTCCTGGGATCTAGCCCCGCATCCGGCTCTCTGCTCAGCGGGGAGCCTGCTTCCCCTCACACCCTGCCCCTGCCTGACTCTCTGCCTACTTGTGATCTCTGTCTGTCAAACAAACAAATAAAATCTTAAAAAAAAAGAAAGAGAGAATAAATACAAGTCGACAGAGAAGAAAAGAGGGAGAGGGACAGAGAAGATAAGGTCAGAAATCTGACAGAGACTCACTATGGAGGGCCTCACAGACCATGGACAAGACTTTCAAATTTTATTTTATGGGAAACAAATCATAGTTTTGATCATGATTGTGGTGCAGCTTATATTTTAAAGTATCACTCCTACTACTATGCAGAAAGCAACTTGCCTTACAAGTAAGGAAATAAGAAAGCCAATTCAAGGTGAGAGGTAATGGTGGCTTGGTCGGCAGTTAATAGTGGTGAAATTCTTGAGAGAGTAACCAGCATTTCTTGGCTGACTTTTTGTGGAGTCCATGCAAAACAAACCAATCAGGGATAGTTGGGAAATTTTGATATCACTCACAGAAGCTTTGATAGAAAAGCAGGCTTGGAGGCAGAAATCTAGGTTTTTTTGGTATACTTATTTTTAAATGCTTGTTAGAAATCCAAGTGAAGATGACAGATAGGGATTCTAGAAATTATGGGAAGAGTAGGGGTATAAAAGTAGAAGTGACCTGTTCAAGAAGGCATTAAAACTTATGTCAGATTACCTGGGGGCTAATAATAAACAGAGAAGAAGAGTGGTTCTCAGACTGAGTCTAGAGTTATCCCAAGACTTAGAGGTCTAGAAAATGGAAAGGGGCAAAGGATATTCAGAAGGATTGATATGAAGAAGAAGCACCAAAAAAAAAAAAAAAAAAAAAAAAAAAAAAAAAAAAAAAAAAAAAAAGAAGGAATAGGTGGAGGGAGAAATAGTGTTGGGGAAATGAAATATCTCATTTTATGTATGCTTCTTCATGTCTATCTATTTTTTTTCCTAGAGTTCAAAGCTAAGATTATATATATATGTATATATATATACATATATATATTTTTTTTCCTCGTGAAGCTTACTAATTCTTAAAAGGCTGTAATTTGCAAAGAGCAATTATCAAGGGAGAGGAGGAGGCTGAGTCAATCACCAATGTCAATGATTTAATCAATCATGCCTATGTAATGAAGCCTCCATCAAAAACCAAAGAGGACAGGGTTTGAAGACTTTATGGGTTGATGACCACTTGGAGACTTGTGGGGGAATGGAACACCAGATGGGAACATGGAAGCTCTGTGCCCTTTCCCCATACCTTGCCCTGTGCCTCTATTCCATCTGGCTATTCTTGAATTATATCATTTTGTTATCTAGTAAGTGAAGTGTTGCTGTGAGCTCCTTCAGCTAATGAATCATACCAGAGGAGGGGGATGTTGGAATCTCCAATTTTGTATCCAGTCACTCAGAAGCACAGGTCACAACCTGGACTTGTGACTGGCATCTGAAGGGTGTGTAGAGGAGAAGTAGTCTTATGAGACTGAACTCTTAACTTGTGGGGTCTGATGCTATCTCTGGATGAATAGTCAGTATTGGGTCAAGTTATAGGATAGCTGGTGTCTGAGAATTGTTTGTTGGTGTGGGGAATCCCCCACACCTGGAATTGGGTATCAGAATCATTTTAAAATTTTATTCCAAATAACCATCCCTAATTTCACTGATATCTCTTCATTTAACATCATTTTAACTTTCATCAGGTTTACCTAAATGAGTCGACCTATAGTATCTCTTTTCTTAATCTAAATTAGAGTAGCTTAATTATTTATGACTGAGCTTGAATCATTTAATCTGTTTTGTTTCCAGGAAATGTAAATGTTATCAATAGATGGAATAATTAAGAATATATAAATTATATATTTTTATTTATTTATTATATATAAAGAATATATAAAATTTATGACTCACTTACACTAGCCTACCAAAGTTGCAAAACACATGGCTGATTTTTTTTCTTGTGTGAACATTTTTTTTTCTTTGAAAACTATTTTGAAGTGAATACATGATAAAATAGTTTGAGTAAAATTGCTATTCTTACTAATCTGGGAAAAACTATATTTATTTATAATAATTAATATTCTAATTCTAAAGGCTAATGTCTAGATATTTTACATTTGGAAGTGTTATTTGATAATACCAAAAAAGTAAGCACCTACTATCAGCACTTTTCAAAAGCATTTAAATGCACAATATTATCTAATAGTTATAGAAATGCAAAAGAGTTTCATTAAAGAGTTTCATTTTCTTAAACAGATAGTATTGAGACCCTAATATGATATGTGCTGGACTCTAGGTGCTTGGCATATACCAGTGAGCAAAGTGAACATTCTCATCCAGCTACAGCTTATATTTTAGAAGGATGGTGAGTAAATCAAGGCTTTTGGTAATTCAGGCTTTCCGTAGGGTCACAGAAGAGGGAGAAGCAGAACTGTGGAAATTCTAATCCATTGGAGCTCTAGTCAAATAGTGTTAAAAAGAATTCTTTTTCCCTTTTATTATTCTGTTTGTTTGTTTCTAGGACAAACATAAGGAATCATAGATTTTAAGAATTTTTTTTCATGGGTATAATAATCAGGAGATTTGGGTCTATCACAATGTAACATCTTCTGATCTGTCACAAATATAAAATGTTAAATTGTGCATGCCATTAACTACATATTAATTTTTCCTTTTGTAAAATGATAAAGCAGTGTAAGCATTGAGATGAATATATATGGTTTCTACCAAAGGTAGCAATCATTGTGAATGCCTTTCAAAGATGAATAATATTCAAAGTAGTGTCATTGTAAATCCCGTTCAATTGATAATTCTAGAAAGATTTCATTATGCTATATTAATCTGAATATAAAAACATCCTTCGTATGCTAATAATTAACATGCATAATTTTGCTGAAATCACAAGATTTCAAATATTTTCTATTTGTAATTTTTTATGAGTTTGATGCTTCTCTAGCTAAAAGAAAAAAATATATATTTTAATAGTATCATGTTACATATAAAATGTATATTAAGAGATTTAATCAACTTAAAATTAAAAGGAGCTTACTAAAGAAATTTAAACTATGATTTATGATTATTGTAAACTTTTCTCTTTTTTTAATTACATAAAGGTTCATTCCTCCTAAGCCTTCATTATAGAGAGTGGTCTCTTGTAGGGATGCTCTCCCCCATTTTTTACATAGTGAATACTGCTAAAGAATAGATATATATTCCATAGCATTATTATGGCACAGTAAGACAGACATTATCCAAGAGTAAAGCTATCATGATAGGTACAAAAACCACTACAATGGAATTTTGCAGCAGGAGAGAGAGATCTGGTTTAACTCTGAATAAATATAATGTGGTGAAGTAGGAATGTATGACCAAGGAGCAGGGCAGGATTCAGTGGATGGAGAATTACTCAGTGGAATCACTAAGAGGAAACATAAGGGGTAAGGGAGGGTTCTAGAGAAACTGGTCTAATGATGTTCTTGGCAAACTGAGACAGCACCTGCAGGATGGTGGAAAAAATGTGGAACCTGATCAAATATTGAAGGTGGGGCTTTTGGTTGAACTGATTTATCAAGAGTCTGGCTAAAATTAGACAATATAAATAGGAACATCAAAGTAGATCTTGTTGAAAAGTTCAGGGGAGCCTGACTATAGATTTCAGCCAAGGAGAGGAAGTATGTTAATCCCTACTCATCTTTCAGGACTGGTGTCATTTTCCCAGTGAGACCCCCTCTGATTCTCCAGATCACAGAATCCATCATACTTCCTTCCCACCCCCCTCCCACCCCAAACATTATTCTCTCTGAGAGTATCTGGTCATTTTCCTTCATTTATCTTAACTCCAATTATATCTTTATATGTATATTTATTTAATGTTCAGCCTATCGTTTTAAGCTTATTGATATCATGTATCTACCATATGTGTTTTATTGATCAGGGTGTATTTAACACTGAACTTGGGTCTGGCATGTAGTAAATTATCAACTTCTGGGTAAAGTTAAAAAAGATGGAGAATAAATTAAAGAAATTATGCATTTATCTGAAATTTAACTAATTCTCTTATATTAATTTGATAGATTGTAGTACAAATGGCTTTGGCAAAGTCTAGCATTATTCATCTGTATATATGCAGTTTGTGTACAATGTAGTTCACAACTTTTGAAGACAAAGACCTTGCTGATTATTCAAGCAGGCATTATTGCCTAAGCAATGTTTGTTCCCTTTTTCTTTTAGCACTATAATTCTCTCTCTCTCTTTTTTTAAAGATTTTATTTATTTATTTGACAGACAGAGATCACAAGTAGGCCTAGACGCAGGCAAAGAGAGAGGAAGGGAAGCAGGCTCTCTGCCTTGGGCTCAGGTCATGCTCTCGGGGTTCTGCGTTCGATCCCAGGACCCTGAGAGCATGACCTGAGCCCAAGGCAGAGGATTTAACCCACTGAGCCACCCAGGTGCCCCCTTATAATCCTCTTCTTAATAATTCATTCATCCCTCTACCAAGTATCTGAGGGATAGAGGACTCCTACCTTTTCTGCAGAGGTAAAGCCTGCTTGATTCTAAAGCAAGGACGTTCCTCTTCCCTTTGCCAGTGATTGGTTTAAGGGTTAGCACATGATCCACTTCTGGCCAATGGGCTACACAGACAAGGCTGCTAGTATTTCTGGTCAGATTTTCCTCTTTTGCTTAAGGAGAGACCTAGGAAAAGCAATTCCTATTCTGCTTCAGGTAAGTATTATGTCTTGATGCAATTTCCGTAATTTCCATGACTATGAAAGGAGCCAGACTGAGGGCAAAGCTGTCACCCTGATAACAAAACTGGAGGAGAAATAATCTAGGCCCTTGATGTTAGCATTGTACTACCGAATTAACCAGCTCTGAAGACACTTGACTCTGAATTCCTGTTAAGTGAAAGCCAGTTTGAAAGGATTTTTCTTGTGTCTTCAGCCAAATTTTGGAATGCATTTTCAAAACAGTAGTGTATAACATTCAGGATGTATGAGTGAACACTATTTCAATAAAATGTTTAATCTGCATAATCATCAGTGTCACTTTGGTCAGCAAGTGATGATCTGATTGTGCATTAGTGCAGAATAAAATAGATGCAAGTTTAGTTGGATTGGGCAAAAAACCATGCAATTATCTACTGTTTTCCCATTAAAAATCCTCTTAAATTACGTTATGCCAAACAACTTAATAGCTATGCCACAGCTGGAGCTGAAAACCATCATCTGACACTGTGGGAGTCAAAATGTGTTATGAGATCAAACTTATGAACTACTTTGCTTTCACAGTGAATTAGCTAAAATATTGATGGTTTAATGAGTAATGTTGATAATAATTAGCATGTGTATGCCATAGGAAGTCTGCTTAATTTTCATGGCACATGACATTAAAATAGTTTTCGGGGCGCCTGGGTGGCTCAGTGGGTTAAAGCCTCTGCCTTCGGCTCAGGTCATGATCCCAGGGTCCTGGGATCAAGCCCCACGTCCGGGTTTCTGCTCCGTGGGGAGCCTACTTCCTGCCTCTCTGCCTACTTGTGATTTCTCTCTCTCTGTCAAATAAATAATATCTTTAAAAAAAATTTAAAAAAAATAGTTTTCATGTGCTCTTCCCTAGCTTGATTGCTAGATTTGTGGACTCTTTTTGGCATCATAAACTATATTACATAAACCATTAAAATAATCATAGGTTATTAATATAAAGTTCTCTCTATCTGTATACATATATATACATAATCTGTACATATACATATATGTGCATATATATGTCTATATACATACATATGTTTATATACATATATGCATAAATGCATATGTGTGTATATATATATTGTGTGTGTATAATCAAATTCTAAGGGCCTTACGTATGTGAAGGCCCTTATTTTACCTTTCCAACAGTTTTATGAAATAAGTTCCTTTATTCTCTTAGAAATGAGCAAATTGAGACACAGGTGTTCTTAGTTTCCTTGGATCCCTCAGCTAGGCTGTGGAGCTGGACAGTTTGATTCTACTCTTAACTGCTGTGCAGACTCCTTCGTGTTAGATAGAAAACATACAAATGATAACTAGAGAATGAATAATTCAGTTTTGATTTTTTCTTTTTTCTTATTATGTTCAGTTAGCCACTATATAGTACCTCATTAGTTTTTGATGTTGTGTTCAATGATTCATTAGTTGTGTATAATACCCCGTGTTCATCACAACGCATGTCCTCCTTAATACCCATCACTCTATTACCCCATGCCTCCACCCCCATCCCCTCTGAAACCCTTGGTTTATTTCCTGGGGTCCATAGTCTTTCGTGGTTCCTCTCCCTCTGATTTCTCCCCTTTCAGATTTCCCTCCCTTCCCCTATGGTCTGCAATGCTACTGCTTATGTTCCTCATATGAGTGAGACCATATGATAATTGTCTTTCTCTGTTTGACTTACTTCACTTAGCATAATCCCCTCCAGTTCCATCCATGTCCATGCAAATGGTGGGTATTCATCCTTTTGGTGGCTGAGTAATATTCCATTGTATATATATACTTCATCTTCTTTCATCTTCTTCTTTTTCTTTTTAAGATTTTATTTATTTATTTGACAGACAGAGATCACAAGTAAGCAGAGAGGCAGGCAGAGAAAGGAAGGGAAGCAGGCTCCCCGCTGAGCAGAGAGCCCGATGTGGAGCTTGATCCCAGGACCCTGGGATCATGACCTGAGCCGAAGGCAGAGGCTTTAACCCACTGAGCCACCCAGGCGCCCTGACTTCATCTTCTTTATCCATTCATCTGTTGAGGGGAATCTCAGCTCCTTCCACAGTTTGGCTATTGTGGACTTTGCTGCTCTGAACATTAAGGTGTTTGTGCCCCTTAAAGAGTGAATATTTTAAATCCTTCTATTAACTATACATGGGGTTTGTTTGGTACTTGAAAAAATAACTACTTATATGGAATAAAATACTCTTTGACACCTCTAGTACAAAAAGTTATTTTATTAAATTGAATACATACTGCTTCTAAAAAGGTTCCTACAGCTTAGCCTTAAGAGATTTCTTGCTTGAACTCACAATCCTGAGATCAAGACCTGAACTGAAATCCAGAGTGAGATTCTTAATGAACTGAGCCACCCAGGTGTCCCAAAACTTAAGAAATTTCTATACCTAGAAGTTAACCTTGTGTTACATAATGGAAATTTGTTTCGATAAACAGTCATAGATCTTGATAACTACTATCTCTAAATTTATGATTATTGTCTGGTCCATCAGCAAAAGTGAATTTTGGATTAAATTGTTAATGCAGTTCATTGAGTTTCCTTTGCAACTGCATCAGTACTTTATTTAAAATCAATTTAAGGAATATAATTTTAAACAAATTACCTATTCAAATTATAGACCATAGTGAATAATACTCCCAAGGTTTCAAATTAAAAGCTTTTTCTTTTCCTTCCAAAAGTAAGTTTTTAATCCAAGTTTGAAAGATTAAGCATTACAACAAGGAAATTTAGGGGATGATAGTAAAGCCATTAATTATGTAAGTGCATTAAAAAAATAAGTCATAAGGGAAATTTGATTAATGGCTAAATGTATATTTAAATTATTATGACCTTCAGTGCATTTGATATCTGGGCATTACATATATTCATGAATCAATGTTTTCCTTTACATATCTTCCCATTTATCTTAGACCTGTATGTATCATACATGTATGCATCCAAAAATATTTCTAGAAATATACTTTCCTCACATATTCTATTGTTTGTAAATGCAGGTATGTACTCTAGGGAGAGCATTCTTATAAAAAAGCCATTACACATAAAGAAATATATTTAAAAAATTTTAGAGGCCCACAGTAATTAAGACTTTATTAAATAGTATTATTTATACATTGATAAATATTACACACATAGGTAGTCATCCTCAACTGAAGAAGGCTTTAAGTGCTTATTATGAATGTACAGGAAGACATCCATATTAAAAAAAGTTGTACACATTACCCTTAGGGAATTAACACTTTGATGGCAAAAGTTTATATTCAGTTGGCACAATGTCAGGTAGTCATGGGAACAATGCAATTGAAATCTCATGACATAATTATGTTTCAATTATTATTTTCATTTTTAAAATAAACTTTCCAGAAGGTAAGAAAGTTTTCAAGGTTACATACTGTCATTGCAATTATAGAGACATTCCCCGAGGTCCTTCTACTACTTCGACTGTCTTCTAACCTCACTTACCATTTATATTTTCCACACTGCAGTCAGAGTGATATTCCTAAAATTAAAAACAAACAAACAAAACCCTGCTACTCTGTCTTCTTTAAAATACAGCAAATGCTGCCAATCACTTTCAGAATTAGATCCAGTTTCCTCGATTTCTCTAACAAGACTATAGTTTATCCCTGTGCTAGTTCAGGAAAAGATCTCCAGCTAGTTCCAATTAATTTGACCCAAATACTGGTTTGGGAAGTAGGGAAGCTAGCAGAGATTTTCCTCTTATATCAGATTTTGGGAGACTTAATTATTGGTTGAGAATTAGAGACACTATTCTAAGTTTAACAGTAGATGTGTAAGAGTCCATTCTCTTTCTCAAGGGACTTATGAATGTCCCCAGTGATGAAAAAAATTTAATACATGGAGGAGGTAGAAAGGAACTCAGGTCTTGGAGCATAGTGAGTATCTTAGACTTTCAGCAGTTGATGGATTATCAGCTTTGGACCCGAAGCCGGGTAGCTGGTAAGACAATCCAGGAAGCTTCTCAGATTCAGGCAGTGTAAGTGTTGCCATGAACAACGAGCTTTTGTGGGAACTGTCTGGGCTCTGGGGCATAGTGATGGACTCATAGAGGTAATAACTGGGGCATCCCATGATAGTCTTTCCATTTCTGTCCACAAAGACCCTGATAGTCCTATCCCACTCTTCTGAACCTACAGCCTCCCTCCTTCTTTGCTTCCACTAAGAATTCCTCTTTCCCACCTGGAGCAAGAATAGTAGATGGGGGAAAAGAGAAGGGGGTGTTCTTGTTGCAAATATTGTATGCTTCTTCTTTGCTTTTCAAATCTGTCATCTGGAGAAATAAGTGTGTTCTTTCCTTAAATTATGAGTTTGAAGAATCCATTCCCATTTCTCTCTCCCTTTCTCCCTCTCGACTTTCCTTCCCCCTCTTCATTTCATTGTGCCTTTTCTTTAGACATATATTCTACTAATAGAAATACAGGGTACAGAGTGCCTCAAAGGAAAAAAAAATGGGCAAAATTGGTAAAAGACATACTGTCAATACTTAGGTTAAAATGGCCTTAGCCTGAAATATTGATTGGTGATCTATTCCTCTCTAAACTCCCATTAAAAAATTATTGAAAGCATAACAAAAAGGAAAATATGCCACTATTTGGGAAAATAAGTCTAACATCAATTTTTCAGAGTTTAGAACTTGAGTCTGCTGCTATAGTATTATGATCATGGGACTACAAAGTATCATTATTGTTAATGTACCCTTCAGCCTTACACATTTCAGTCTGACTACCCACAGAGTTCACAGGAGATTATAGCTATTTCTGTCTCATAGTGTTGAGGTAGAAGGGTCTTATCAAAAAACACTGTAGGTAATTTTTCCTTCCTTCAAGCTCTTACACATTAGTGTTTGATTTCTTGAGATGAGAATAGAATATTGCTGTTCCCTCCCTACCTCACCAATAGGGACCTTTCTTTCCATAACTCACAGTTTCCAATGTACTTTATGGATGAACATTATGGGTAGGAGTTAAAGATTTTAAAGAGTAGAAGACAGTATATGTAGCAGAGATAGGAGCAGTCCATACAGGGCAGTAGATTTCTTATAATAGATCTAGCCAAAGAAAATGAAACAGCTTAAGTTGTCCTAGGATTGTAATTTTCAAAAATATTGTTACTGTGGGACTTTTAGAATTACCAGAAGAATACTTGCAATTTTTCAAAACAAGGCGTAAGTCTGGGTTTTTATCTGGTCTCCTCTTATTTCTCTTAGGCATAAACAACATTTCTGTTAGCCAAGATTAGCCTTGGGCCATTAATTATATCCATAAAAACATGCTACTGCTTATGTATAAATTATAGAACAAAAGGAAAAATGTACTTGATCTTACAAATATTTCAAAATAGTTGATCGCTTGTCTGTTCCTTTTCTAAATCAAAATTCATACCCCATCCTTCATTTCTATAACATTGGTTTTCTTCTTCCTTGCTCACTGGAAATAAGTATTTCTCCTTTCAAAGACCTACCTTTCTCCCCATGAGCTAAATTCCATCTGCTTGCCCCCATTCTGTAATCTTATTTTATCAAATTTATCCTTATTCATCTAGATTTTCAACCATTCTCCCAAATCAGCATAGGGAGTATGTTCAATCTCTACCATTGGGAAAAACAATAACAACAAATGTATGTCCTCTCTTGATTCATGGTCACACTTTTTTTAAAGACTGTCCTTTACTTACTCTAAATATTTTTATTGCCTTTGATCCCTTTTAATTTAAAATTTCAACTTTAGGCTCTCTGTTTCTTCCCGTTGGACAATTGCATCTTCTGGTGCAGTGCTGTCTGCGTCCCCGAGACATCATGGTGAAGGTCAGAGTAAATGGATTTGACCGTATAGAGCACCTAGTCTCCAGGGCTACTTTTAACTCTGGCAAAGTAGAGATTGTTGCCATCAATGATCCCTTTATTAACCTCAACTAAATGCTCTACAATTCCAGTGTGATTCTCCCCATGGCAAATTCAGTGCCACAGCCAAGGCTGAAATGGGAAGATTATCATTGATAGAAAGCCAATCTCCATCTTACAATAGAGAGATCCTGCCAACAACAAATGGGGTGATGCTGGTGCTGAGTATGAGATGAAGTCCATTAGGGTCTTCACCACCTTGGAGAAGGCTGGAATTACTTGAATGGTGGGTAAGAGGGTCATTATCTCTGTCCCTTCTGCCAATGTCCCTATGTTCGTAATGGTTATGAACCATGAGAAGTAGGACAGCTTCCTCAAGGTTGTCAACAATGCCTCCAGCACAACTGCTTGGTTCCCTGGCCAATGCCATCTATGACAACTTTGGCATCGTGGGGGAGAATCATAACCATAGTCCATGCTATCCTGCTACACAGAAGACTATGGACATTCCCTCTGGGAAGCCATGGCATGATGGCTGAAAGGCTGCCCAGAACATCATCCCTGCTTCTATTAGAGCTGCCAAGGTTGTAGGTAAGGTCATCCCTGAACTGAATAGGAAGTTCACTGGCATGGCCTTCCATGTCCCCACCCCTAATATGTCAGTCATGGATCCAACCTGCTGCCTGGAGAAGGTTGCCAAATACAATGACATCAAGAGGGTGGTTAAGGAGGCATCAGAGGGCATGCTCATGGGCATCCTGGGCTATCCTGGGAAACAGGTTGTTTCCTGCAGCTTTAAGAAAGACACCCACTTCCACCTTTGATGCTGGGACTGGCACTGCCCTCAATGACCACCATGTCAAGCTTATTTCCTGGTATGACAATGAATTTGGCTAGAGCAACAGATGGTAGAATTTATGGCCCATAGGGCCTCTAAGGAGTAAGAGCCCCCTGGACCACAAGCCCCAGCAAGAGAAAGAGGAAGAGCAAACCTCTTGGTACTAGGGAGTTCTTCCCCTCAAATCATCCCCCAAACACCGAGACTCTCCCAACCTCCCCACAGTTTCCATCCCAGACACTCTGAAGAAGGAGAGGGACATGGGGAGACCTATCTTGTCATGTACTATCAATAAATTATACTACGCTCAGTCCTCCCCAAAATTCAACTTAATTGCAGAATATTTGATATCTAAATGCCCTTTAATTCTTAGCCAAATGTGGTGGTCTCTGTCACCAATACTTTTTTGAAACTACTCTTGTAGATGTGTCAATAAATCTTTTTATTGCTAAATCCAATGAACAACTTTCATTCTGAAGAAATTTTGATTCCATGTAGCACTGTATATTATTGATCAAGTTAACATTTCAATAATTTTTCTTTCAAAAATAATAAATAGTGGATATATCTTCATTGTAGAAAAATCTAAAAAGCAAAAATTTAAAAAAATTCCACAGTACACCTATTTTTAAGTATCATCTATGCAGTTTATATATGCACAAACATGTAGCATATTTAAGTATATGTATGTGTGATTATCTACACATACAGAAATATCTTAATAAGCTCCCTCCTTCACAAAATTTTAAAAGTTCCATCAATGTGGCTTAGACATCTTCCCATGTCAATATACATCCTCAGAGGTACATACTAGTTATTAAAGAAGCCAGGAAAAAAAAAAAAAAAAACTACATGATGGTGAAGTAGAAGTCGGAAAAAAAAATCTAGAAAGATGGCAAAATAACTGTAACTAAAACAGAAAATGACAAATTAGAAACAGAAAAAGTTAGAATTCATCCACAGGAAGTATTTTTTTAAACTTTTTTAGAAACCACCTTTTTTCAAATATAATGAATTTAGGAGGAGACAAAAGGGGTGCCTGGGTGGCTCAGTGGGTTAAGCCTCTGCCTTTGGCCCAGGTCATGACCTCAGGGTCCTGGATTGAGAGTCCCTCTTTGGGGTTCTCTGCTCGGCAGGGAGCCTGGTCCACCCCCATCTCTCTGCCTGCCTCTCTGCCTACTTGTCATCTCTCTCTCCGTCAAATAAATAAAATCTTTTTAATTAATTAATTAATTAAAAGGAGACAAAAAGCAGATATTTGGTAATTAGAAGGAAATTAAATGGTATTTAAGCATAAATTAAGATTGAAACAAAAACAAAACCTAAAGGAAAACCATATGTAATATTAAAGCATATATTTGCTTTTCTATAATTGTCATTAAAGTAGGAAAATCAAGCAAATGTTTTATTAAAGAGTGTGATTGTGATTGTGCTCTAGTAAGCTGTTAATTTCATTCACTGTCATTGTCATAAACATACTCTCTAGAAAGAATCATCATAGTTTTTCATTCTTTAGTATATGTAAATACATTCTCTCATGTCACAATTAAGCCCTTCACATTGAATATTAAATTACATAATAACAGTAATAATCAGAGTCCAGAAAGAAGACAACTTAGAATTTCAGAGCATGGACTCTGGACAAATGGTTTGGATTCATATCCTAGCTCTTCTACTTTAAGTGAGTAAGTTTTCTAATCTGTCAAGCAGGAATGATAATAATAGAATTTATCACATATGGTTGTTTTAAAGATTGCATGAATTAATATATGTAAGACATTTAGAAAAGTGATTGAAACACAGAGAAATACTTTAAGAACTGGCTTGCTATCACTAGGATTTAAATGATAGAAGAGCAGCATTTTTTTTCCCTTTATTCTTCACTGTATTTTCATCCTTTAGAATAGAGACTAACAAATGGTAGATGCTCAATAAATTTTGTTTGAATAAAGAACAGTTCTTAAACACTTCCAATTGCCAGGCATGGAGATAAGTATTTTATGTGCATTACTTCATTAATCTTGCTAATAAACTGTTGGGTTTAATATACTTACCATCTTTCTTTTCTTGATATGAACCTTAAAACATAGGTTAAATTAGCTATCAGATGTCAGCTGATTAAGAAGCTTACTCATTCCTTACTGCTACTGTAAAAAAAATACCACAAATTTAGCAGTTTCAGTAATACATATTTATCATCTTATATATCTATAGGTCAAGAATCTGAAATGAGTCTTGCATAAAATCCAGGTACTGAAAGTCTGACTTCCTCTTTGGAAGCTGTAGGGAGGATATTTTCTTGCCGTTTCCAGTTTTTTGAGGCCTTCTGATTTCCTTAGCTCATGGCTTTTTCTCTCCATTTTCAATCATGTATAAAAAATAAAAACAAAACACCCAGATAGAGGTAAACTCTGAGATGACCTAAAAGTTTTTATTAAAATAAGAAGACTTTAAAGTAACTATTTAAAATACAAACTCTAATCAGATAGGTATTTCAATAAGTAGGAAACTACCAAAAAAATAAATATAATTAAATGTAGCTTTTAGAACTAAAATATAGTATATATAAAATCTGACATAAAAATATAAAATCTGAAATTTTAAAAATTGCTGGATTGCCATGCCATGATATCAAATTGGGCCATTTAGGAAAATGGGTCAGTGAACTTGAAGATGGATACTTAGAAATCACAGAATTGGAAGAACAGAAAGAAAAAAGTTTCAAAATAAAACATAGCTCTAGATGGAAAAGCATCATATCCTATAATGTATCTTTTTAGAGGCCCAGAAAGAGGCTAGAAAATGAGTCGGTATGTCACTTTATTTTGAATAATGTTTTCCTAATCACTAATGATATTTATCATCTTTTCATGTGCCTGTTGAACTCTTGTCTTCTTCAGAAAAATGTCTACTACTTTCCGATTTTTGATGTTGTTTGTCTTTATGTTATTGCATGAGTTATCATGTATTCTGCATACTAGAACCAAACCAGATATGAACGTTGCAAATATTTCCTCCCATTCTGTAGGTTGTCTTTTCACTTTCTTAATAACATCCTTGGCACAAAATTTTTAAATTTTGCTGAAGTCTGAAGTCTGTTTTTTCTTTTATTCATTTTTTTTTTTGGTGTCCCATCTAAAAATTCACTGCAATATCCAAGGCTATAAAGATTTCCCTCTGTTTTCTCCTAAGAGTTTAATTGTTTTAGCTCTTATATATATATTGCTGTTACATTTTTAGTTAATTTTGTATTAAGTTAGAGGTCCAATTTCATTCTTCCGCATGCAGATAACCAGTTATCCTTGCACCAATTTTTGAGGAAAATATTCTTGCGCCTAATGAATGGTGATGATACCCTTATTGAAAGCAAAGTGGCCATAAATACAAGTTTATTTTTGGAGTCTTAATTCTATTCCATTGATCCATATGTCTATCCTTCTGCCAGTACCACAGAGTTTTGATAAATGTATATTTGTCATAAGTTTAGAAATAGAAGTGTGAGTGCTCCAATTTATTTTTCTTCTCAAGATTGTTTTGGAGGATTGGAGTTTCCATTTCGGCCTCCCCAAAAGCCATTGAAACAGGGATTCAATAAATTTGATAGAGACTGAATTGATACTATAGATCACCATAGATCACTTGGAGTAGCATTTCAAACTGAATAACAGTCAGTCTTCCAATCTATAAACATGGATGTCTTTCATTTGTGTAGATCTTTTTAAATTTCATTCAGCAGTATTTCAGTTTTCTTTGTATGTCTTTTACCTTCTCCATTGAATTTGTTCTTAGATATTTCGTTCTTTTGAATATTGCTGTAGATTGAATTGTTTTCATTTTTATTTTTTAAATTTCCTTTTCCAATTGTCCGTTTCTGGTGTATAGAAACACAACTGATTTGTTTGTGGGTCTTGTACCCTGCAACTTTGCTGAATTTATTAGTTATCATATGGTGTATGTGTAGGTCACTTACGATTTTCTATGCATAGGATTATGCCATCTGCAATTAGGGATAGTTTTAACTCTTATTACTTTGTAATTTAGATGGATTTTATTTCTTTCATTGGCAAATTGCTTTAGCTAGAACCTCCAAGGCAATGTAAATAGAGTGGCAAAAGCAGTCATCCTTATCTTGTCTCTGATCTTAGGAAAAAAAGCTTTCTATCTTTTACCATTGAGCATGACATTAGTCATGGATTTTTCATAAATGTCCTCTACACATTCAGGAAGTTCCCTTCTATTCCTAGTTTTCTCAGTGTTTTTGTTATGAAAGAATGTTGGATTTTGCCCAATGCCTTCTCTGCATCATTTGAGATGATCATGTGCCTAATTCCTCTTCATTCTACTAATATGGTGTATTCTATTGATTAACTTTATTATGCTGAACCATCCTTGATTTCTGGGATAAATCCCACTTGGCCATGATATATAATTATTTTAATATGTTGTTGGATTCAGTTTGTTAATGTTTTGTATACAATTTTCCACTCATAAGGGATATTGGTCTGTAGTTTTCTTTAGTTGTGATGTCTTTGTCTGGCTTTTGTATCAGGATAATGCTGGCCTTACAGAATGAGTTAGGAAATGTTATCTCTTCCATTTTTTGGAACTTGAGAAGAATGATGTCAATTATCTTTTGCTGCTTTAAGATTCTGTGTATCTTTGACTTTCTACAGTTTTATTATGATGTGTCTTAGTGTGGATATCTTTGTTTATCCCACTCAAAGTTTATTGAGATTCTTGAATCTCAATTGATCTAGATTGATATATTCTTGAATATCTAGATCTGGGAAATTTTTGGCCATTATCTCTTCAAATATTCTGCCTTTTTTTTTTCTTTCTTCTTCTTCTTGAACTCCATAATGCATATGTCAGTGTGATTGATAGTGTACCAAGGATCCTTAGGATCTGCTCATTTTTCTTTTTAATTTCTTCTCCTCAGACTGATTAAATTATCTTATCTTCAAGTTTATTGAGGCAGTCTTCTGTTTTCTCAAATCTGCTGTTGAACTCTAGTGAAATTTTCATTTCAGTTATTGTGCTTTTCAGCTCTAACATCTCTATGGTCCATTTTATACATTACCTTTCTATTAATATTCTCTTCTTATACATTGTTTCCATTTCCTCTCTTTGTCAATTGTTTCCTTTAGCTGAGAACAGTTAAGAAAGTGATTTAATGTCTTCATCTAGGAAGTTAACATCTGCACTTGCTCTTAGATGATTTATATTAATTTCTTGTTTCCTGTAAATGGATCATATTTATTTGTTTCTTTTTTGTTCTTTGTAAATTTTTGTTAAAAATTGGAGATTTTGAGTACTATATGCAAAAAAAAAAATTAATGAGGAAAATGGAAGAAAGAAACTCATGTAGGCAGAAAGAGAGGAAGGAAGAAAGGGACAGAAGGGAGAAGAAAAGGAATGAAGTCAAAGAAAGGAAGGGAAAGAAAATGAAAGAAAAAACAAGCAAAGAAAAGTAAAATATTATTCTTCAAGTTTTTGCAAATTGACTTGTTGGGGCATTCTTTTCAAGTCTAGTTAGGCTCTTTCCCACTCTATCTAGCTTATGCTTCCTACTTGTTCTGAGCCTAAAGACAAGCCATGGTTGGAAGTTTGTTGTCTTCTCCGGTCTTTTGTGAGCATGTTTACTAACCTGGACATTCATCTGTCGTAGGTTCCTCCATATACATAGTAGCTTGAAAAATCCCTATTATCTCACAATACTCAGAAATTGGCCTTTATCACAGAAATTTGGTCTATTTGTTGTTTGTTCTCTTCATCTTTTTTTTTTCACTTGTCCCCTCTCCACCCAAGTAGAAATATCTTTTTCTTTTGGCTTTTATTGTTTTTGCGAACCACAGAGCTTCTCTAAACTTACAGCTTCCAAATTAGACAAAACAAAAGGAAGCTCTCTAAAGCAGTCCTTCAGGACAAAACCGCAGTCAGTTCAAAATAAACTCAGTTCCCCACTATCAAGATCTGCTTTGGCCACTCAGGTACTAGCTATCTATACCAGGAACATGGGTTGCCCCATTTGAACACCACCATGCTGAGAAGTGGTGTAGGGTGATGGTTGTTAATATGCCACAAGGATATATTATCCCATTTTCAATGGCCTTTATCCTTGCTGAACTCTTACTTCCATGCTATAAGCCTTAGAATATTTTCCACTTTCCATAAGGTTGATTCTGGCAGTTTTTGTTATTTTGGAGGTATTTCTGGGGAGGTTCCTTATTCCTACATTTTCACTGATACCACCGGTCTATTTTTATAAGCAAAATTATTGAAATATAGGCATAGCCATCTGTTTAGATATTGATGGCTGCTTTCAAGCTACATTTACTGAGTTGAGTATTTGCAAAAGAGATGGTATGGGCCGCAAACCTAAGGTATTTAATGACAGGTTCTTTAAGAAAAGTCTGCAAACTTCTGTTTTGAAAATTTTCTTTATACATAAACTTTGCAAGATAAAGAGTTTATTACTTCTTTTTTTCTAATTTACATGTAATTTGTGTTTATTGCTTTATCCCACTGGCTTGAAGGTAATTAGTAAAAAGTTGTATGGAAATATTAAGAGTGGATATTCTTGCCTTAGTCTTAGAAGAAATACATTTTATTTTCATGCAAAAGTACTACATTAGCTGTATATAAGAATATATTACCTTTTTCCACCTACATTGACTACCTTGACTGAAGTGTTTATACTTTTAAGCAAATTTTGAATATATTCAGCCTTACATTCTCAAATATTTTACTACTCTTTTATTCTCCTGGAAATTAATAATATATATTCTAAATAAATTGCTCTCTTCTTATTGGTCATCAAAACCCTGTTCAGTTCTCAGCACTGCTCTATATTTAATTGTAGCTTTATTGCTATAACTTTCTTGAATCCATTTTTTTCCCAAAGTAACTAACTGTTGTTAAAACTAGTGAATATTTTATTTCAGATTTTATATTTTTATCTCTAGCAGTTCCTCTTGCTTTGATGTAGCTTGTATTTCTTTTTCCTTCTTTTTTTTCTATTTTTTTCTTTTTTCTTTTCTTTTCTTTTTTTTGTTTTTGTTTTGTTTTTGTTAGAGGGAGAGTGAGAGAGCACAAGCACGGAGAGCAACAGGCAGAAGGAGAAGGGTCTTTGCTGAGAAAGGAACCCAATGTGGTATATGATCCTTGGATCCTGGGATCATGACCTGAGCCAAAGGCAGACGCTTAACTGACTGAGCCATCCAGGAACCCATAAAAATACACTTTGGGTAGTTAAAAGTTAAATGGTCTAAGTGAATTAACAATGATCAATGAAGAGCCTTCTCTGAGGATGAGAGAGATGGCAGGTAAGATTGAAAGTGGATGAGAATCATTCTTGCTTTGGTTTTTATATGTTTCAATATCATTTGTATATTTAACAAAGATAATGTGAAGGTAAACTTCTTTTGTGTTTTGCAAATAATACATATATAATTGTGTTGTTCAGGAGCCAACAAACTCTTTTTTTGCAAACACTAGCAAATAAATGTTTTAGACTTTGAGTGACATATGATTTCTGTCATAACTTCTTCATTCTGCCATTGTAATGAGAAAGCATGTGTTGACAACACATAAATGAATGAATTTGGTTGTGTTTCAGTAAAACTTTATGCAAAAACAGGTAGTGGGCCAGATTTGACTTTCCAGCTTTAGTTGGTATACCCCTGGTACAAAGAGTACTAATACTTGTGGGGCAGGGGAAGGAAACTGTGTATGTTTAGTTATCTACTTTATTATAATGACATACTGAGACATATCAAATCCATTTTTATGTGAACTGTATAACAATACATTATGTCAATTTAACAATGTTGTTAAAATGTTCTACTTTACTGCTACAATTAAAAATGTATTCACTTTAAAAAAATTTTTTACATCTATTCACCTTTACCAATTCAAAAGATAATAGTAATATTTTTATCAGAATGCACTTGCTAGGGGTATCTGAGTGGCTTATTCAGTTGAATGTCTGCCTTCGACTCAGGTCATAATCCAGCGTCCTGGGATGGAATCCGGCATTGAGCTCCCTGCTCAAGAAGGAATCTGCTGCTCCCTCTGTCCCTCCTCTCACTCGTTCTATCAATATCTCCCTTGCTCTCCCTCTCTAGTAAATAATAAATAAATAAAATCTTTGTAAAAAAAAAAAAAGAACACACTTGCTACTGATTTAAACAATAAATGAAACACCACTCAAAATATACAAAATATCAATAAAATCATAAAATGTGAAACAAAAATTGAGGAAAATACATGTGTATTGGAAAACTAGTTCCATATAAAGAATAGAATGAGAATAATTTTAAAACATAGTTAGAAAGTGTTTTTAAAGAATTTCACACCATCTTCAATTTTTATAATCAGTTGTAAGATGATCATAAAACTATAACTTGACATAGATGCGTTGGCATGTCACATAAAATACCCAAATAACCAACATATTTTGTTGAACTAAAATCATGTGTTTGGGGTGCCTGGGTGGCTCAGTGGGTTAAGCCGCTGCCTTCGGCTCAGGTCATGATCTCAGGGTCCTGGGATCGAGTCCCACATCGGGCTCTCTGCTCTGCTCGGTGGGGAGCCTGCTTCCCTCTCTCTCTCTCTCTCTCTCTCTCTCTGCCAGCCTCTCTACCTACCTGTGATCTCTCTCTGTCAAATAAATAAATAAAATCTTTGAAAAAAAAATCATGTGTTTGAACTAGAACACAAACCAACATGTTAATGACTAAAATGTCTCTTGGATTATTTATTTTTAAAAAGTGATGTATGATGCTGTAAAAAAGTTAATGGAGCAGTTCTATCTGAAAAAAATTCTGTCTTCTAATTTACTAAAACAACTCAGACTCCTTATGTCAGATAGCTTGAAAACAGAAGGGGGAAAATGGAGTTGAAATAACTAATTTACTCAGATATGAAAATTATCATTCCAATTTAATGAATATTTAGTATGTGCTGTTAAATTTACATATGCTATATAATTTAATTTGAAGAATAAAGCTCTGTGGTAACTAATAATATCCCTATTTCGCCAATGTGGAAAAGGAGGTTCCAAAAAATTAAATCCTAACTATGATTTTAGTATTAATAAATGGTGGAAATGAAATTCTTTTGGTATGGTTCTATCTCCTTAGAAGTTATTCTTTTCGGGGCACCTGGGTGGCTCAGTGGGTTAAGCCGCTGCCTTCAGCTCAGGTCATGATCTCAGGGTCCTGGGATCGAGTCCCGCATCGGGATCTCTGCTCAGCAGGGAGCCTGCTTCCCTCTCTCTCTCTCTCTCTGCCTGCCGCTCTGTCTACTTGTGATTTCTCTCTGTCAAATAAATAAATAAAATCTTAAAAAAAAAAAAAGAAGTTATTCTTTTCTCTGAACTTTGTGAGTTTTCTCAAAGGAGACTATATTCTTCAACTAACTCTAATCTGCACTGAAAATTTCAGAAAAAAATAAAAAGCAATATGTAGAGAAAAAATGAATATCATTTACTCTTAAAATCTTCATATCTGAAAAAAAACTTCATATCTGTAGTCGAGTGAGAAACTGTCATTTTTGGGCAATTATTTTCATAAAACAGTACTGTACATTTTAACAAAAAAGCTCTTAGCTTTGTTACTTCAGACAAATTTACTTAACCTCTATGAAACACCTTTGTCTTATATGCAACTCAACAACAATACTGAAAGCAATTAATAGCTCTCAAAGTTTTGTAAATTAATCAAGAAGGAGGGGGAAACACATTTTACATTAAAACTCAGTATAAAAATAATGTATAATCTGGGGCGCCTGGGTGGCTCAGTGGGTTAAACCTTTGCCTTTAGCTCAGGTCATGATCTCAAGGTCCTGGGTTCGAGCCCCACATTGGGCCCTCTGCTCAGCAGGAGCCTGCTTCCCCCCTCTCTCTGCCTGCCTCTCTGCCTGCTTGTGATCTCACTCTCTGTCAAATAAATAAATAAAATCTTTAAAAATAATAATAATAATGTATAATCAAAATAATCTAAAATTTCCCAATTTCTTATGTTTAATTTTATGTTCCATAGCACACACATTGATACACAAATATGAGTTCACTATGCTATCCAGTCCATAAACAATGACTTTCTCATTAAGAAAACTTTATTCTTCCCAAAGAATTTTAATGTGAGCACATTGTCTGGAGACAGCTCTCCATGTGTCTCACATTTCTTCACATCTTGTATCAGATTCCATTTTGGACCACCTTTTCAAGAATATTAAAAAACAGCCTAGGAAGTTAGAGATAGTGTCTCCTCCTTGACAACAGAGTTCAGAATTATTTCTTAAGCAGAATAACTAAGATAACATCTACGTTTGAGTGCATAGTTGGGCAAGTTTGTTATCAGCCCTGATATACAACTGAGTGTGCCACATCTCTATGGAACTGGGAGAGGAGAGACAAAAGGAAATAACATGAATGTCAAGATCATGCTGCATGCTGATCTGTGACTGTAAAGGCCCAGGAGTCTTTTGTCTTCCATGCTACTGTGGCAGGATAATTTGTTGGGTTTGAAGTAGGGAATAAACTCAAATCCTACACAATTCTTCACCTACATGAGATTCACATTTTGTGCAGAAAAGATTAGTTTAGGTTTTATCCCTCATCCTATGATTTCCAAAAATTTAAAATGTATCTGATTTCCATACAGTACTTTCTGGCTAAAACACACACACCCACACCCACACCCACACACACACACACACACACACACACACATAAAATATATATTTTTTTAATTTTCTGAGTATAGTCAATACACATGTTATGTTAGTTTCAAGTGTGTAACTTAGTGATTCAACTTTTCTATATGTTATGCTCTGCTCACCACAAATGTGGCTACCATGTGTCATTATACAGTGCTATAACAGTATCAGTAACTATATTCCCCATGCTGTGCATTTTTTTTTTTTTTTTTTGCTCTGACTTACTTGTTCTGTAACTGGAAACTTATACCCCAACTCCCCTTCACCCATTTTGCTCATCCTCCTTCCTTTCAGCAACCATCAGTTTGTTCTGTATTTATAGGTCTGATTCTGTTTTTTAATTATTTATTTATTTTTAGATTCCACATATGAGTGTAATCTTAATGGTATTTGTTTTTCTCAGTCGGACTTATTTCACTTAGTGTAATACTCTCATAAAAAAGGATCAGAACTTGCTATTTGTGACAATATGGATGTATCTAGAGAACCTAAACTCAATCTTTTTTGCCAATTATCTTAATATAGTTTGTGGCTTATTAATTGAACATGGGCAAGTTGTTATTTGTCCAAGGGGAACAAGTTTATATTTGATAATTGACTACAGAACAAAATAAGCAAGGAAGGAGAATTTTGATATTTTTCCAAAAGTGTTTGGAAAAAAGAAATTAGTTGGAGATGCTATTTGGATGAGACCTTCCAGGAAAACTTGTCAGTCCTTTTAAATCTAATTTCATCTTTTTCTTCGCTTGTATGAGATCATATTTAGGTACCACATTGTAATTTGACATATGCTTACTCAAAAACTTCAATCAACTTTTTTCTCTCTTATTTTGAAACAAATTCCTTCTCATTTTTTCACTTAAGCTCCAGATAAAGTAATTGAAACTATCTTACATAACACATACTCACAGTAACTTTAAAAGTGAAATTCTCACTCTATGAGGCTGGATGCTCTTACTATGGGAAGTGCTCAGGAACTGAGGCTGATGGTAGACATGGCAGTCTTCTTTATGGCATATACCCAATGGGTTGACCAGTAGGTAGAATGGTCACATTATGATTTTAATATCTCTCATTTTCTTTTTTCTTTGCTCTTCCTCTCTTTTTCTCCCTCCTGTATAACTGTTCTTTATGTTTTATGTCAATGATAAAACTCCATTGTAATTAGCATTGAGAAATTTATTATTCATTTTATTGTTATTGAGCTGGAAAGACATAGGAAAATCACATATCTGGGAATCCTTTAAGTCACTGTACATCACTGGCAACATTTTTCTTTATTTCCACAAGAGTAGTAATGATATTGTTGCTGAAAACATTTAAAACTACTAAATGACCAGGAAGGTACCTGTTTTGACTTCCATGGTATGAGGCTATATGAAAGTATTTAGAGGGTGCTGCTACACCTAGAGTATTGTTAAGTGCATCTTTCTCAAACTCAACTTTATAATAATATGATAAATTTGCATAGGACAGAATCTCAGACATATTAATAGATACCAGAAATGATTTGGTCCAATGAACCAGTGAGCCTAGACTTGAAATGTGACTTCACCAATTTACTCAGTATTTAACATTGAGAAAATTACCTGACCTTCAGTATTCTCATCTCCAAAATGGGGATAATTATAGCACTTGGATATAGTGCCATCAAGTACCAAATGAGATAACATGTATACAACTTATAGAATAATATTTAGCATATATGTTGATCTCTGTATTGGTAAGAACTATACAAATAAACCCACATACTTGCCAATGATCACAGATTTGGATCAGAATCAGATACTTCTACTGCAATGACCAACTTGGGGCCCCATAAATTTCTAAAATATCTTCTGAAGCCTTACCAGTTGATTTATTTTCAGTGTCATTTTTGTTATTCTTAAATATATCTTACAGTATTAGAATTATTTTTAAAAATTCTTTAAAAATAACAATTATTATGTAGAATGTATATTCATTAACATGCCATACATTTTTTAATTTCCAAATTGTTCCTTAAAATTTGTTCATCTTTCATTTTGGGTCATTTTAAAGTTTATCTTTCCTAAGTTATTAGTTCAATGAAAGTACCAATTGCATTTTAGCCTGATTATTAAGCCTCATTTTTTAAAGGCTGCAGAATTTGTATAATATTTATTATCCATTAGGCTTATTTAAGAGTAGTCAGAAGGTAATTTTATCTGGAAATATAAAAAAGCAATAACATAAAACCCAACAAGAGCAAGTAGTCTAAAATTAAAATCCATAGTGTAGTGAATTATAATACCAGTACATAAAGGAAAGTATGGAACCTGAGGGAGCTGAACCAGGTAAGCATGAATAAATAAGGTGACCCAGGACTGATGACATTACATTACCACATTTTTAAAAATTTTTAAAGATTTTATTTACTTATTTGAGAGAGAGAGAGAGAGAGAGAGAACAAGCAGGAGTAGTGGGGAAAGACAGAGCAGGAGGAGAAGCAGATACCCCACTGAGGAGGGAGCCTGATGGAGGACTCGATCCCAAGACTCAGGGATCATGACCTGAGCTGAAGGCAGACTCTTAACTGAGTGAGCCACCCAGGCACCTACAATACCACATTTAAATTTAATGGCAAGAAAGCAATATTATAGCATGATTTTAGGCATGATTTACTGCTTTTGTTGTTGTTGTTGTTGTTGTTTAAATAACACTTGTCCATTAGCTGTCTTGTCAAAAGATTTAAAAAATTATTTTCAGACTGTCTGTATAGCATCAACACTTCCAGACAGTTCTTATACTGGGTCTCTGGCTATTATTCACATATCTTTCTTTTACCAATTTTATGTGTGTCATTTGTGAAATGAATTTCTTTACCCTCTGTATCAAAATATATAAATTTTAAGGTGTACAATGAGATGGTTAGTTACATGTATATATTACAGAATGAGTATCACAATAAGGTTAGTGAAGATCTTCATCTCTCCACATTATTACCATTCTTTTTGGTGGTAATTAACTTTTAATATTTATTCTTTTAACAACTGCCAAATATATAGTACAGAGTTGTTAACTATACTCATTAGACTCCCCAGAACTTAATCATCTTAGAGCTGGAAGTTTATACTCTTTGACTAACATCTATTTTCCGCACCTTTGACCCTTGGTAGTCAGCACAAAACTCTTTCTTTGAGTTCAGCTTTTAATTTATTTTTTATTTTCAAAAATATTTATTTATTTGTTTGAGAGAGAGAGAGAGAGAGAGAGAGAGTGTGTGTGTGTGTGTGTGTGTGAGCAGTGGGGGAGGGGCAGAAGGAGAGGGAGAGAGAAACTTAAGCAGACTCTGTGTTGAAGAGGGAACATGACAGGGGCTCAATTTCATAACCCTGAAATCAGAACCTGAGCTGAAACCAAGATTCCCATGTTTAAATGACTGTATCTCCCACAGCTTTTTTTTTAAAGGTTCAGCTCTTTCAGGTTCCACATATGAGTGAGCACATACAGTATTTGTCTTTCTTTGATTTAATTCATTTAATATAATGCCCTCAAAATCCATTTATATTTATATTGTGGCAAATCACATTTCCAACATAATTTAACGTTCCCCAGATTTATGTGCACACCAAAATAGAAATGATGTGTCATAAATATGTTAATAAATAAGTATTTTATCAGTTTTTGTTCTTTTGTTCTTACACTTTTTTAATATAATGAGATTGTGTGTTATGTCTCTAAATGCTAAACTATTATTCTATGTTAAATGCTGATTCTTCCTCCTTGAACTCATCATGATTAATAAAACAACTTTATTAACATTCCAAAATAGTAGGCAAATCCTAAACTTTTGACATGGGGATAAGATGAGAATTATGTTGGATTCCAAGCAAGGGAAACATGGATGCATCATCATTATATATTTACTAATATATTTTACAACTTCAAGTTCTTTGATAGAATTCTTTTTTCTTTTTCCTTCAGATTAAATTGTTTTTATCAGATCAACTTTTGCTTTGAAATCAAATTTCTAAGTAACTTTCAGAGCCTTCGGGTTCCTTTTATTTAATAATAATAATAGCAATCATTTGCAATACATGAAAAGCCATCTACAGATGTAGGATGAAGATAAACAGAAAGTAAAGACAATGAAAAATGAGTAAACATCAAGCTTACTTGATTCACATGTTTTTATTTTTCATTGAAGCAAATCTTGAAGTTTTGGAATAATTTTTCTTTCAACACAATGGTTGCTTTTTTTCTGTTTGTATTTTGTTAATTAGGATTGAGAGATAAGTACAGGAGATACCATTTATTTATTTATTTATTTTTAAAAATTTTATTTATTCATGTGAGAGAGAAACGGAGATACCGACAGA
This sequence comes from Mustela nigripes, assembly GCF_022355385.1. NCBI lineage: Eukaryota > Metazoa > Chordata > Mammalia > Carnivora > Mustelidae > Mustela > Mustela nigripes. The sequence goes on from NC_081566.1 coordinate 44,767,041, forward strand.
GATACTGAGAGCAATACAAGCATGGGGCTGGGTGTGTGGGGGGAGGGCAAGGAGAGGGAGAAGCATGCTTCTCACTGCGCAGAGAACCCCAATATGGGGCTAGATCCTAGGACCCTGAGCCAAAGGTAGACACTTATCTCACCGAGCCACCCAGGTCTCCCAGGAGGTACATTTAATTTGAATTTCAGAAAAAGAACAAATATTTCATGGGACATACTTATATTAAAACCTTCTTCTTTGTTTATCTAAAATTCAAATTTTCTTGGATGTCTAATGTTTCTATTTATTTGTCCATCAACCTTAGGAATTATGATAAACTGAAAGTTACCAAGATAAATGATGTTGATATGGTTAAAATGCCCTTTGACAAATTCATCAGGATTATATCCCCACCTTTCTCATAAATTAGAATTGTAACAAATTTTAGAAATGTGTAACTCAATGGTGCTGAATATAGTAATTCCATCTAAAATATTATTGTCCAGGTAGCTATTTCATAGGCATTCATTCTTCATAGTTTATGCCTGGGAGTTTAATTCAGGTAGGTTCCTACTTTATTTCAAAAAATATTTAAAGCTTTTACACCAATATAATAATAAGATTGCAACAATCAGGTGAGAAAATTAAAGTGGCAAGAGAAAATCCTCTTATTAAATACCAGTTTCCTTTACAGGATTGCTAGTGTGTAATGAGGACCACAGTGTTCTTATCACTCCTGGTTTATAACCTCTTGTTGTCTGTACTGTTCCTCATCCAGCATAAATTCATTCTACTTTTCATTCTAGTCACTCCCCTCTAGACACATTCTGTTTTATATCACTGCCTTGTGTCCTCATCTGTTAAATGACCACACTCCATGTTCTGAAAATTGTACTTGTATAAAGGCTGCTTCAGAGAGTGTCTTGCCTTTTCAAACAGATATATTATGTGATTGAATTAACTCATACTGTTTTTAAATTTAGCTGAAAGCCCTAACTCCTCTCTCTACATAGTTCTTTTATTTCTCTGTTTTCTTCTCACTTTGGTGGTTGGTTTGGGTTTTAAAAAAATACTGGAATTTGGGGGCACCTGGGTGGCTCAGTGGGTTAAAGCCTCTGCCTTCTGCTCAGGTCATGATCCCAGCGTCCTGGGATCAAGCCCCACATTGGGCTCTCTGCTCAACAGGGAGCCTGCTTCCCTTTCTCTTTCTCTCTCTGGCTGATTCTCTGCCTACTTGTGATCTCTGTCTGTCAAACAAATAAACAAAATCTTTAAAAAAATAAAAAGTAAATAAAATAAAATAAAAATAAATAAAAATGTAGGAATTTGTAGTTATCTCTGAGAATAACAAATATTTTACCAGCCCAAGTCACTCATTTTGTCAGCAGTCAAATATTTTCCTTTACCTTTTAACGTTCTCAAATTTCTCAAGTCACTAATAAAAAAATAAATAAATTAAAATGTGGGCACCTTGGTGGTTCAGTTGGTTGAGTGACTATCTTAAGCTCAGGTCAGGATCTTGGAGTCCCAGGATCCAGCCTGGCATCAAGCTCCCAGCGCAGCAGGAGGTCTGCTTCTCCTAGCTCTGACCTTCCCCTTCTCATGCTCACTCCCATTCTCTCTCTCAAATAAATAAGTAAAATCTTAAAAAAAAAAAAAATGAAATGCTGTAGAAGATCACTGTAGTAGAAAGAACAGTGACTTCCAAAATTATTGACACTCTAAATCTGAAATGCCAATTGAGTATTACCCCCACCTTAAAAGACCACCAGAGACGTGAGTCCTAGAACCTGTGAATATGTTGCATTACATACTAGGCAGGACTTTGCAGATGTGATTAAGTGGGGCCTGGAGATGAGGAGAGGATCTTGGACGATCAAGTAGGGACCAATCTAATTATATAGGTCCTGAAAATTAAAATTTCCCTGGCTAGACTCAGCAGAAGATGAGAATATTGAAGAATGGTGGGAGATGCAGTCAGTGTTGGTCACTTTGCAGAGGGAATAAGGAGCAGATAACCAAGGAATGTAAACAGCCCCTAAACACTGGAAAATACAGTGAAACACATTTTCCCCTAGAACCTCCAGAAAAGAGATTTTGGTGTTAGCCCAGGGAGCTTCATGTCAGACTTCTAACCTATAGAACTATAAGATAAGAATTTTATGTTGTTTTTAAGCCAATAATTTTGGTATAATTTGGAAACTCATTCCACAGCTATAAGGCACTGTAAGGACCTATTTTATATTTTTATATTTTAGCCAGAGGCTTCCATTGAGGTCATTGTTGTTTAACCCTTAAACTGTCCCTGCTCCCCTTCCCCCAGGGGACCTACTTAAAAACAAGTCCCGGAAACCAGCCTCAGGTAACAAAGCTCAAAAACAAGGGTGGGTCCGGCCAGTTGGAGACATCTGATCAGTGGGGGCGCATACTGTCTCCTAGCTACCAAGGTGATGGGTTGGTTTCCATGGCTACTGTGGGATGAATTGTAATTCAGTTAGCCACCTGTGTGTGGCCAGGCCCAACCACATGGCCTTTGCTCTATAAAAGTTAGTCTGGAGAGCAGGGAGGGGTGGTCCTCTCTGTCAGGGGCGGCCCTGACCGATCTGCTTGACGGTCTGTCTGATTCTTGATGCTTGGCGTGAAATAAAGCTTTGTTTGACCTTCGCTTTGTATCAGTCTCGCTCCTTTAATCATGGACCCATTATTGGGGGATAACAAGCACTAATATAATTACCTTTCCTGACTGATGAATAGTCACTAGTCATTCAGATCTCTTCATAATAATTACTTAATTGTAAATTCATTTATCCATTGTGCATCAGCTCCAAAGTAGAAAAACTTGTTTTGAAAATGAAGTTTTATTCTATTGAAATATAAATAAAGTTAATAGTTATTAAAGGTAATAAATTGCTTTGGTATTTTTCCCATGGCTCTTGGATGTTGAAAAAGATATGCTTGAAATTCAAGTAGCATGAGCAGTTGGTAACAAAATAAAATAATTCTGAAGGATTTAGACATAAAAATCAGGTAAGACATAAATAATACAACATTATGAAATGAAAGCCTGTTGTCTAAAAGTTTTTCTTTTATTTAGTTTTTTTTTTCTTTAAGTACTGATTACAAAGGACCAAAGATAAGAAGAATGTAAATTAGGTCTTAATTAGCATGATTAAAGAGTCATTAGTGTTTTGGGATTTTTATGACATTGCCATTTGTATTTCTAAGAGATTATTGTTTAGATTGACACTCTTTAATATCCCATTGTAGAAGAGAATAATTTGCCCACTTAGATTTGTGAAAGTGCATAAATGACAGAGATTTAGTCTTAAGTGATACCAGAGACTTATGACATTTATGGATGTCCGTGTTACATCTGTATAGTGAGGTTATAAGTAGTTATAAGAATGTGTATAGAAAAATCTCAAAATGCTTATATATTGCATAACAAGATTAGTTCTCCATATCATTTACAAACTTAAAAAGGTAAAAATAAATCAGTAGTATTTTTCCTGTTAATTCTTGGATAAGATCACTAAAGGAGAGGTCACCTGTTTCCAATCTCAAAGACTACAAGGGACACAATTATTGAGACAAGTTAAAAGAAAATATGAGCGTTCACAAAGACTCAGCAGTGGGGGAAAAGTGATGAGGGAGCAGGAGGCTGGCTGAGGACACAGCAAAAGCTGGCGCCTTGCACCCCCTCTTCACCCGCTCCCCTCCATATGTGTAGCATTCCTCAGGCACCCCAGACTGCCATAAAACGATAAATAGTTAACTTGCAGGGGTCACAATCCTGCAGAACAGGAATCTCCCTTGCTCTACAGATGTCCTAGAGATCTAAACAGGGAGGTTACCTTATCAATAGCACAAATTTCCAGAGGCAAATAACTCTCGGTTCCTGAAGCCCTCATGTCTCCCTCCCACCATAAACTGGAGGAGACTGAGGTAGAAGGGAATGTAAATGACAGCAGGATCATAATACCCCACCAAGAATCTCCCAATTATCTTGATGTTAATGCCTGACCTAAAGACGACATTGATCAAGCCATAAGGGCAAGGCCTCCCCCCTGGCACCTTGTAGGCCCTCCCTAACATGTGAAAACTGTTGAAATCTCCCATGCCTTCACCACCTCCCCCCCACCGTGAGGTATATAACATGCCCACCCTCACAACCAGGGGCAGCCGCATCTCTGCCTGCCCACGGGCCCTGTCCCCGTGCTCTAATAAATCACCTTTTGCACCAACAACGTCTTAAGAATTCTTTCTTTAGTCGATGGCTCCGAACCTCTTCACCCCACCGAACCTGACTTAGGTTCTGGGACTTCATCAAAAGTGCTACTGGAATAAATAATTCCTGGGATAAATAGATAAATATTTACATGCAAAGGAGTGTGGCTTAGCAATTTAATTCATTTATGAATTTAATTTTTTTTAAGATTTTATTTATTATTTGACAGACAGATCACAAGTAGGCAGAGAGATAGGCAGAGAGAGAGGGGAAAGCAGATTCCCTGCTGAGCAGAGAGCCTGATGCGAGACTCAATCCCAAGACTCTGAGATGGTGACCTGAGCCAAAGGCAGAGGCTTTATAACCCACTGAGCCACTCAGGTGCCCCTCATTTCTGAATTTATTATCTCATCCAGTCACTGGGGAATACTTTCAGTAAAATTTCTTAGTTCCTATTTTCTGCATAAAATATTCTGTATGGGGTATGTTAGTTTCCTATTATTGCTTTGACATGTTACCACAAACTTGTAGCTTAAAATAACATAAATGTATTGTCATTATCATCATCATCATCAATATCATCGTCATTATCCTCATCTTATAGTTCTGGAGAAGATGGGTCATATTGGGCTAAAATCAAGGTGCCCATATTACTGCATTCCTTTCTGGTGGCTTTAAGGAAGAATCCATTTCCTTGCTAGCATCTACAGATTGCTTGCCTTCCATATATTCCATATTCAATACACATCATTTCAATCTCTGATTCCATTGTCACATCTCTTTGATTCTAGCCCTCTCACTCCTCCTTCTAAAGACTCTTGTGATTATACTGGGCCTAACAAGACAATCTAGGATAATGTTCCTATCCAGGGTTTTTCATCATATCAGCAAAGTTCCTTTTACCACTTGTAGTAACATATTCATAGGTTCAGAGATTAGAATGTGAAATCTTTGGGAGACCGCTGTTCTGCCTGCCAAATAAGGTAACCCCCTCATTCTCTATGTAATGAACCACAACTAAATCATTGTATTGTATATCAATATTAACCACTGAAGGCATAACAACACTTTTTCATGGACATTAAGAGTTTGGTAAAGGTTTATTTCTACATAGTGTGAGAGCCACCACCAACTGAAAGAAATGTTGTTTATGTGTCAGTTAAACACATTTCAAAAAGACTAGAGAAGGAAATACTAAGATAAGAATTGGAGGTCATACCAAAAGAAACACATAATTGAAGAATGAGTTATTCTTGAGTTGACTCTAGTTACCTGCCATTCACTCACAAAGGAATTTCCTGGGAAGGCCCCTTTGAGGAGCAGTCTTAGATTTTAAGGGCAGCATGTGTAAATCAGTATAGCTCCACACATGTTTCGTGTTTGTCCAGCAGAAAGACATTATACTCTTGATGACTAGATGTCAGAGATGGCAAAAATAAATGTCTAGTCATTTCCTTATTTGGTTGTGGAGAGGAGCAATCTTAGTTTGGTTGATGGTTAGATTCTCTGGTATCCCAATTTGGAATTTGTTTTCCTCTGTTTATCCAAAAATTCTCCTTTTTCATTCAACCTAATTTAAGACCTTCTTGACTTCAACTTCAAAAGATTATCTTCCTAATTATAAACACCGATTAAATACAAGTCTCAAATGCTACAGTAAATCATGGAGTAGTACATTTGGATGCTACATAAATTTTAGATGGTGATAAATAATTGTAGCCTAGTCTAATTATCATATGTGACAGTAGGTTTGCATAGCTATGAAAAGTGTTAGCATCCATTAACATTTTCTATAAGCAATTAGCTAATAGGTGCATTTGCACATCCATATGTACAAAGGCACAATATGTGATAAGAATACAAACATTATCTTCATTTTGACTTAATTATATTCAATGTTACAATGTCAGTGCATTATTGCATAAATGAAAGTACAAATTAATATTTTAAATACAAGTCCTAAAACAACTCAAGGAAAAGAAATTTTCTTCAAATTTCCCTTTCTCTGTAGAGACAATATAGACTTTCTTTGCTACTCTTTAGACAAAGACCAAAGAAGATTTGCAAATATTTTCACCTAAGAAAAAGAATTTCCCTTTTCTTCAAGAGTTTTTGATAATTTCTTTGCTGTCGATATCAGCCCTTTGATAGTACTCGGAACATAGTAAAAATAATAGAAAAACAATGTGTTGAGGTTGTCTTTCTTGCCCTGCTACCTTCAAGTAAAGAAAGTTAACTGCTGAGCACAGCAGTGCTCAAAGAATCCATGCAGTGAGCAGCTGCCTACTTTGGGAAAACATGTGTTTAAAAATACCTTCTGCTCCAGGTAATTTTGCTTTTACAGTCCAATAAGTTTCAGCTGTTCTCAAGGACAAAACTCAGGAAATCAAGATGTTTCAATAGAAACTGCTCTAAATGTTTAATGGACAGAGTTACTATTTGGCTGCATCCACCTAAAGCTAGTAGATCAATGACTTTGATTATATGTTCCATTCTGTCCAATAATAATTTAGACTAATTCCATGTCTAGGATTAAGGTTTTTTTGATTGACCAATCACAGCGACATGGTCACCAAGAGTCAAAATTTTTGATTTCCCTGAGTTCTGAATTCTGAATTAAAATCAAATTAAGATTTCAATTTTGAAAGTCACCATTTTAAATTCGGGAGATTAAAGATGACTCCTCTAAGTAGATCATGGAGAACACTCTAACTATTTTTGTAGTCAGTTCTGCTTCTTCATGACAATGGATTTTGATGGTATCGTCACCACTGGAGAAAGTAGTCACAAATAAAAAATAAAAGGGGTTGAGGTCCCTTTTACGAAGATGGCGCCGAAAGCTAAGAAGGAAGCCCCTGCACCTCCCAAAGCCGAAGCCAAAGCAAAGGCTTTGAAAGCCAAGAAAGCGGTGCTGAAAGGCGTCCACAGTCACAAAAAAAAGAAGATCCGCACATCACCTACGTTCCGAGGACCCAAGACTCTGCGTCTCCGAAGGCAACCCAAATACCCTCGAAAGAGCGCCCGCAGGAGAAACAAGCTTGACCACTATGCCATCATCAAGTTCCCCGTGACTACTGAGTCAGCCATGAAGAAAATAGAAGACAACAACACACTTGTGTTCATTGTGGATGTCAAGGCCAACAAGCACCAGATCAAACAGGCTGTGAAGAAGCTCTATGACATTGATGTAGCCAAGGTCAACACCTTAATCAGGCCTGATGGAGAGAAGAAGGCATACGTTCGGCTGGCCCCTGACTATGATGCTTTGGATGTTGCCAACAAAATTGGGATCATCTAAACTGAGTCCAGCTGGCTAAATCTAAATACAGTTTTTTCATGATTAAAAAAAAAAAGGGGGGGGGGGGTTGAGGTAAAACTAACTTTATGAACATATATGGTTACTCTTAGCTTTTTACATTTTTAAGAAAATAATGCATTTTTACCTTAAGGATTTATATCATATTTCAAAATTAAGTTAATATTTAAACTTTATGCCAAATAAAAATTATAATGCACTTACACTGTCATGACTAAGGATTTTTTTTTATTTAATCAAAAAGAGAAAAAAGTGAGTTACTATTTTGCCCACAAGATATCAAATAATTTAATGTTTGCAAACATTCATTTATTTGGCCCATATGCTCACATTCAATTAATATATTTGTCATTCAGGATTTGGAGTTTTTGCTTGTTCCTTCTTTTAAGAGCAGATTTTTCAGAGGTAATACAGTACTTACTTCAGGCAATATTAAGTTATAACTATAATGTCACAATTAACAAGGGTGAAATAAAAATAGTTCATTCAGTAGAAATAAACAGTATGAATAACAGCACATATTTTACTTTTGTTGCTAATTTTTGGCATGTATAGTCAAAACCTGAGATTTGTATCATTATTTATGCCTTTGAATTTTGAAGACATAATTTCAGAATGTAAAGCAATCTAATTAAAAACTCCTTGATTCCTTCCTCCATTTTTATTAATCATAGCTCCATTGATTTCAAGAGATTGAGATATTCCATCAGTCTGTCAATCTGTCCTGTTGACTTGATAAGGGAAGAATCTAACAAATTATGAGTCAGTTTCACCATACTTTATTACACAAGTTGATCTAACAAATTTCAGTTTTTAATAAACAATTCAATTTAGTGAAGATTTGATCACTTACAGTTCATGCTGTTAAGATAAACATATTTAATCCAAATCACCCTTCAAATTAATCTAGTTAGACTCCAGTTGTTCATTTATTTATTCCATAATGCATTTGCTGAATACTTATTACATAAATGGATCTGTGGAAAGAGGGGCATATAGTTGATCATGTCAAGATTATGATGAGCTTGACAAAGTTTATAATTCACAGGTTTTGAGACACAAACATATCACCATTATCCAAGGTGGTGATTACTGGGAGTAATAATCCTACTGATATAATAATTCAAAGGGGCAGAGTGTTCTATAGTTAAAACAACCAGTTAGGCATCACAGAAGAGGTGGTGACTCAAATGGACTTTAAAATGTAGGGGAGGTTTGTTTTTGTTTTTGTTTTTGTTTTTGTTTTTTTTAAGAGAGAGAGAGAGAGAGAAAGATCACAAGTAGGCAGAGAGGCAGGCAGAGGGGGGTGGGAAGCAGGCTCCCCGCTGAGCAGAGAGCCCAATGCAGGGCTCCATCCCAGTACCCAAGATCATGACCTGAGCAGAAGGCAGAGGCTTAACCCACTGAGCCACCCAGGTGCCCCTGTAGGGGAGGTTTTTATAGACTATAGTGAAGTACAGGAAAAGCAAAAATACTAAAAGGACAAAGGCACTGTGGATGAAAAGGGCAATGCTCTTTAGTGAATGCAAATTTATTTCAGATACAAGGATGTGAACTTTATGCATTTATGTTTTAGTGACCCTATTAATTAGAAAGCTAGAAAATAGACTGGGACAATTTTGAAGTCTTAAAAAATGTTTACAATTTTAAACTAGTTGCATGGAAGAAGAGAAAAGAAAAAAAAAAGAAGAAGAAGAGAAAATATTTGATTGGGAAACCAATAGTAAAAAGTACACATATAAAAGGAATAAGGGAGTTAATTTTTCATTTTGATACTATATATATATTGATGTATGTATAAAAACCAAATAATAGTGAGGTTAAGAGAAAGAAAGAGTAATGATAAAACCAAGGAAAACATGGTGGTATGAAAGGCACTGGATAGCAAGGAAGAAGCTAACGCCTTTCTCTGGGAAGAATTCTTGAAAAGGTGTTATACTTTGGGGAAAGTTAGACTTTAATTCTGGTGAGCACATAAAGAGAAATATTATTGAAAAAATTTAAACATATACATACTTCAATCGCTGTAAAGCAAAACAAGACATATACCGGGATGGAAAGAGACTTGAGAAATACTGAGTGAAATAAAATGATAGATGCTTTGTCTTACACTTAGAGTAACTGCATAAAATATAAGTAGCAAGGAAGAATATAAGCTATAGGAGGTAGACACATGACACAACTAAGATTAAGCTGGCATTTTGGTTTCGGTGGGACTTTTAACTAATCTTAATTTTATAGAGAGTATTTCTTTTCTTTGATAGGCAGTGTTCAGTAGTTTTAATTCTCATGATTCTTCGCAGTGTGACTATAGGTTGGACTTAGTATGCCCTCTCACTTGTCACCATTAGCCAGTCCTACACACAATTCAACTCCCACGATTATACAAACTCAAATGAACCAAACATATAGGGTTTGGTTCCTGTGCATGGATTATAAAAATAAGTAGTATGGATAAACACTCTTGGTCAAGCCCTAATCCAGATTTAAATATCTTTTTCTGAGAATGTCATTCTTGTCTATTGCTCTGTGTCCTATCAAATGCAAAAGGCTAGTTACACTGAGTAGCAAACACTTTTCAAATCTTAGTACCTTTAACAACCGAAGTTTATTCTGTCTCACTCTGCATGTCAGTTGCTGGATCCTGGGGCTGTACTTCTGACCCTATCATTCCAGGACACAGACTGACAAGGTAGCTGTTGTTTTGACCTTGAAGCCCATCGTAGCAAAAGAGGATATCAAAAGGATCTCTTGAGGAAATAAAATACCTACAGCCTGGAAAAAGCATGCCTCAATGTGCTCATATTGGTTAAAACTATTTCTATGGTCATATCCAACAACAAGAGATTTAGAAAGTATAATCCTACTATGCTCTTAGAGCACGGACAGCTGGAAATATTTGGCAAACAATGGTAGTGATTACCAAATACGTAAAAAGAACACAAACTGTGAAGTCAGATATACCTGTGTCAAAATCATCTATTTAAATTTACAGCTTCAGTTTCGATATTGGCAAAGTGAGTATAATGTCAACCATCAGTGTTATTACTATAATTGCATTTGATGTGGAATGATGGGGCTCCTGGATGTCTCAGATGGCTAAGCATTTGCCTTCAGCTCAAGTCATGATCCCAGGATCCTGGGATCAAGTCCCATGTTGGACTCCCTGCTCAGTGGGGAGTTCCTTCTCTCTCTCCCTCTGCCTATCTCTCCACCTCTTTGTGCTCTCTCTCTCTCTAATAAATAAAAAAATCTTAAAAAAAAAAATCAAGGGAGAACTGGGATAGAAACTCGTATCTACATGATGCTGACAATGTTGCTCTTGGGGTGGGGGGAAAGAGACAACTGGGTGGCTCCATTGGTTAAGTAACTGACTTTTGCTTTCAGCTCAGGTCAAGATCTTAGAGCCATGGGTTCAAGCCCCGTGTCAACTCCCTGCTCAGCAGAAAGTCTGCTTCTCTCTCCACCTTTCTTCTGCCTTGTGCTCTCTCTCACTCACTCACTCTCTCTCTCAAATAAATAAATTAGTTAATAAATAAAATATTTTCAAAAATAAATAAAATGATACATAAGAAATAACATTTCAATAAACAGTTATTAAAATCTTTGTGCAAATGCAGAAAATATGAACAATATTGTACATTTTTCAACTTCTGAATACCCTCTCATAAACAGTTGATACTATGGTACTTTGCTACTTAGCAACATGCATCATCAAGAATATGTTTAGGAGAACTTAAGTTCTTTAAAAAGGATGTGCTAGAACTGTCTAGAATCTAATTCATGGAGTTTAATTATATTTAATGGAAATTTTTTTTCCTATGTAGGACTTGTAAAATCTGGGGAGCTCATATGTTTTAAATTGTTGTGAGTTATTCTGTACCAATGGTACAATGGTGGACTTTTTTGTTGGTGGTGTTTTGTTTTGTTTAGGTAGCAGATACTCATTCGTGCTGCTCACCTTGACTAGAAATGCTCAGTAACCTGATCTCCCTGAAAAACATATCTTGGAGCCTCTAGTCTTAAATACGATCTAACACATGTTCATTTAACTTAGCTCTTTTAAAGCCAAGCTTAAGCTTATACATGAATCTGTACATTTTCTACTGAATTACTCTGCATGTTCCTAAGTTTTAATGATATAAAACTGACTTAACTGTACCATCAAATTATAAAAACCTAATGCTGAAAATTAATCCTTCATTTATAAAATCAGGAGTCGTTTGACTTGGCATTAATCTTTATTGTCATTATGAACTTAATTTGTTCCTCAAATTAATTTCTTTCCCTATTATAATAATGAAGATATTAAGCTCTTCACATTAGAATCCCTTTAAAATTTAATCTTGCATCTTCTACAAGTGAAAAATTCTCCTATTCATGTAGCAATGCCCTGCTTTATCAGATGATGTAAACCTACCTGATTTTTTTTGATGACCCTGGAGCCGAAGAGAGTTGTAGGTAAAAGGAGGAAGTTTGAGAAGAGATGTTGCCTCCTTTGATGGACAGCTTGGCCTGAGGAAAGCAGAGTTAGCAGTTCTACTCACTGATCTGGAAATGCAAGCCATTTAAGTAGCACTAAAGGCCAATGAACTAGAACTGCTGTAGTTACACTATGTATATAATTAAATTATTTAAAAGGATATTGGAAATAACCATTTCAGCAAAATAGCATGTAGTATTATTGAAGTAGCTGACAAACTCAATTGTGTGTGTGAGAGAAAAGTGTAAATAATGTTCCCTTCAATGTGATATTGCGTTTATTTTCAAAATATAGCAGAAACAATGTTTCTGTTTCAGGGAAGATATACTATGGATACACATCCTACTTTTAGTAAGTGTCAGTGTTCTAACCTCATTTATAGATGTTTATTAAAATTTTAAGAAGGGAATTAAGATTCTTTACCTCAGAATGAAGTTAAATAAGATTCTTTATTGGCTATTTGATTGGTTGATTTTTTGCTTTCTTATTTTGAACATATTTTATTCTTTTATAGCTTAATCCATAAAATTATGTTCCAATTGTGACCTTTGGCAGTTGCATACTTTCTAACAGTGGTTTTGCCAACTCTTGATTAGTAGGAGAATTATTTTGATAGAACTCTAATACAAAATATGAAATAGATGGAATTCATGAGGAAGGAAAGAATGTTTGAGGATGATGGTGGGTTAACCTCACGCTACTCTATAAGTGGAGCTGATTCAGATAGTCCATTGTCTTTAGAAGCTCATGGGATTTATTATATGTTACTTCATGTATTTAGAATGTCTGCCTTTAGGTTATTGGTGAAATCATACTTTCAATACATGCTTGTTTAATCTAGAATCTATCTTTCAGATATTCAGTCTGGCTTAAGGACAAGAACTCTAGAGTCTGAGTACTTGGGTTTAAATCCAAGGTCTGCAAATTACTGTTTAAAATTGGGGTAAAGTGGGTAAATATTTTCTACCTAAGTTTTCTTATCTTTAAATGAAGATGATAATATTGTATTGTTATATAGATTAAATAATATTGCTCATACATAGTTTTTAAAATATAATTATTATCCTTCATGCTATTACTTGCCACAGTTACCTCACATTTATGTGCTTATGCCTTTTTCTGTGTCGTAACCTACAACCTATGGTTGACTTTGTTCAGACTGGAACTCCTGAAGATCAATTCACAAAAGACTCAGTAATTGTATTTTTATTTTCTATAAATCTTTAAAGCCTGATACTAGAGAATAACCTTTAATATTTTAAAGGTGAATTAACCTATGGTGATAAACTGTTTAATAATCTTTTCTGGTGGCCTAATCAGATAAAAAAAGATGTATTTTCAAAAGGAAATGGGTAAGTAACAAAGAGTGTATTCATAGAAGTAACTTTATTTTGAAATTAAAATTAATGCCCTGAAGCTATATGAATCAATGGGGTAGATCTCAGAAACAGAGTAGTGGGGGAGTAGTTCACAACAAAGGAAAAATTTTCAGTAGGTGCCAACATTTCAATTCAAGCCTTGGGATAGACCTTCATGAAAACATTCAGAGAGCCTGGGGACAAAAAACCATGTGGATACAATTAATTGCTTGCTAACATAGTCTGCAACAGGATATAATGAGTCTGGACTAGTTTGGAGACTAATGCATTTCCAGATTCTGTTGAGACAGACAATCACTTGTGAAAGAGAGCTACTACTTGCCAGTTTTCATTCTTTTTACATGAGTTTCTTGACTTTGCAAAAGACCTCAGTAGAAAGAAGAGTTGGAGGTACATCCAAATGCATGAGAACTGAGGAAGAAACTGTGGATGAAACTGATTCAAATTTAAAGACTGCCTAATAGTGCTTGCATGGCTCTGTTGGTTAAGCATCTGCCTTTGGCTCAGGTCATGATCTCAGAGTCTTGGGATCAAACCCAATCTCAGGCTCCCTGCTCAGTGGGGAGCCTGCTTCTCCCTCTACTCCCAGCTCATTATCTCTGTTGTTATCTCTGTCTGTCTGTCTCAAATAAATAAATAAAATCTTCAAAAGAAAATAAAATAAGGACCACCTAAATCCAGGGATCTACAAGCACAGAACTTACTGAAGCACCTAAGAGAAGAGTCTGGAGATCTCTGGCTATACTAGCTAGAAGTTCTTAGTGAATCTTCTTTCCATGCTAATACATGTATCTATACATTTTCTACCAAATTATTCTGTACTGTTCCTAAATTTTGATGACATAAAACTGACTTAGTTGTATCACTGAATTGTAAAAATTTGATGTTGAAAATTAATCAATGTAGAAAGTCAGAGTAGTTCAACTTGACATTAATTTTTCATTATCTTTATTATTTTAATTTATTCCTCAAATTAATTGGTCTTTTCATATTATGATCATAAAGATACTAGGTTCTTAACATTAGAATCTTTTTAAAATTTAAAACTGTAGAAAACTGGACAAATCATCAAAATATATTCCTTTACAATCTCTAGAAAATGACCAAAAGAAATAAACAAAACTTTATCTTGGTTTTCCTACAGACTTTCTGTTGATAGCTTCTTAGCCCTCCTTACTAAACCTGCTTCTTCATCTAATCATCAAATAACAGTGTTTTGACAGTTTCATCTTTCCCTTTCCCCTTTTTAGATTTGTCAAGCATTCTTCAGAACTCATCCAATTTTAGAGTTTTAAACCATGTATATCGATGATTCCTGCAAAGATATTTACAATTCTATCTTTTTAGCTCCAGGTCCGGATCTCCATTGCCACTTCCCCACCTGAATATATAAAAGGGGATTTCAAATAACATCCAAATAAAGCAGTCATTATCATCAGCTATATACACAACTTCTTCTCTGTTTTCTAGGTCATATGCAACTTAACTATGTTATGTTTTGTGTAGTGATACAAGTTTGATACAAGCTGTCTTGTTATCTTTCATCTCTCTCATGCAAAACAGTCAAAAAATCCATCCTGGCTATCAATACCTACAGCTTCCAAAATTCAGGTACTTGTTTTAACTTGCCTGAATAATTGTGGTTACTTTTATTTTTTTCCTTTCTCCAGTATCACTTGTATTAGTTCATCAAAATTGTTCATAAGTTTTAGATGTTTGATGAAGCCTTTGAACATTATTCTGTACTCTGCATATTAACCCCAAGTATATTGATTACATATCATATTTATTTAATTTTTATCTGCTCATTTTGGCACTTTGAAGACACATGACCTGTCCTAGTCATTTCTGGTTTTATAAAATTGAACACAGTACCTAACTTCTAAGAGATGAAGACATTGAACAGCCATTTCTGGCTATATCAATACATACCTTTTAATCATTTATTTAAAATTCAATTTACTACAAAGTACATTGACTTTTATCCATAATTTATTTCAAGTTATTAAATGATTATTTTTATTGAAATAGAGCAAATCAGGCATAAACAGGGTAGAAAAGAATAAATCTTATTAAAATATATGGATAAATTAGGCTACTTTTAGCTGTAAGGGAGAGAAAACACAGCTCAAACTGGATTGAACAATAAGAAATGCATTATTAAGGGGGAAAAAACACATTCAAAGGTGAGGATGAGGTGGGACTAGCTTTTCTGTTACAGTAGCTTAATCCACAATGTGGGGATAAGGAGCTGGGGTAGTTTCAGATGTTATATCCCAGTTGCGATCATTTAAAGAGCAAAAATGGAAACTATAGGGGTGCCTGGGTGGCTCAGTGGATTAAACCTCTGACTTCAGCTCAGCTCATGATCCCAGGGTCCTGGAATCCAGCCCTGAATTGAGCTCTCTGCTCAGCGGGGAGTCTGCTTCCTCCTCTCTCTCTCTGCTTGCTTCTCTGCCTACTTGTGATCTCTGTCTGTCAAATAAATAAAATCTTAAAAAAAAAAAATGGAAACTATAAGTTTCTATGACTCTTTCTTAGGAGCGAGAAAGATTTTTGATAACATCTCTAATTAATTTCTTGTTATTCTCGTTGCCCCTTATTGGGTTATCTGCCCATTCTTAAACCTATAATTGTTAAAGGGAAAGAGATTATTATATTTGAGTTAGAATATGCATAATCCAATTCTTGGAATTTATTGCAGTGGATAAAAGGGGGGAGGGTGGGAGAAAATGGGAAGGGTCACAATTCTCCAGGGTGATGTGAGAATGTCTGAACAAGAAATTTCGCCCTTAGTAAGGCCTAAGGGGGAAATAAATGCAAGGAAAATGATCAATAGTGTTCTCTATACCTAAGAGTTAATTATGCACTGAACCTAACCCAGCCAAGACTCTAAGCTTCTTATTGGTCCACCTTTCTGTTTATTTGGTAGAAGGCACATTGTTAACTGGCTATTGAAGAAGAGAACATATATTATATTAGATTTTTCCCTCTTCATATATTCCTCTAAATTCAGTCCCACATTACCCTCTAATTTTTCCATCATGGAATACTAATCTTTAAGAATTGATTCTCCTCTGAAGTTACAGAACAATTTGATTTTGAAAGCTACATGGTATATGAAAACAATTTAAATGACATGCTTTGGGTTTTCCTGTACTTTGTAATGTTTTATTTCATGATTCAGTTTTTCTAGATCCTGACTTTTTCTTTTTTTCAGAACAGACTCTGACTCTGTTCTTTTTTCACATGGGTCTTGCAAGTATCTTTTCGATAAATAGCTACTTAGAGCTGTCCTACATTAGTATATATATGGATAGAGTTTAGAAATGAAAGCTAAAACAAAAGCTTAAAAATACTATGAATATTGTGGGGTGCCTGGGTGGCTCAGTGGGTTAAAGCCTCGGCCTTTGGCTCAGGTCATAATCCCAGGGTTTTGGGATTCAGTCCCACATCAGGCTCTCTGCTCAGCAGGGAGCCTGTTTCCTCTTCTCTCTCTCTGCCTGCCTCTCTGCCTACTTGTGATCTCTCTCTGTCATATAAACAAATTAAAAAAAAATCTTAAATTAAAAAAATACTATGAATTTTTTAATGAAAACAATTCTGGAATGATTGCAGTGGTGCTGGTTTGCTGGTTTTCAAGTTTGATCATAAGATAGTTTTACTTTCTCTGAGAATTAGCATACACAAAGATGAAATGTTGTAGTTATAAGTTGAGACAAGTTGATATCTTATTTAATTTTTTATATACAACACTAACATTTGCATCCCAAAATGCAGCTCTGTGGATATAATATCCATTTCATTTTATATCATTTTATTCTAAAAAGTAACATTATCTCCTCTGTTGCCAAATTAGTGGAAAATTCCATTATAAATAAAATTATGTGTATTACTACAAAGTATGTGATAGTCATATTTGCTATTTTAAAATTATTTGAAGTTTAATTATAACATTATTTTAGTGGGAAAGAAATCTAGTGGATGATGTAGATTATTTTGCTTTCCTATAAAATTTTATATTTAAATTAACCATATTTCTATTTAATGCAAATTCAGCATTATATTATGTACCCTATAAAATAAATGAAACCTAAATTACTGCATTTTGCACAGTCAGTACTTATAAAATGATATCTAGAGAATTTTGTTTCTGCACAGCAAACAAAATATAATATTAGTAATTCTGTGACTTTTAAACAGTTGATTTTGTTGGGATGAAGATGAGCAAGTTTTCATTATACTGTTAAGTAAGATATTTAGAATAAAAAAAAATGAAGATATGTAAAAATCCTCATTGTCCCCTGCTCTGCTACATATCATTCTCATGTAGCTAATTCTACTGGTTCAACCAATAAGTGTAACACTGGAGTGATGGTAGAGTTTAAGATCGGTCTTACAAATGCAGAATTTGAGATATACCTTACAGATGCTCCATCCATAACCAGCTTTCTAGTAAGGTAGATATTTAGACTAACAGTTCTAATTTCAAACAACTCTCATACCACTTTGGTGAAGCTATTATCTCTGAAAAAATGGCAATATTGGAATTAAAAAAAAAGAAAGAAAACTCTTGTATAATGCTAATAGTAAAGAAGTAGTTTTCTCTAATAATAGTTTAAGTAGACCTGAGGAGATTGGAGGGGCAGAATGACTCATCAGAGGTATCACCAGGGCACAAAAAGTATTATTTTACATATATATCAGTATCACAGCGCGAGTCTGAGTTTTCATGGATCAGAGAACCCAAGTTTGGTGACTGCTATAGTGTTTGAAGCAGTTCCATTATCTTAATTATATCTTTCAATTTTATAGTAGCTTGTTACCTTGGACAGCTGTTATCCAGGGCCAGATTCAGACTTGCAAGGTGGCTCCAAGAGGGAATGCAATTTGGCTTTTGAAAAATTCACTAAATGCAAAAGGCATTCAAATAATCACAAGACTGTCAAGAAGATGGTATTTGTGTCAGTTAAGGTACAATCAGAAGTTTGCTCATGAACACTTAATATAAAGAATTATTAACTAGTAAAGGACTAAATGGGAAAAAGGACTATGCTAAGGAATACAGTACAAGAAGAAAGCACTACCTCTGGGACCTGGGGCTGAGGGAGAGTGAATAAAGAGGAAATGAGTGCTCAGAAGATGCACTTTCCAG
Organism: Mustela nigripes; assembly: GCF_022355385.1. Lineage (NCBI taxonomy): Eukaryota > Metazoa > Chordata > Mammalia > Carnivora > Mustelidae > Mustela > Mustela nigripes. Next base: position 44,785,581 of record NC_081566.1, read on the forward strand.
TCCCTCAATGCTAAGATTCTGACCCAGTTGCAAAGGGCAAACAGCAACCACAGGAACATACAGACTGTCATTGACAAAGAAACTTGCCAGAGTTCTGAGCCTAAGGTGCCCTGAAGGAGCAGCCTGCTGGGTGGCAGAGAAACTCGATAGCAAGTTCAGCAGTCTGGCACTGAGTCATCGGAATAGCTCACAGATGGTGGAGAAATTCACTGGATAGTGCTGTAGTGTTGAAGCTGATTCACAAGGAGTGTCCTAGGTAGCTGAGAAACTCCCTGGTGGATGGACTGGAGTTGATCCAAGGGAATGATTCACTAAGTGCTGCCTACATTTTCTGGAGCATGCAAATGGGTTACAGCTAGTCTTAAGGAATGCCCCCCAGGAGGCCAAGAAATTCACTAGTGCATGTGGGCAGAGTGGAGGCCCTCCGCTAGGACTCCTGAGGTGAGTGCTGCTGGCCTCCAGCATACTGGATGGCAGCCGTGTTGAAGAAGAAACAGTACCCAAGACCAGGGGGGGAAGTCCTGCCTCTGCCCTAGTCTGGCAGTATCACCCCAGCATTCTCTGTTTACGTAGCTTCTAACTGCACTGTCTGGCAATGGAGAAATGTTGATAGGGCACAGCACTATTATGACAAGGAAGGGCAAAGAAGAAGGGATTAGCTGAGAGGCAAGAAATGGATAACCATTACAGTGACTATTGGTGTGGTGAACATGTTTAGTAATTTCTCTTATACTTGGATTTACATTATAAAAATCCTGTTAAATTTTAGACTACATTTTGGTGGTGCCTGGGTGGCTGTCAGTTAAGCGTCTGCCTTCAGCTCAGATCATGATCCCAGGGTGCTGGGATTGAGCCCCGTGTCAGGCACAGGGTCTGCTCTTCTTTCTCCCTCTGTACTCCTGTTTGCTCACACTCACTCACTTGCTCTCTCTCTCTTTCTTTCAAATGAATAAATAAAAAAATCTTTAAAAAAATGGGGAAAGGCTACATTTTGAGTGTTGCTAACTGTTCAGTGAACAGCTTATGTGATGCTTCAAATTCTTTTCGTCTCGCCTTCTTCCTGTCCTTTCATACCTTTTCCACCTGAGCCACTCTTGCTGTGACTCAGAAACATGTTGGTTTCCCATATAGACCAGATTAACTCACACAGAAGTATGGTGGGGGAGGGGGGCTTAACTATCCTTAGGATAGATTTTGAATAATGAAGCACAACGGAGGAGAAGGAACCAGAAGATTGGTTACTTCTCTGTGTCTTCCTCCAGTAGATTCTTCCAAAGATACTAGCTGGGTCTGTTTTAAGGAGAGAATAGAGCTTGGTAATAAATTAACTTATTTTCTTTCCATTAGTCTTTGTAACATGTTATTTTTAGCATTTCTTTCATTGCCTAGGCCTCATAACTACCAATACATTAATACCAAGTCTTTCTTTGGGTATTTGTTTTCTTTAAAATTTGCTTGGGGGAAAAGCCTTATCGAGTTCCAGTGCTGCCTTACATGAAACACAATGTACGCTGAACCATCTGCCAACATATGGTAGCATGGTCCAGTAGCCAATTGAAATGGACCACAGAGCCAAGGGATTGAAGTAGGATAAGATGTCTGACCATCACACCCACTGAGTCACCTGAAATTTTGTTTCTCCTCACTGCAGCTTTAAGTTTTGCCAGAAAAGATGTCCAAGTTTTCAAGGGGAAAATGCTTCTTCCACGGGGCATGTGAATGGTGATGTGGAACTAGAAACTGCTACTAACATCTGTCCATTTGTGGCACCCCATGCCAGCCAAAGTGCTGGCCAAGGGTGAAGAAAATCAAGAATGCATAATGATGTAATGAAGGGAGATTCAGCAGGGAAGCTATAGCTTTTATTTATTTATTTTTTTAAAGTAATGCTCTTTCTTAAGTGTTGTAGAATATGGAGATGAGATCTCCACATAGATTCTGCCTAATTTAACTTGTATTTTCAAAGTTGGTAAAGAAGTTCTCCCCCTGCCCCAAAGTTGTATCCCATTTTGCAGTATGGAACCCAGATGTAGTAGGAAGACACAATTGGATCTGAATACCACAAAGAATGGACTATATCAGGCACATCTTCTGCACTCCATCTTATCTTCTAAATGTTACCTGTTTCCCAGGCTCTTGGTCCATGATCAACCCCAGTAGCTCCCATAGGGACCAACTCCATAGACCTTCAAGGTTCTGTCTCCTGAGGCCAATATCTAGAGTCTTGGCTCCTTCAGTGAATTCTGGACACATATATACCACCATTTTTCAGAGTAAGATATCATAGGAGTTGCCTAAGGGACCGGGCAATGGACCTCAAAAGTTTGAAGTTAATTCCTTACAGGGCAAATTTTGACCAGTGGGGTGGAGGTATTAATAGAGGGTAAACAGTGAGTTTTCTTCTCCATTCTCTCTTCCAATAGACTAGCTCAAAGTGTAGAGTTTGTATAGTTACCGTAAAGACTGCCCAGAGCCATCTCATGTGGCTTGGTGATGAATCATTTCTCCTCATGCAGTGTGGCAGCTGCTTATTAATGCACATTCTGTAAGTGCTTCTCATTCTTGCCTGGTTCAGAACACTCTTCCCTCACTCTCTCTGTCCTGGGACTGCACCCAGTTAAATATTATTACTCCAGGTTCTTCTCAGGTTTTCTATAGGACTTGGGTTAAGACACAAGAAAATATGAATGCAAATTTTCCCAATACATACAAGAATTAAGATTTTTATCATCTCAATCTCTATGTCAGGTCAAGTAAATAGTGGAATCTTGCACTGTCCTGAAACATGTAGTTAAGTATAAATTATCTTTTTGAATTATAAAATAAGTTAGCCATATGCTTTCTTTTAAAGAGCTATATTTAACAAATAGTAGTTAAATTTAATTTACCAGTGAGGTCAACATTAGCAGATGTTCATAAAAATGTTTGATAAAGCCAAGTTGTTTTGGGGAAATGGTTTATACTTGTAATTGAATAAACACTGCTTCTTTATAACAGATATAACACATGCAGTTTCTTAAAATGCATTCATATTTTCAGGCAGGATGAGAAATTGAGTCCTTAGACTATTATATTTATTTTCAAATATTACAAAGAAGTCTTCTCACTTCTGAAATTGTCAATAAATAACCGATTTTCATGATAAACTCAGAATAAGTATAGGTTTAACTTGAATGTAACTAGACTGTAAACATTCAATGATATCTTATCTGTCTGAAAATAAGCACGAAGCCTCTGGTTTTACCTTATATCCAGTCTATGCTTACTAAAATATTATCACTCACTACTGGGGAAACTATATATCTTTAAAATGCAATTAAGTTGACCTGGTTGAATACATTGTATCAATCTGGCCTCATTTATTCAGAAACTCCATTTTATTGGTTTTTACCACACAAACACATAACACAGATATGTGCAAATGAATTCCAGAGACCCTTTAGTGTTTGTGTTCTTCAAATAAGTAGCCATTCTAATAATGGCACAGAGCTATTATAAAGTCGTTGTCAATCATTGAGAAAAGTGGTCTTTCATGTAAATATATTTTCCACATTCTACCACCCTAGTCTTGCATTAAAGTAAGAGTATAATTCTCTGTTCTTGACCTTCATACGTGCTGTGCACTTTTGGAGAGAAAAGTACTCTAATATATATTTATCATTATCACCATTATTATTATTCACAAATGGTGTGACTGACAGGGCCATTTCCCAAGTTATTTTTTCTTTCAATCACAAGTTCTCATTCTTGACCCAGAGGCAAAAATGTTATGCAAAGTGAGATAGTTAAAAAGGGAAGAGTACATCTTTCTGAATATAATAACTCTCCCACTGTAACATCTCAGGAAGCTACAAAGCTTTCTTTGTTATTGGAGTTGCCTCTGAGGGGATTATAAGTTATTGCATTTACTTAAGGAGGCAATAACGGTACAGAGGGTTTCCTGAATTTGTTATGAAACATTTTGGACACCTGTGACATGGGTGTACTATTTATATTCAGGTGAGTGGTGTCTCACTACAACAAAATAATTGGGGTAAAAACTAAATTTTCAAGCAGTATTGTTGAATTCAGTAATTGTGCAGCCTGAATTTTATTTAATAATAAAATCCCCAAATAAGAGAACCTTAGGGTCTGATGGTGACTTTTCATAGTCTTTTGCTCCCTTGTTATGTCATTTTGTTTTTGCTTTCACTTTTTCAATGACAGTGAGGTTGTCGCTTCAGAGTGAAAACCAGTCCTTCTAGAAGGTGTCTAGAGAAGGATTTGTCTATGTATAGAAAAGAGAAATACTTAGGAATCACTAATATAAACATGATGGCATGTCATTAATTCAGCCCAGCTAGAGGAAGCATTTTAATAATCTGAAACTTAGATTATTTTAAAGAGTTTCAGTCATTCCCAGGGCAGCCAGCAATTAAAGCTAATGTACAAATACTGCCAAGTAGAAATCTTGCAAAACCCTATTTAATGCACAAATAAGGCTCATTTTTAATTACAATTGATATGCAAAAGGTTACTTCTCATTTAATTGAAAAGAGATCATTTCCTTAGGTAGAACATTTCCTCCCTCATCTCTTATTTAAACTATTAATTTTCTTGCCAGTTTTATTTTTTAAATTTTTCTTGCCAATTAAAAAAAAATAAACAGTACAAAGATAAACTTCAGTCCAGTGCTTGTCTGAATCAGCATGAAATCAGTTTAAAGTCATCCATAATGAACAACTTAAAATATTAACTTTTATTTATGGTTTATCAGCCCATTTTTAGGTGCCATTTTGATTAAATTTGTGTATATGTGTGGTTTAAACATAAGTTGTATACATTTATGTGGTTTATTTTATGGACTAAGTAAAACAAAGCAACAAAATTTTGTAAAAATTTTGTTGTATGAAACCATGAAATTCAGGGATGAGATAAAAGTTTTTCCTTTTAATATAACTATATACACCCTAAGAAAGATGGATGTTTCACTGTGACCAAAAGTTACTAAGAGGGTGCCTGGGTGGCTCAATCAGCTGGGGGTCTACCTTTCCCTTCAGGTCATGATCTCATGGTCTTGGGATCAAACCCCATGTCAGGCTCTCTGCTCAGCCAGGATCCTGCTTCTCCCTCTCACTCTTACTCTGCTCTCTCTCTCTGTCATAAATAAATAAAATATTAAAAGAAAAGTTCCTAAGAAATTCATGTGAAATCATTTGTTTTTCCTTATAATATATATTTACTCATGGGCATTATTTTAACAGGTATATATTATATTTCTCATGAAAAATTCGTTTTAAAAATCAATGTGTTCTTTTTATTAAGCCTAATCTTGCAAGTTGTGTTTATTAGGTTTTTGTTTTTGTTTTTAATTATTTACAAGCAACTAAAAAGACCATATATATTCTAAGATCTAAAGAAGAAACATTCTACACCCTTTTGGGTTACAGAATTTCTTTTCTAAATATTTGCATGAGCTCTGATTGTACCCTTTGTTACCTAATCAGTTTTAATGTGATATTTTAATGTGAGTAGTTTTGTTCCATCAAATGAAAGGCCTCAGAGTGATGAATTATGTGTAATTAAACTGTCACCTACTCAGATTTTTGAGTTTTGATTACTACAACAAGTAGCATTGTAAAAATCTTCCATGAACATGTTCTTTAACATACACAATTATTTTCTTAGACAATAATTCCAGAAACAAGATTATTGTATTATAGTGGGATTTATTTTTCATATGATCTTTTCTCCAGAAACAGTACTAACTCACATGTGGAGGACACCACTTTTTTGCACCATCTTTCTCAATTGGCTTTTTGACAAATTCAAGTTATACAAACGCACTTAATATAATTTTCATTTACTTGATTACAAATGATTTCAGAATTTTCACATCCTTTCCATCCCTATTGATCATCTGTATTGAATTTTTTTATGACTCTTCTCTCATTTCCTTTGTTTTATTTTTTAAGTTTAATTTATGAAGCTATATAGATCTGTCTTAAGACAGACCTTTAAGATCTGTACTATTGACAGCGTATCTTACCACATCTTTAAATTAAATAAGTAACATCAATTTTCTTTTAGTATGTATATGGGTCATTGTTTTAAAAAATATTTATTTCATCTGAAATTATTTAGAGCATTTTATAAGAAAATAATTGAATTTCATTGTTGTCTCCAAATGGCCATTTGTTCATACATCAGGCTTAAGATGGTGTATTTACTTCCCACTACCATGGAAACTTAACTGAATTGGTTTCCGAACTCTTCTTGACAATGACTTAGCTGTGCATGTTTGTCACTGATTCATATTATTCTAACTATAGTTGCTTTTTCATATACTGTAAAATTTTGTGGTGATAAAGTTATCTCATTACTTTTTATGTTGATAATTTTTCTGGTCTATTGTGACATACTGGTTTGCAGTGGTGTTTAAGGATATTTTCAGTGTTAATTGATGTTTCCCTGAGAATATTGTTGTGAATAAATTGATTATGTAACCCAAAGAGAATTGGCCTCATTCTATCCACAAGCAATTTTAATTCAAACCACCTAAAATCAAGAAACAAGATAGAATAAACTTCTATCTCTAGCAATGTGAAATTGATCTAAAATTTTTATTTTGTTTTCAGGAATTTTCAGAAGCATGCCTGGCCTTACAAAATGAGTGACAAAGATTATTGTCTGCTTGTTTTTCAGACTTAGACTATTTTGACTTTATTAAGTTGATTCTGATTTTACATTTTAGGCACATGTGTATATAATCTTTATTGCAATATATTTGTGGTTACTAAATGCATAGATTTGTGAGGCAAAATGAAATGAGATTTGACATATGCAGCGACCCATGTTATTGTTGTCCTTATAAAGTAAATATTTCCATATCCTCAGATAGTTCCCTAATGCTTTCTACAATGAATACCCCTCCCTACCATGAGGCCCGTTCTCAAATTTCATGGTATGAAAGGATCCGATGTGTATTTTCTTTGTGTGTCTATTTTAACTCAATATAACAGATTATTCTATGACACTGTTTTTTAAATTTTTATTTCAGAATTTTTTTTTTTTAAAGATTTGTTTTACTTGGAAAGACAGAGTAATTGGGAGTAGGGAGAGAGAAATCTCAAGCAGACTCCAGCTGAGCATGGAGCCTGACCTGGGGCTCCATCCCACAACCCTGATATCACACCCTGAGCTAAACTCAAGAGTCTTGCACGTAACCATCTGAGTCACCCAGGCATACCAAAATGGTACCACATTTTATATATTTTTCAAAATATGTGTATATATGCTGTTTGCAGACACATCAATTATTTACAGTTTGCGTTACTATGAATGAAACTTACAGACTTTTATGTACAATGTTTTTGGATGTGTTAGTTTTATTTCTCTTAGGACAATTATCTAAGAGTGGAAATATTGGGTCACACATTGATTTTTTTTTTTTTTGAGGATTTTATTTATTTATTTGACAGGCAGAGATCACAAGTGGACAGAGAGACAGGCAGATACAGAGAGAGGTGGAAGCAGACTCCCTGCTGAGCAGAGAGTCCAATGTGAGGCTCAATCCCAGGACCCTGGGATCATGACCTGAGCCGAAGGCAGAGGTCATACCTTCTGAGCCACCCAGGAGCCCCCAGACATTGAATTATTTTGTTTGTCTGTTTTTGTTTTTGTTTTTAACTGCCAAACCATTTTCCCTCAGGGACTGTACCATTTTATATTCCCACAGGTTCACACAAGATTTCCATTTGCCCTATACTCTTGCCAATACTTGATGTTGCCTTTTTAACATTTTGCATTCTGTAAGTATGTCTGTATTGCACACAGTAGTTTCAACTTCCATTTCTCTGCTGCCTATTATTTTGAACATCTTTTGATGTATACATATTAGTCATTCATATGTTTTATAGGTCCATTGAGATCTATTATAATTATTTTTATTTGAGGTTAGTCTTCTTGATATTGTTCTTATTTATATAATCCACACTCTACTCACCCCCACATACACACATATGTATATGTAATTTACATATATATGTAAGATTTTCTTCTAGTCTTTGAATTTTCTTAGTGCTAACGTTTTAAATGCAAAATATTTTCAAAAATACAGATTAGAATTGTTACTCTCATTGTTAACACTTTTGAGTCTACCTAAGAAACTTTCCTACTTCAAATTCATGAGAACGTTTTTGTACATTTTGTTCCAGAATTTCATCATTTGTATCTTTTACGTTTTAGTTCAGATCCATTTTAAATTAAGCCTAAATAAGCTCTGAGGCTGTAGCAGAGGTTTATTTTGTTTTTCTCATGTGGTTATCCTGAGGCCAAGAATGCAAATAAACAAAGAAAAGCATGACTGGCCAAAGGGCCTTAGTCCTTGACTGCCTTTCCCTCAGAGACTGGGAGGGATTAGCTGTGCCCTAAATCTTTGTGAGGAGGGCAGCTTTCCTCTGCAAGGCCTACCAGTCTAGGCTTTTATAATCGCCCGTTACTGGGCCTGTCAAATCCCATGTAGGTTTTCAACAAGGAGCTAAACTCTCCAGTGGCTTTTCTAATTCCTAAAATAAATGCCTTTGGCATTTAGGAAATCACGTCACTTTACATGTCTATAACTTTAATGTCCCTGAGCTCTACACAATCCCTGTTAACTGTGTTCTCTCAACCTTAGAGTATGCACTTTCTGCTAGGACCCCTGTGTCCTTGCAGGAGGGACCTTGGGGAATAGTCACAGTTAATGTTGGATCCTACGTTTCCATTTCCTATTCCAATACTAAGTGTCCTGCCCTTTAGGGTCTAGTAGCTTCAGCAGCTGTATACTCCAGTATCTACTTCCCCAGTTCAATGCAAATATTATGAGCTTGGGTTCTATCTCCTGTGTGCTCTGAGCAGGAGTCTGAAAACTGTTTCAAGGCATAGAGATGGCTACTGTGTTTGTGTTTCTTTTCTGTAGATTTTAGCTCTCTGCCTTCTATTCCATACCTGACAACTATTGTACTTTGTCTAGTGTTATGGCTCTGGAGGCAGGATGGGAAATCTGGGATCAGGAATTCATCACTGACTAGTAATAAAGGTCTCCTTATGCTGTGATTACATTTTTGCATTGAAATTTGCCTTACATTTTGTCAACATCATGTAATCTGACGGACAAAGAAAACAATATTATACAGTAATAGACAAATCCTTGAATTTTATTTCCTAAGAAATACAACAAAATATTAATTACTTATTCCAGTTCAGAGATAAATATTCAATATAAAATCAAAAGTATAACCACTAAACTTGAAAATGGTAAAATAGAATAATGTTAAAATTTTCTAGAAACCTCAAACAGGTAAAAGCCCTGGCCGAGAAATAAAATAAATATTCTGGCTAACATAATTATAATTGGTGTCCTATAATAAAAAAAAAATGAAATACTAAAAATCCTAATTAATAAACTTAATTGGTTAAAGGGATTAAAGTCTCTCAAATCTTATCAATAGCTATGCAACAAAAATCAAAATATGTATATTCACAAAGATAAAAGACATTTTGAAGAATTTGTGGCATCATATTTTCAGTAAACATGGTTAAGTCAAAATGGCAGATGCAAATGAAGAGAAATCCATTCACCTAATATAAAAATAACTTATTTTGTGAAAATTTAATAGTCTACCTGTAAAATTTCTTAGTAAATTGGATTTTCATGACACTTATTTTGAAATTATATAATTTTCTTTCATTATATGTGGATTCATGTTTTTCTTTTTTCAGAGTTGGTTTTGAAAATATATAATTTCCTAGTAAATAATGCATCTATATTTGTTACTTATTGGCACACAATTTAGGTATGACTATCTTATGATTTTAGTCTTTAGATCTGTAGTCTTACCAAAACTCATTTTTTAATATTGTTATAATTATTTATATTTGTTCTCTTTTTGCTTTACTTAGCTTCTCCACAGTTTAGTTGTGCTAATAATTTTTACATTTATTGATAGATTTCAGGTTTTTTAGATTATTATTGTAATAATCTATGTTTTATAATTATTTATTTGTTTTATTTAATGGTATATATCTTGATTTATGTTTAGTTAACCAGCCAGATAAAAGCTTTTAGGTTTAGTTAAATCACTTCTATAGTCTTTGTTTTGTTAAAAATTTTAGATGTAAACAGTTAACATATTTATTCTCTTTTAACGTTGGAATGAGTTAACGCTTGTTATGTTTGCATCTCACTTTATCCTTTTCCATTAATTTGTCCATTTTGAAGTTTATTTCTTAAATCTTCATTATTTTTAAGTAATTTGTAATTTCTCTTGATTTTTCCCTTTGATGAAAAGCTTACTTTAAAAGTTTACCTTTATTCTTAAATTTAGGGTATTGCATAATCTTTCTGTGTCATTATTTGCTACTCTTTTACCTCAGTGTCATTGTATTCTGAAAATTTAGCCTATAAAAGTATTGTTTTTATTTATCAAGATTTTATTTACTTAATATGTGAAAAAATGTGAAATGTTCTAGGGACATCAAAAGAGACTATCTTCTCTTGCAGAGATGCCTGATACTGAAAAATATGTTAATGAAGAGAGATCTATGTGAATGTACACATACATTATTAAAACCATTAAGAACCTCATTTTCATTTAGCTTCTTAGAGTAAAGATTAAAAGAAGACTAAAGTATTCTCAGTACAGCTAGATATTTCTCTTTTTCTGCATCTAAGTGATTATTTTAAATATATCTGTATTGTAGATTTTAAAGATTTTATCTTCATAAAACATCACTCTTATTATACTGGTGCTTTTTTCAATTGTGTTATAAATACATGGTTGATATATATATTAGCCCCTGATCACTTTTGGTTTTCATTTAGTTGATGTTGGACTCTACTTTGAGTTTAACAATTTCCTATCATTTTTATTTTAATTTGACCACAAATAAGATATATATGAATTTGTTTTAAATTCTGTATTTATAGAGTAGATACATTGTCTCTTTGCTTTCACTTTGTATGATATCTTTTTTTTTTCAAGATTTTATTTATTTATTTGAGAGAGAGAGAGAGAGCATAAGCTGAGGGGAGGGGCAGAGCAAGAGCAACAAGTAGACTCACTGCTGAGCAGGGAGCCTATCTTGAGGCTATCTCCCATGACCCTGAGATCACTACTGGAGCCAAACCCAGACACTTAATGGACTGAGCCACCCAGGTGCCTATGTATGGTATTTTTTAAAAAATTAGTTTTGCCGGGGCGCCTGGGTGGGTTAAAGCCTCTGCCTTCGGCTCAGGTCATGGTCTCAGGGTCCTGGGATCGAGTCCCGCATCAGGCCCTCTGCTCAGCAGGGAGCCTGCTTCCTCCTCTCTCTCTGCCTGCCTCTCTGCCTACTTGTGATCTCTGTCTGTCAAATAAATCAATAAAATCTTTAAAAAAAACTTGGTTTTGCCTTTAGGTATTTCCTCTGTATCTCCATTTTAAAAAAAACATTTTCTTTTTTCCATTACTATGATAATCCCTAGTGTTTTGCTTCAAGTATTATTTACTTTAAATTTTTTCAGATAAATCATTAAGCCTGTATTTATCATTTTGTCAGTTTTAAAACTGAATCAGCAATTGAATTAGATCTCAGATTATTTAAGATGTGCAATTAAATGGTTTTACTTCAAATCTTCCAAATCTTCTTTCCCCAAGCACTTATGAATCATAAACAGAATCAGGAGTTCTGCCTTGAGATTATCCCTATTGTGTTAGTTTCTTCACATATTATTTTTATTGTGCTTCTCTCTTTTGTTTTACATGTGTCTACTACTTCAAAACTGATTCCACAGCATATATGTATGTATTTATGTGTATAGGTATGTGTTATTTAAATTCAGTTAATTAACATGTAATGTATTATTTGTTTCAGAGGTACAGATCTGTTATTCATCAATCTTATGTAATACCCAGTGCTCGTTACATCATGTGCCCTCCTTAATGTCGATCACCTAGTTACCCCATTTTACCAATCCCGCTTTCCTCTAGCAAACCTGTTTGTTTTCCTAATTAAGTCTCTTGTGGTTTTTCTCCCTCTCTGATTTGTCTTGTTTTATTTTTCTCTATTCCTCTATGAGCCTCTGTTTTGTTTCTTAAATTCCACATGTGAGTGAGATCATATGATAATTGATTGGCAATTATCAGAGAATTGGACAAGTCTCTGATTGACTTATTCCTCTTGGCATCTTACCCTCTAGTTCCACTCATGATGTTGCAAATGGAAAGACTGCATTCTTTTGGATGACTGAGTGGTATTTGTTTAGATATAGATACCATATCTTTTTTATCCATTCATCTGTTATTGGACATCTGGGCCTTTCCATAGTTTGGCTATTGTGGACATTGTTGCTATAAACATTGGAGTACAGGTGTTCCTTCAAATCACCACCTTTGTATTTTGGGGGTAGATTCCTGGTTGTGCAATTGCTGGGTTGTAGGGTAGCTCTATATTCAACTTTCTGAGGAAACTCCATACTATTTTCCAGAGTGGCTGCACCAGCTTGCATTCCTACTACAGCATCTATTTATTTATTTATATTTATTTTTAAAATTAATTAATTATTTTAAAAAAATAAACATATAACATATTTTTATCCCCAGGGGTACAGACACATGTGAATCGCCAGGTTTACACAGTTCACAGCACTCATCATAGCACATACCCTCCCCAATGTCCATATCCCCACCACCCTCTCCCGTCCCCCCTCCCCCCAGCAACCCTCAGTCTGTTTTTTGAGATTGAGTCTTTTATGGTTTGTCTCCCTCCCAATCCCATCTTCTTTCATTTTTTTTTCCTACCCCCCAAACCTCCAACATTGCATCTTCACTTCCTCATATCAGGGAGATCATATGATAGTTGTCTTTCTCCAATTGACTTATTTCACTAATCATTGCAAATGGCAAGATTTCGTTTCTTTTGATAGCTGCATACATAGTATTCCATCCACAGCATTTATTTAGAACAATGCTTTTCCACTGCAGCACTATTACATTTGGGGCCACCTGGTTCTTTTTTATTGGGAGCTGTCGTGGGTATTGTGGAATTTTTTTCAGCCTCTCTATACTTCTAATAATCAAAAATGTCTACAGATTTTGCCAATGGTCCTCTGAAGGTAATACTACCATAGATTAAGACAATCTTTATTTTAGTTAATTTTAGTTGTCTAACACTTTTATGATTTCTGTTTTCTAAAATCCGTTTTTTTTTTTTTGAAGATTTTATTTATTTGACAGAGAGAGAGATCACAAGGAGACAGGCAGGCAGAGAGAGAGGGGGAAGCAGGCTTCCTGATGAGCAGACAGTCTGGTGCGGGGCTCTATCCCAGGACCCTGGGACCATGACCTGAGCCTAAGGCAGAGCTTATCTTTGTTTATCTAACTATGTATTTCTGTTTCATTCATTTGTGGCAGTTAATTTGTCTAAACTGTGTGTACAATTTCAGGGATTAACTTGTGTAATTGTTTGCAGTTTTACAATCACAATAGAGTCTTTTTCTCACCGTAAAGTTTCCTACTTCCCTGTTGTACCCGACCCGGATCTGGGTACTCTCTGATCTCTTTGATCTGCCTTCAGTCATTACAATAATTGCCTTTTTACAACTGCATATTTTTGGAATCCTATAGTGTATCATTTTTGTGCTTGACTTTACTTGGAATATTATTCTGAAATTCATGCTGTTATATGTATTGTTATTGCATTCCTCTTTATTTCTGAGTATTATCCATTGTATTGCTATGCTAGAATTTGTTTACCCATTTACCACTTATGGGTATGTATGCTTGCTTCCAGGTTTTGGCTATGACACATCCACATCTTTGCGTGGGTAAATGATTTCATTTTTCATAGGTAAATACTTAGGGGTGGGAATTGCTGGAACTATGGCAAGCACAAGTTCACCTTTATAAGATATTGCCATAGTGCTCTCCAAAGTAGCTATGTCACTCTGTGTTCACATCATTAATCCACAAAATTTCCAGTCAGTTCATCTGCTCACCCACAGTTGGTATGTCAGTCTTTAACTGTTCTGGTGGGTGTATACTGGTATTTCATTGCTGTTTTAATTTGCATTTTTCTCATGAATATTGATGTTGAGCATATTTCCCATTCTTATTAGCCATAAATACATATTATATATATATATATATATTTTTTTTTTTTCTTGGAAATTTATGTTCCAGTAGTATCTTTTTAAAAATTAGATTGTTTATCTTCTTACCACTGAGTTGTAAGACTTCTGCATATATTCTGAATTTAAGCTCTTTGTCAAATAAATGCTTTTAAAGATTTTTTCCAAGTCTATTTGCCTTCTTAATAATATCTTCCATTGTGTAAAAGACTTTGTTTTATTTATTTATATTTTATTTATTAATTTGAGAGAGAGAGAGAGCAAGGTTAGGGGCAGAGGGAGAGGGAAAGCTATCCCAGGCTTGATCCCTGGACCCTGGGATCATGACCTGAGCTAAAGGTAGATGCTTAACTGGCTGAGCCACCCAGGTGTCCCTTTTGATTTAAAATACTTTAATTTGTTGAATTCCCTTTTACTATATTTTTCTATTATAATGTGCTTATTTTGCTCTCCTTGAAAAATCTTTAACTCAATATCACAGAATTTTCTCTTGTATTCTTCAAAACATGATCTCCTTTATTGCTTTTTAGCCTGTATTACTAACCAAAGCTAGGACCTGTTGCTGGTGTGGGGACTTCATTCTACTTCTCTGTAAATCCAATTCTTTATATTAAAATATATTTATAGTGAATCTACTTCATTTACACACCCAATGCCATAGTGTTTATTCCTTAGAAGAGTATTAGTCAAGGATAGAGCCACGGGACTACAGACCCAACTGTGAATTTGGGATTTAGACTGCCTTGATCCTGGTGTGGACACAATATGAAAGCAAGATTTCAGAAAATGACTGCTTCGGTTGCAGGCGAGCAAGTACAAGGAAGAGACTCAAAACTCAAAAGGTCAGAACCATGCTTGAATAGCAACTTTCTGTCTGGATTCAAATGTCAGATGTTAGCTAGTCATTATGGGTGAACAAAGGATGGAGAAAAAGAGGAAGTCTTCCTCCCAGTTAGTTCTCTGAGGAGAACGCTTGTGTGATTTTCCAGCCCTTGTTCTGTTGGATTGCAGGAGTAACAGGAAGGAGTTACTTCTAGATTTGATGCGTACTGTTCAAATTTACAGTGTGCTTATTTTTTTTAATGTATTAATTTAGATTGCCTGGGGGCCTGACCAATTTATTTAGGATGTTAATGCAACAGTGAAGGAGCAGGAGGCTGGCTGAGGACAAAGCAAAAGCTGTCTTCCCTCCAATTTGTTTACTGTCGAAACCAAGTGAAGCCTAGACCAATTACACCATGTAGTAGGCATGAGTGCCCTGCAATTTTTGCTGATATTATTAGCATTAACCACATGTATGTATATGTGTTTTACATGTACCTACAACTATTGAGCCATTATATTTTAAGTTCTTCTGGGACTAATAACATTAACTTATACTTTAATAAAATGGGAAATTCAGAAAGGCAGGCTGAGGTATTTTGTGTGTGTGTGTGTGTGTGTGTGTGTGTGTTTTAGAGTTAGTGCTTTAGTTAGTTAATGGGAAACCTTTTGGGAAGGGCTGTTGGGTGTATTTTTGTAATGTCTGTATTTTCAACTTATGCTGATATATCCAACCTACTGTTGACAACTGGATTATCAACTTGGAGAGAGAATTCTTAGAGTTTCAGCGTATCACCGTAGTAATTGAAATCATGAAGAGGTGAATGGGATTGCCAACGACAAGAATATAATAAAGAGTAGAATATTTGTGCAAATTTATATATATATATATATATTTTAAATTTTTTTTCTTTAAGATTTTATTTATTTATTTGACAGAGAGAGATCACAGTAGGAGAGAGGAAGGGAAGAGATCACAGAGAGAGGAAGGGAAGCAGGCCCCCCGCTGAGCAGAGAGCCCGATGTGGGGCTCGATCCCAGGACCCTGAGATCATGACCTGAGCCGAAGGCAGCGGCTTAACCCACTGAGCCACCCAGGCGCCCCTGCAAATTTATATATTTTGGGAAGTGCAAATAAGTGCTGTCAGCAAAGGGAATAAAAAAGGTGGATTTAGAAGTGGGAGAAAAGCTGGGTATGTACATTGTGCTGAAATATAAGCATGAAGAATTAGGAGACAGAGAAAGAGATACCTTCAATTGAACAAACAGTGCAAATAACAGAAAGTTGTATATGAAACTTGGCACCATATTGGTTATTGAAACGAGATTATTAAGTAGTGTGGAATGTCCTGCAAAGAATTAAAACTGTGATATAGTGAATAATATTATTGCATGCAGGTTTCCTCTCTCATAAAAATTTAAATAATTATTCATTTTATGTTAGAAAATTTCAGACATTATTCACATTTTACAGTGTAAAACATTTTAGTGTTCATAGCTGACAAAGAATCAGCATCTGGGAAGCTATAAACAACAAAGAATGTATATATTTGTGGTTATGTTTGCTTTTGCAGCAGACCCTATGCCTCTTTCTGCTCTCAATATAAAGTAGCTCCTGACCACGTTGAAGCTGATCACCCTGTGTTGCTCATGGTTAGGGTAACTTCAAATCCTTTCCACAAATAAGTTTTCAGCTCTGCTCTTTCTGCTGACATTTTCAGACATTGCCATCCTATAGCAGATGGCTGAGGGTTCTAATCAAGAGATTTTGTACAAATCAACAAAAATCTCTGGCCAGGATCTGTAGTTATTGAGGGGGAAAAAAATCCGGAACCATATGTTCCAGTATCCTGCATACTACTCTGATAGGAAGTTTGCACATCATTTAATCATCCTGTTCCATATTACAGTGTAATCCTTCACTGTGTTAGCAGCTCAGTGCTTAATGCAGCTAAAATCAGGCTCCTCTGCATTAAGAACTGCATAGGTTTTTAAATACAATATCATATCTCTTCCTGCCAACTATGATTCAATATGCCAGTAATGACATAACACACACACATTTATATATATATATATACGGTTTTCAAGTTTAATCTCTTGCTTGGATTTTAAGATAAATGAAATTCAGCATGCATTATTCTCAAAGCATAAAATACGTTATGATATTTTTAATGCACAAATGGCATGATTCCGGTCAACTTCTAATGTGAGCTGAACTAAAGACAATTACAGTTTTTTTCTTGTAATCAGGATTAGGGTCTGATCATGTATATTATAAGAATCCAGCAGCAGTTTAAAATGAGTTTGACTTTGTGAGCAACACACTTAAATGCAGCTAACACATAAATCTATGATTATAGCTTAATTTGCATGTAATGTTATGTAATTGCTGTAGTGCAATGAGACAGGGTAATTATATAGCAAATTGTATATGATAGTTTATGTCTGCTCAAATAGCTCCAACACTTTTTTTTTTACATGACCTTTAATAGAGGTCAATTTCAAAGCATTTATACATTGAGACTTGCATTTGAAACTGTTTTCCTCCTACATATCTTAACAACAAAGCATAAATTAACTACATAGTATCAAAGGTATGCATAAATTTCAATCTATACATAATCTAAATTTATAACCCAATGCCTTCCTAGAAGTTGCATCATGATTTAGTTCCTGTAAAGTACATGATACTTTCCCATAAAGACAATTATAAAATTGCAGGAGTTTGCATTCCACATGAATTCTATATAAAATGATAAATAAGATCAATAGCATACTCTTAACGATACAGCAACTATAGCTTTGTAAGTATCTGGAATGTTAAATTTGGTATAAGCTCCACAAAATGGACATACATGTATTAGAAACTTCACTTGTACAGGGTTTCCAATATGCTTTAATAATGTGCATAAAGGAAAAACACTAAACTTCTATCATAAATTTGATCCACCAGATGATGCATGTTACGATAAATAAAAAATACAATTAGTAATGCTTTTGTTCTCCTACAGAAGTCCTTTATAAGATTATTTGTTTGCTCATGGAAAAATAAATGCTGCATCTGCCTTCAGCTCGCGTCGTGATCCTGGGGTCCTGGGATCTAGTCCCACATCCAACTCCTTGCTCAGTGGGGAACCTACACTTCTCTCTGCCTGTTGCTCCCCCAGTTTGTGCTCTCTCTCTCTCTAGAAAATAAGTAGATAAAATCTTAAAAAAAAATGCTGTTCAAGGAAATTTGATTCCCATTTTCCTCTAAGCAAGTGTTCTCTACTTGAAAGAAGGTTTTGAAATCTTTCAGCTAACCTTAAAATTACTCTAAAGGTATTCAATAAATATTTTGTGATTGGTCATAAGGACTTTACTCCCCTTCCCCCAAAATATTTACAACTAAAGAAAAATCTAACATATTTGTTAGATTTATTTAGTTACAACTTCTAAGGCTACTATCAGAATAAATATAGGTCTTATGAGTACAACTACTGTTACAAATAAATCTGATATATTCTTTATATATATTTTATGTATTTCTTTACATAAATCTATCTCTGTATATATTCTTATAAACAATAAAAGCATCACTAAGTTATTCAGGAACTTTCAAGATATAATCTCTCTTCATAAACACATATATACACTCAAATATACACACATATACACAAAATTAAAAAGATTATATTGTATTTTCCATCAGACACAGTTGAGAAAAAACAAAGTCAAGGTAAGGGATATGTCAAGGGATATGTGTTAATTAGACATCAGTAAAGATGGAGAGAGAGAAATTAAGAGCAGTTTTACAAATTGCAACCATTATACTCCTATGAGCTGAAATCACCATTTTCTCTTTTTCACGGTCACATGATTGGAGCACTGTGGCATTGACTAAGAACCTCTAAAATACCTCTGTAATGCCTCATCTTTGTTTAAGCATAGACAAGAATCAGTAGATATTAAGGAAAAATCTTTCACTTGAAATACCTAAAGCAAAGCAGCAGACAGAAAAAATAACTTGAGAGAAGCAGTGAGGGACTACCAGGGAGATGAACACTAAGTGTGAAGCCTTGGGATTATTAATCTCATCAGACCTCTGGTCAAGTACAACAGTTATAGGGGACATGGAAATGATGCTGAGAAAAAGAACAATCAGAGAATAAGAGATAGTTTTCCAGTTCAAAGTATAAAATTTAAAATGCAACCAGTTTTGAAAAATAAACTTGTGTCTCATCTCTCAGAAAATAAAGGAAAAATATAAGAAAAAAAGAAAAAAATGGGAAAATTATATTTGAAAAATTAGGGGATCAGTCCAGCAAATCTAATGTCTGAATATAATTGCCAGATAGATAAGAGTGGAGAATCCAAAGGGGATGAACTTATAATTTTTTTTTAAGATTTTATTTATTTATTTTGGGAGAGAGCAAGAGAGAGAGAGGAAGAGAGGGACAATGCATGTTTGAGGGGGAGGGGTAAAAGGAGAGAGAGAAGCAGGATCCCTGCTAAGCAGGGAGCCCAATATAGAGCTCCATCCCAGTACCCCAGGATCATGACATGAGCTGAAGGCAGATGCTTAACAGACTGAGCCACCCAGTCACCCCTAAAAATACTTTTTAAGTGGATAGAACTTAAAGATTTTTTTTTAAAGAATTTATTTATTTATTTGACAGAGAGAGAGAGACAGCGAGAGAGGGAACACAAGCAGCGGAGCAGCAGAGGGAGAGGGAGAAGCAGGTTCCCCGTCAAGCAGACAGCCCAATGAGGGGCTTGATTCCAGGACCCTAGGATCATGACCCGAGCCAAAGGCAGATACTTAAGGACTGAGCCACCCAGGTGCCCCTAGAATTTAAAGATTTAATTTCTAGATTAAAGTATGCCACCAAATAAATAGCACAATAGAAGAAAATAGATTTTTTTAAAAGTATGGTGTTGTAATATGTTTACAACATTACAATATATTGTAATATTTTCAACAAGGGAGAAAAGGTGGGTCACATAAGTAAAATGTCCATAGAGCTCTCAAACATTGTTCTGTGTTTGAAAGAAATGAACATTACTAATGATGACTCTGTGACCATTGATATAAACCAGAACTGTCCAGGCAAACCGAGGTGATCGATCACCCTATATGTTAAGTATCTATAATTAGAAAAGTTTCTTTTTAACAGAAATGCTAGAAGACAGAAAAAAGTGAGAAAATATCAGCAAAATATTTAGAAAAAATATCTTAGACTTATAAGTCTATTTCTCTTAACATACATATAAGTGTAAGGGTAAAATTTTGCAGAAAATGATCCTGATAACATAAAGGTCATAGGTCAATTTATTGAGTTACTTTTGTCAAAGTAAAAACTACATTGCAGTAAGTAACAAATAAATTGAGTAATTTTTCCCTTGTTGTGTTTCAAGGCTTTCTCTTCGGCCTCCAGCTCTTAGACTATGTGTGTGAATGTGTTTCTCTTTGTGTTTATCCAACTTGCAGTTTATTGAGGTTCTTGGTATAGGTTAATGCTTTTCATGAAATTTAGTATGTTTTTTGCCATTATTTCTTCAAACTTTTTTTCTCTCTGTCTTTCTTCTCTCCTTCTAATACTAACGTTATGTATTAGTTGATGTGCCTAATGGTATTCTACATTTCTCTGAGGCTCTGTTCATTTTTCTTTCTGTTTTTCAGGTTGTATAATCTCTATTGATCTATTTCAAGTTCATTTATTTCTTCTGCCAGCTCAGATCCACTAGTGAACCCTTTTAATAAATTTTTCATTTCAGTTATTGGACTTTTCAACTTAACAATTTCCATTTGGTTCTTTTTAAAGGTAATTTATACTTCTTTACTAATATTCTCTATTTGAGGAGTCTTCATTGTACTTCCCTTTGGTTATTAAAACACACTTGTTTTATTTCTTTGAACACTTTTATAACAGTTACTCTGTATTCTTCACTAATTCCAACATCTGGACCCCTAAAAACCCTGAAAATTATTCTCTCTCTCTCCTTGTATACGTGGGCCATACTTCCCTGTTTTATTTTGATTTTTGTTTTTGTTTTTTTAAGATTTTAATTTTGTTTATTTGACAGAGAAATCACAAGTAGGCAGAGAGACAGGCAGAGAGAGAGAGAAGAAGGCAGGCTCCCCGCTGAGCAGAGAACCCGATGCAGGGCTCTATCCCAGGACCCTGAGATCACAACCAAGCTGAAGGCAGAGGCTTAACCCACTGAGCCACCCAGGCGCCCCATATTTTGTTTTGTTTTTAAATTCATGTCTCTGTTTTTTTGTTGCTGTTGTTGAAAACTCAACATTTTAGATAATGTATTGGAACAACTTTAGAATCTGACTCACCCTACTTCTGAGACTTGTTTTTGCTGTTGGTTTCTTTGTTGAGTGGCTTATCTGGATTAATTTTGTAGAGCTTACCTCTGTTTAGTCCTTTCTTTGGTGTCTGTATTCTGATCCCCCCCCCCCTCGTTTCATTTTTGAATCTGGCTTCGTTGGTATCTCTTCTATGTTAGGATAGCTTAGTGATCAGCCATTTATTGGTCACTAGTTGAGCTTAGTTAAGCCCTCTGGATGACTTAGGTCTTCAAAACTTACCACTGAATCTGTGCATGGCCTGGGAACCGATTTCAAAGTTGGGGAAACTTACTAGTTGTAACACTTTTAGTACTCTTTCCATTCACTCTTGAAAGATTTGAACATGTCAGTACTTTTCCAGATACTTGGATAGCTACGATTTTAATAGGATCTTTTTTGACTATCTCTTTCTCTAATCTCCCTTTTAAACTTCTGGCTATCTACTTTCAGTGGTAACACAGAGCTGTTAACTTCCTCTGGTTGTTAGCCTCCTGAATGGGAAATAGTACAGTTGGGAGAATGGGCAACACAAATTTGCTGTTACAGCCCACCCAAAATAAATTATTCACAACAGGGAGTTAAGGGAGATGGGGACCAGTTTCGATCAGCCACTGCTGAGTCTGTCCTGAATAGCTCTTTCACAATACAGGCCTGGGAAGAATGGACTTCATCAGCTCTGGGTTTTTCCCATATCACCCAGAATTGGTTGTTTATAGTAGGAAACTGGGGGAGCTAGCTGTTGCACTGGCTCAAATTCTATATATAGCCTTCCACTTTGTTCTTATCAAGTTTCTATCTATAGCTTGTATTAAGTAAATGCTTTGTACTTTGTTATATGCTCTTTGACCAATTTCTAGTTTGTCTAACAAAATTATGAACATGTTGATTGATATTTGTGTGGGAGAAAGGATTCACTCACCAAACTCTTTAAATGGTAATTCCAGATACTTTACCTTCCATGTTAGGGAATTTGAGGAAAGAAAAAGAAATATGGACTTGTCAAGGGGGAATTAAGAGAGAGAAATTCCAGAGTCAGATAAAAGGATAACAATTGAATCATAAAGAAGACCTTGTATTTGGAGACCAAAATTTTAATCCGACAATTTCAGAGGTAATAGATTTTATTTTTTAGGAGTAATCAGTTTTCTGTGTGAAAAGATGTATCTATAGGATAGACAGATTAATCTTTGATTTGAAAGGGCATAGATCTGTCAAGAAATTTTGGGAAAAGGAAATAGATGATGACAAATATAAGCAAAAATTAATGAACCCAAGTACTAAACTTAAGGGAAAAAAAACCATAAATAAGAAGGATGTTGAAAGATTGAGAGGGAATAAAATTGTGAAGACATTGGTGATCTCAGCAATGTCGGTATATTTATTTTGGTAGAATCCTAGTTTCTCTTCAGAGATATTCCAGAAGTAAGAGTGACTTTCAGTTAATGAGAAATCTCATGATACGTCCTTTAGAGTAAAACTTGCTGCTGGCATTCCAAGTGAATACCATTGCACATGAAGTCATCAAGCAATTGTGCAACTAAGTTTCATTGGTAAATTATCAAAGGGCCTAATGAGCATCATTAAACCCCATCATTTCTATAGTTCATATTGTTTCTTGACTCTCTCAGATCTTACTCTTGTAACACTAAATCACTGTGTACTACAATTAAGCAGTTTGTAGGGCAAGAGTATATTATTCTGTCATTTGTCAACTTTGCACGTCCATCACTCACTTTGAAGGTCTCCATTGCATTGCAGAGGAGAGGCCAGAAATTACATATAAAAGGTCCACTTTAGTCTATGATTCCAGATTAGGGATTGCCACTGAGATTAACTCTTGGAAATATTTGGAAGATAGTAAGAAGAAAAGCTCTTTTTCTTGAGAGTTCACAGTGTTAGCACAGTAGCTTCTTGGTCTTTGTAAGACTACTATCTTGACACCTATTAAGGTGGTAGTGGGATTTCCCCAACAAATTATGAAAAACCACTTGAGCATTTCACAATGATGTCATCAAATGAGTATTTCCCTTCTTGACCTTCATCTACCAGTTTCTTACGTATTTGTGCAACTCCAACATTAGGTCTATGTTAAATCTCTTTATTTCTGTAACTCTTAGAATGAATCTGTATTTCTAGCCACTCCCAGATTGATGTAAGGGATACTCACTGACAGGGTCATTTTGTCAAAATATATGTCCCATATTAGCTTAATTATTTCAAATTGGTAGATTTGCTTCTTTCATAGAGCTCGAGACATTGCTGAAAGAAATGATTAGGGCTATGTATTCAATGTCTACATCAAGCTTCTCATTAAAACAAACAAACAACAACAACAACAACAAAAACCTAAGAAAAAATTTTATTCATTCCAGCTTGATTGTGTGGAGCTCCCGGAAGTTCCCAGTAAATCTTTATTATGAGAGTGGGCTTAGAATCATTTTCATAAAAGAAGGAAATCTTTCTCAGGGGAAGATAGATAGACAAAGCAAACATGGTCATTAAAACAACATATTTTCTTTTCTTTTCTTTTATTTTTTTAAAGATTTTAATTTTGTTTATTTGACAGAGAAATCACAAGTAGGCAGAGAGACGGGCAGAGAGAGAGAGAAGAAAGCAGGCTCCCCCCTGAGCAGAGAGCCCAATGCGGGACTCCATCCCAGGCCCCTGGGATCATGACCTGAGCCGAAGGCAGAGGCTTAACCCACTGAGCCACCCAGGTGCCCTAAAACAACATATTTTCTTAAGTAACACAATTCAGAGGCAAATACTGTGGAGAAAAGCATACATTCTGTAACCAGATAGGCTTTTTGATTTTTGTCTTTATACTATATTAACAATTTTCTTAACTTTTGTATATTAATTTCTTCATCTGTAGACCAGGACAAATAATAGTGCTTCATAGGGTATTGGAAATGATGAAAAGTAAGTATTTATATATACATACAATATACTGAAGATAGTTCTTGAGGAACAAAAAGAGCACAATGAATATTAGGCAAAAACTAAAATGCTACTTAAGCTTTCTTTTTTTTCGATCTGAACTGTAAAGTTTTCTGTAACTCACTCATGACCAATGCGATTATGAAACTGTAACAACAACATATGACTTTTTGGGGGGAAGTAGGGGAATGCCCAATACTTAGATTAGATCTTGTTCTAGACATTTAGAACAGACAATACAATTTCAATCCATGTGAAGAATATGAGTTTCCTATGATGCTTTTGCTTGGTTAAACTGCATCCCCACCCCATCTCCACCTCCACTAGACTTATGTATTGTTGAAAATTAAATAGATTCTCAGAAAGCTAGAATAACTTTTTGCAAATAGATAGCTGGGGACCTGCTAAAAGTCCTCCCTCCACAAGATGCCTCTCAGTCTCACGAACCTCTGACATTTTGAATATGTCATTATCTATTCTAAGATTTAGCTATTTTCTTTCCCTACTTGCATTGTCTGATGTGGGATAGTTCAAACAGAAGAGAAAACACCAACGCAAAAAATTTAACTGAGGTGACATTCACATTCCTTCTAGGCTTGGCTAAATTTAAGTTTGCATGGACAATGCTAAATGCATCACAATTTTCCCTCTGGTAGCTGGCACATGTTTTTTTGACTTTGATTTTAAAATATGTCATGATTTCAAAAATGTTAAAATAGGAAATACATATTTTGGAATAAAAAAGGATAATACTTTCACAATAATCTTATTCAGCTTCCTATTTGCTGTTTAAACTAAGTACAGATTGCTTGGCAGAGGACAAAGCACTTAGCTGAGAGGTTGAACTTAAGATAAATAACTCTAGAAAAAAATATAATTGATGATCTGAGGAAATATAAAAGCTAAAAGTAAGAGCCACACCAAAGAGATATAATTTAGTTTGTGTAAGCTAAATTTCACTACAACGTTATAGATATAATAGAATATATATATATATATTCATATTCTATTTACCTCCCAAAGGCCAAAACTCCAAATACCATCACATTAGAGATTAAGGTTTCGACAGATGGGTTTTGAAGGCACATAGACATTCAATCTATAGAGCATGTGTGTGTGTGTTTTGTGTTTGTGTGTGTGTTTATGAATTATCATAAAAAATATATAAAACCTTCTAAGAAGAAATATATTATGATAAAAATACAGAATCAGAGTTCATATATTTGTAATCTGGACCTAAATGATACACCTCAAGTTCTATGGACTTGATCTCTATGTCCTCTCAAAGTTCATATGCTGAAACCCTAATTTTCAGTTAGGTTTATATTAGATCATTAGATCTTCATTATGGGATTAATACATTTATTAAAAGAGGAGGTGGAGAAAAGGGGTTTGTGACAACACAGCAAGAACATGGCTATTTGCAAATTAGGCAGAAAGACCTCACCAGAACCTCACCATGCGAGCACCTTGGTCTCAGACTCCCCAGCCTCCCGACTGAGGGAAAATAAATTTCTGTTCTTTAAGCCACCTAGATGTGATATTCTGTTATAACAGCCCAAACTGACCAAGACATCAAGTAATAATGAGAACATTAGAATCCTAAAACAGACCTAAAATATCAGTCATCTAACCTGAGAGTAAATTCTTTTATAAGGCTCATCCTGAGCACATTTCATATTTTTAAAGTAATTTTTTGGAATTGTCTTCTAAATTAGGTTTCAAAGGTTGTGTTTTTATATTTTATATATATATGTGTATATATATACACACATATGTTTTGTGTGTATGTATGTATATGTATATATATGTGTGTGTACATATATGTATATGTTTATATATGTATAAATGTACATATAAATATATATATTTAAAGATTTTATTTATTTGAGAGAGAGCAGAGTGAGAGAAAGAATGTTAGTGTGGATAAGGGGCAGAGGGAGAAGGATCAGCAGACTTGCTGCTGAGCAGGGATGAATGTGGGACTCAATACCAGAACTCTTGAGACTGTGACCTGAGCTGAAGGCAAATGCTTAACCAACTGAGGCACCCATGCGCCCCTATATTTTATGTTTTCTTAAAATACAACCAATTGGTAGATATTCTTCTCTTTCCGTGAATCTTGAAAGAGGTTTTTATGATAACTTTTTTAGTACTAATTCTTGCCGATTCATTATCCAACATATTTTAGTATTTTAATGAATTTATGTTATCTTATCCAATTTTAGAGTCAATGTTTAAGATACACTTTTTTATTTAGTACAACCATTTTCATTAAATAGGACATTTTGCAAGACACTGTACAGAGCTTTTCAACTTTCAGTTAGAGAAATCAAAGAAGCATAAAGAAAGAGGCTTATCATGAAAAAAAAAATCACAGAATAAACAGTAGCCTATTAGGGATTTGACAAAATGAAGGATAATCAGCAGTACACTGTTCATTGATTATTTTAATATTCTTGGCTGTATCAGTGCTTATAGAAACGAAATTATTTTGTTCTCAAAAAATAACTTTGGTCTAATGTTGAAGAGAATGTGTTGTTCATGGAGAATTGTCATTCTCCTCTTCAGCCCTCGGTAGAATGCTTCTGGAATGCAAAATGAGAGTTCACAAAACTGGTATTTTTGTTCTATTAATGTTTAATTATTGGGTATAATTTTGCAAAAGGAGTAAAATACTATTCTGAGAATGATGATGATGTTTAGGGGAAAAAACGATAATTTATCTATTCAATGAACTTTTTCTAAAAGCAATTCTATTTGCAGAAGCTGCACTTTGTGCCAGCTTATCACATGGTTTAGTTAGAAATTTTATCATGCTCGGTGTTCCTTAGTCTTCACAAGAACATTATCATTAGTTATTAAAGTCATATCTTATGCATTTAGGTTACCACAGAAATGGATTTTTTCAAGATCAGTTCATGTTTTCATTGCTACTGAAATCTTAAACTATTTTCTTGGAAAATATAGTCATTTTGATATTGATAGTACTACTGTTAGGTTTTATCATTCATAATAAATGCACTAAATAAAGCTTTCCAGAAAAATAACATGTTTCCTCAATTTGAAAAAAAAAAAGCAATTTCAAAACCATCATGAATTAAAAAAAAACAAAACACCTCTTAATTGGATTAAAATCTTAAAAAAAAAACTCTATGAGTCTGTTAAAATGATATCCCTCCCTTCTTAATAGGAGCTAATACTAAAATAGCACAGTCCCTTAATCATTTCAAGGGGGTATTCACTTCAAGTATCATAAAATATACCAAAGTACTATGTATTTTTATGTCATAATTCTTCAGATGTGTGTATCGACACAATGCACCTACATATATGTACACACATGTATATATAATATAAATTTTATTTTACTTTTATAACACATCATTTTATTTTTTGAAAGATTTTATTTATTTATTTGTCGGAAAGAGAGAGAGAGAGTGCATGCCTGCAAGTGGGTGGGGGGGTGCTGCAATCAGAGGGTGAAGCGGGCTTCCCGCTGAGCAGGAAGCCCTATAAGGGACTTGATCCCAGGACACTGGGATCATGACCTGAGCTGAAGGCAGACACTTAACTGACTGAGCCACCCACGTGTCCCTATAAAACATAATTTTAGTTAAGAAAATATTAAAGATGGAATACGACTATTAATTTCAACTTCTAAGCCCTTCCCCATCTCCCACTTCCTTCTGCCTTCCTACATCCTGTTGCCATTTTTTTCAGTGTTCATCAGCATCTACCATGAAAGAATAATAAACAGATGTACCTACACTGAATTAGCTCTTTGAGCATGCACAAAGTACAGTGAATGATTACCTGGGAAAAAAAATGAATTTTTTTTCATTTTTCACAAATATGTATTTGTATACCTGTGTTTAACTTAAAAATGCCCACCCATCTTGTATCAAAATGAGTGATTCAAATGATTAAATATAAGCTCTTTTTATATAGCTTGTATGGGCCAATAATAAAATATATTACCTAAAAGTCAGTATTTAATAAAGGTGTCTCTATACGATCATGTTTGAAAATTAGCAGTCTTTCAATCAGGACCACTGTGACATCTGCTCTGCCTCCTTGTGGCAATGAGCCAATATAATGCATATTCTAAATACCATCTGGGCACTCGGTGGATTTTAGCACTAATGTTTAGCTTCAATGGCTGAGATAAACACAAATATGGTACTGGTAATCAGTACTCCAGAGGCGCTCTTACTAAAATCTCTTTAAATAACTGAATAGTTAAACAAAGACATCGATTTCAATTGTAAAATATACCTGTTGATGCTCATTGGAAGCTAATTATTTATGGCCAATAGACTGTCATTCAACCTGTTGGCCCATTGCCCTAAAACTGATGATGTGGTAACTTAGATTGGTTCTTAATTTTATTAATGTTAAATGTATTTTATTGTTGCGACATAATTAAGATTCTTTTAAAGATTTATTTATTTTAGAGAGAGTGTGTGTGCATAGGAGTGAAGGGATGGGCAGAGAGAAAGGGAGAGAGAGAATCTCAAGCAGACTCTTCGTGGAGTCCTCGGCAGGGTTGATCTCACAACCTTGAGACCATGACCTGAGCCAAAACCAAGAGTTGGAATTTTAGCCAACTGAGCCATCCAGGTGCCACATAATTATTTATTTACTTATTTTTAACAAGCCAGATCAGAGTCCAAACAGAAGGAAATGACATGCTTGGTTGGCTCAGTTGGTTGAGTGACGGCCTTCAGCTCAGGTCATGATCCCGGAGTCCAGGGATCAAGTCCTGCATTTGGCTCCCAGCTCCATGGAGAGTCTACCTCTCCCTCTGGTCTTCTACCCTCTCATGTTCTCTCTCAAATAAATAAATAAAATCTTTAAAGTAAATAAATAAAAATGAAAAGAAGGAAATGTGTTTTAAGGATACTTGCTTGAAAACTAGAAAGTTAAAAAAATGAGTTGCAAAAAGTATCCTTTTTCTTATGTTAGATCAGTATAAGCCTACTCTAATGTAGTGATAGGAACGATACATTTCTAAATGATCATCCCTTTAGATTATTTCATGAGAATGAAATCCAAGTTGGTAATCCTTCATTTATGGGTAAAAGAATTCACTATCCTTGGATAGATCCATATTCAAAGGCTTTAGCTGTAGGTCAAATGTTCAGCAAAGAAAACGTTACTTATTTGTTTTAAAATAAAATTAAATACTTAAAACACACATATGTAATTTTTAATAACATTGTTTAACCACCTTTTTAGATTAGAATTAGGGGGATTTTGCACATTTTTATTTAATGATTGCTTCAAAAGTCTTTATGAGAGCTATTATTATATGATGTAAATAACATTGGATTGGGAGTAAGAGAAATATGTCCATTAACTGTCTTTTTATTAACCATGTAGCCTTCCAAAATTCACATTCCTTTTCTTCAGAATAGCTAGATTAGATTAAGTGATCCTCCAGGAATATTTATATACAGTATCATGGTACATGGTACACGGTACTTGGAAATTGTCCAATTAGTTTATTTGTACCTGTAAAAGAGTGTTTTGGAAGTTGACAAACTTTAGGGAAACTAAGAAATGCATGTTTTGAAAAATCTTTGGAACATACATAAGTCTTTCTGAATAATAAATGGTTTTGAAAAGTAAAATGATTGTTATACCCGGGTTTGGGAGTTTTGTTAGTTTAGGTGATTTTTATTTAATTTTTTGCCTGACTATACTGGAGTAGCAAACTAGTCTTGTCCAGCAATTGTGATTTCCTGAGGAACTATTAAAGGAATTCAACCCATGAGCAAACAAAATCTAAATGACAGTTAATTGCAAATCAAAATGAGAAATTACATCACTCCTGAAAACTAGTCTGAGTTACTATTTTCTGAAGGGTTTCTATTGAATTTTAACTATCTCTTTTAGTACAATGTGCATTAATTCAAATAATTTAGAACTAGCATATTATTTCACAATTTGGGAAATTATATAGGGTTATCAATGAGCTTTGGCTTTATTAAGTACTACTCTAGTCATTATACCTATCTTGTTAAAATGTGTTTTCTACTGAGGATTCTCATAACTACTGTAATTTTATGGCAATTTTAGGATCTGCATGCTATTAGAAATATAATATCATTTATTCATCCCTTCACCATTCAGTGAAAATGTATGGAACACTTATTTTGTATGGGGCACATTTCTAGCCACTGTGGGCACAGCAATGAAAAAACACACAAATTTCTACCGTATATGGAGCTTACATTTTGGTTGAAGAGACAGACAATAAACAACATAAGTAGGCAAAAACTCGTTACGGTAATAATGATTAAGTGGGAAGGAGGAACAGAGGCAGTGGACAAGAAATGATTAGGGTAGTGCAATTTTAGATAGGCAACCAGGAAAAAGCTTCAACGAGAAACTGACTTTTTAATAAATCAAGTTAGGATCTACACATGCAGACTTCAAGGAGAAAAACTAAGTGGAGACATTAGCAAAGGCAAAAGTCTAGAAGTATGACTGCTCTTCTGAAGGAGACACACACAGCAGTTAGACTGAACAAGGGGAAAGAGCTGTAGGAGGTGAGGCCAAACAGGAGTATGGACAGATTGCTTGCTACAGGGCTGTTCCAAAAGTGATCCATGAATTCGTGCCAAGATAAATACAGATATTAAAAGTGTTTAAACATTTTTATGGCTATTTGCCATTCCTATGGCATCCAAGCGTTTATCAGTTTGATTTTTAAAAAATCTCTATGAATTCATTTTTTAAAAATTTATTAATTTTACAAAAGCATTGGTCCATGAAAACTTGGGTGGGTGGGGGTGGGAATTTTTCTTTGCCGCACAGATCGTTTGCGAAGCCCTGAGTTGGGAGACTGGCTCTATTTCTGAGTAAGATGGGGAACAATTGGTATTTAAAGAAAGGAAAGACGGGATATGGCCTACTTTTTAGGAACATCAATCTGGCTTCATGTATTGGCAAATGACTCAAGGAGTACAGCAGCCCAACAGTGGCCACGAGTTAGGTGGCTGTTGAAGAAACAGGTGAGGGAGCATGATGGTCACTAAGGCCAGAGTAGAGGTAGTGAGATGTGCTCAGGTTCTGGCTGTATTTTTAAATAAAGGGGAAAAAAAAATTAGAAAGATCGCATATGTAAGGTAAGATGAAGAGAAAGAGAAGAATCATAGCGTCATGAAAGTTCTGCCTCAGCATGCAAAGACTTTTAATTTTTTTTTTTTTTTTTTAAGCAAAGACCTTTTACTAAGTAGTTGAGAGAGGGGCAGTCTTGGCTGGGGGAAGGCAAAAGAGAATGCCAGTCAACAGCTCAGCCTGGGGCATCGTCATTTTGAGAGACCCGTTCTACGGCTAAATGAAGAATGTCAAATAGAACTGCCTTGAAGCAAGAGAGAAAGTGAAGAAAGTGCTAAAGTCAATGTTTAGCTATGAAAGCATTCAAAAGGTAAAGGCAAGTTAAAAAATTATAATTTCAAACAAATAAAAAGTCACCCTGAATTGTTTATGTACCAAAGTCTGGATCAGTCTTAAATGCCACACCGTGCATTTTCAGATTTGATCTGTACAGTACTTCTTCCAAGGCAGGAATTATTTTCCAAGTTTTTGTTTCACTTTGGTTTTTGGTTTTTGTTTTTGTTTGTTTCTTTTCTTTTCTTTTCTTTTCTTTTCTTTTCTTTTCTTTTCTTTTCTTTTCTTTTCATACAAGAGACTGGTACTCAGAAGATGAAGCATTTGACTTAAGAGAACATACAATATCAATAATACTAAAACCAAAATACAATAACTAGAATATATTAAGTTCTTATTAAACAACCATTAAAGACTACACTTATGATTTCATTCCAGAAGATAAAAATTAGAACCAATGTATTGAGTATCTTGCTTCAGCTTTCACAACCCTTAACTGATGGACAGAATTTTAACCCAGTTGATAGATTCACAAACACCAAGATACTAAACTATTATAATCAACTACTTCCATTAGAAAAGCAAGTACTCACAATGAGGTACTTCCCATTCTAGAGCTCAGTTATTTTCCCACTATCCCAGGCTATTTCTTTTCAATTTATTTCTCAAAACTTGAGCATGTATCGGGCACTTGAAGAGTTTCTTACATATGGCTGGATGGGTGTCATCCCCAGGAATTCTGATTCAGTTCACCTGGGGTGTGGCCTAATAATTTATATTTCTAACAAGCTCCCTGAAGATGCTGATGGTGACACCTCTGGCTTGGGAAATACATTTTGAGAAACTTGCTGTAGTAGAATATTTCCATGCAATATTGTGAAATCTCCAAATTTTGTGTGTGTGTGTGTGTGTGTGTGTGTGTTTGTATGTATGTATGTATGTATAATTTATCTACCATCTATCATTTATCTATCTATCTATCTATCTATCATCTATCTATCTAATCATCTATCTGTCTTTCTGAAGGAACTAAGTTTTAATATAATCATTCCAGTCCTCATACATTCAAAGAGGGACCATAAATCTCAAATGTGTTATCAAGATGATTTTCTGCATGGAACCCTGGGTATGGTGCATAAGCAATGAATTCTGGAACACTGAAAAGAAATGAAATAAAATAAAATGAAATGGAAAAAAAATGATTTTCTGGCGTGGCCCCCTTTAAGACAGGGCATCTTTTCTGAAAGAGACAGGCAAAGCCACAATGACAATTTTGTAAGGAGTGAAATCATGCTGACAGTAGGCAGTGTCTTCCGAGCAGAAAAGGGGTGTCACACTCAATTAGCTCTCTGGAACTATGGTGAAAAGAGCCAGGTGAATAGCTGTATTATGAACTCAGTTTTTTTTTTTCCCCTTGTAGTTCAAAAGATGTATGATTAGAGAGACTGCGCTAAAGATCTCAATAAGAAACAAGAATGCAGAGTGTGAACAACCACGATAATCATAAAAAAGATGGGGAAAATTAGCTCCTCCACACAAGTACTTCCTCAGTGTAATTTGCCTTTGTATGACATTATTGGATAATCTGATGTATTAATTTCAAAGTCATATTTTTCTCTGTAAAACATACTTATTATTCACCTTTTATCATTGTTTCCTTTTTCAATGTTACGGACAAAAACGTATAGTTGAATTCATAATTTACTTCACTACAGTTGAATTTAGTAACTTCATGGAAATCTCTTAATACACATTCAGGTTTCCATCACTTGATATTTGGCCCGATTTCCCACATAATAATTTCCGTGGAATACTTATTAGTGTTGCAGACTAAAACATTCCTAAAGATGCTCTTGTAAAGGAATATCTCTGAATTTATTTCAATAACTTTAACCTCTATGATTTTCATTCTTTTTGTTTTTCCATTTCCTTTTGGCTTCTAGGAGCCAGATGTATAGAATAAATTGTCCAAATAAATTAGTTTATTATACTTCTCTAATGTCAAAAAGAAAGCTAAAACATGTTGATGACATATCTGAAGTTGAAATCACTCGTATGTGTGTTTTTTTTTAATTTTTTTTAAAGATTTTATTTATTTATTTGATAGAGATCACAAGTAGGCAGAGAGGCAGGAAGAAAGAGAGAGAGGAGGAAGCAGGCTCTCCGTGGAGCAGACAGTCCGATGCAGGGCTCGATCTCAGGACCCTGGGATCATGATCATGACCTCAGCCAAAGGCAGAGGCTTTAACCCACTGAGCCACCCAGATGCCCCCACTCGTATGTGTTTTTAAAATGGTCAGTTTTAAAGGCTAGCACAAAACATTCAAATTAATTAACAGCCCGCAGATGATAGTATGCTGTGATGGCATTAAATGATGTGGTTGCCATCCATGTTTAAGGAGTCAATTCTCATTTCCACCCCTTGTTTCTCTCATTTCATTTCTTTTTGGCACTTTTTCTTACTGAAGTATTGGGTGATCATGATGCATAACTTCTCAAAGTTTAATTAGGAGCAAAGACCTTTCTCTTTCATTAATAAGTAATCTAAATAGTTATTAATTATTCTTTTTCCTTTTAAAAATGAAAATTAGATTAATTTTGGCAATTTAATTTTTCATGTGAAAAATTACTCTTTAGGGGTCACAATCTTTATTTCTCCTGCTCTGAAGAGAAGTATTTATGACACGGAGCTGTATTTCAATGGATATATAAATATATATGTTTTATGTTAAAAATCCTAAGGGGGTTGTTTAAAAATATGAAACCATTTCTTTATTATATACATTCGATACATTTCATTCAAACCCTACATATTTTATTTTTAGTTTGGAGTATTTATTTAGTTCTTAGTAGTTAATGCCTATGTTACAAAGTTCACAAGCGCTAGGATATATTTCTCTTGAATTTTGATCCCCAATTTCGTTCCCAGAGACAGTTGCTAATATGACTTTCTTTCTAACCCTTGACCTCTATCTTATGAATCACACAATAAATTTATATATACTATAGTTTTGTTGTTGCTTGTTTTGTTTGAGACAAATTACATTAAATTACACATATTGTCT
Source organism: Mustela nigripes (assembly GCF_022355385.1). Lineage (NCBI taxonomy): Eukaryota > Metazoa > Chordata > Mammalia > Carnivora > Mustelidae > Mustela > Mustela nigripes. The sequence continues at coordinate 44,820,280 of NC_081566.1, forward strand.
ACACTTGCTATTTATACTTAATACTCTCTCTTATAGATCTTTCTACACTAGAATATATGTAGTTTTTTCCTTTAATGAGTATGGAAAAATTTCATGTATCTGGTGTGATTCATGGAGCTCTGGACATTATATTGCTTCTAGTATTTTTTAAAAGAAAAAAATTCCCCATGAAATATATATTTTTCAAACATTCATTTATATCTATAGGAAAAGAACTGATTATAGAATATCTAGATGAAAAGTTACACCTCAGTTTTGATAGGAATTCTTAATGACTGCTCCATAAGGGTTCAATTTCATTCGCACCAACATATGAAAATTACTCAGGAAAAGAGTAAGTTATTAATATTTGTCAACATCATAAGGTAAAAATTGTGTCTTTAATCTAGCATTTCTTTCATTTCTTTCCCATTGTGATGGAAATTTAACACTTTTTAAAATTAAGAATGATTTATGTTTGATTTTTCATAAAAGGATTAAGAATCCTTTCCATTTATTTCCCCAATTGCATTATGGAGATTGATCATAGTGATTTTCAGGAACACATCTATCTATCATCTAGCTAGCTATGAAATATATATAAGAAAATTACTGGTAATTGATTTCTTGGTTTGCAATAAGAGAAATCTCATAGGGATCAACCCAATGTTAAAATTGTCATTTTGCCTGAGGAATGGATTGAAATTTTCTTTGAGTCTGTCTTGTCATTTTGCCTTTTGAAAAACTTGGTAACAGTTTATTTGTAACTGGGCTTTGCCAAATAGGTCTAAATTCTGTAATCAAATTTTTTATTCTTTATTTTTTTGTTTTCCTAATTTTGAGTCCTTTTTTTAGTCCTTTTTGCCATAAAAATTATTGTTATTAAGGTAATTAAATTATCAAATTATTCAAACAACTACAAGAAAACAGTAGACCCTCTCTTTATGTTTTTAATTATTACAATTCAATTTTCCACAGTGAATCTTTAATACACTATAATTGAATTTTATATTTGGTAAGAATTAAATTTTGTTTCCCCAAGTTTATAATATTTCCTCCAATTATTTGAAATGTCAAATTTACTGTATTTCTGAACTTTCCTTAGTTCTGTTCACTGTTTTTTTTTTATTCATGTACCAGAATCACTCTGTTTTAAATATTATGATTTTATAATATGTTTAAATATTTAGAAAGACTAAATACCTTTTTCAGGAAGTACCTTCCTGAACTATCCTTATAGTTCTATGCATGATTAATTTTATATAACTTTAGATTGAATTTGGTTAGTTAAAAGTTCTGTATTAACATGCTTATGTGCATGCATGTGTGTATAAATATACATGCAAATATATATGTAAAATTTTTAGTTACATATTACCATATAACAAAATTACATGAACTTTGGTGGCTTAAAACAATACATGTTTATTGAAGAAAGGACTGTGGGGGTCATTGTGGAAGTTGGCTACCATAGTCTGTCTTCTGGCCCACAGTGTTCCATATCCTTCCCACAGGCAAAATATACTTATCTGCTAAGGTTCACAAATATCTTATTCCATGACAATACCAGCTCCAAATCCCAAATGTTGTATCTAACTCAAGTCCAGTTTGATTGAGTCTTTCATTCCCTCAGTTAGTCAATCAACTATTTGGACTAATCTTTGCAGGTGTTAGGGCATATCAATAGACCAATAAATAAATAAATAAATAAATAAATAAAGGGGGGGTATCACAATATCACAGTGCTTTTATTTTAGGAGACCATGAAAATAAATGGAAATGGTTTGTTTCTGAAATAGAAGACTTGTGTTTGGACTTGTGAACAAGAGTATTATTTAAAATCTCAAGACCATAGACTCCTCTTCTGAATATTCCATATTTTAAGATCTAACCACCTATATCATTCTGATTTAGTAAAATTTTGATTAAAATAATGAATCTCAACCTTAAAAAAATTGTCTTCATAATCTTAATCTACCTCTTATTAGTAACATTCCTTACTCATATAGCAATTGTTATTCTTATAGCAATTATTCAGATTAAGAGGGAGAAGGTTAGACAATGAGTAGTGATGATCCTGTGATTAAATAAATCAATGGAATTGTATCTATAAAGATTAAAAGGTAGTAAAATATAAAATACTATCACTAAATTTTTCTTTTTAGTTACAAAGACATTTTTCTCCTTTTCATTCACATTTTCTTTTTTTTAAGATTTTATTTATTTATTTGACAGATAGATCACAAGTAGGCAAAGAGGCAGGCAGAGAGAGAGGAGGAAGCAGGCTTCCAGATGAGCAGAGAGCCCTATGCGGGGCTCGATATCAGGACCCTGGGACCACGATCTGAGCTGAAGGCAGAGGCTTTAACCCACTGAGCCACCCAGGTGCCCCTCATTCACATTTTCAGAACCATATTTCAGCCATTAGCACATGCATTGTGTTTACTACAATATAGTCTAGCATTCCTTTTATCTTAGAGTCTCACTTCACTCTCCTTGATCAGTACTCTCCTTGGTCACTAGATTAACATGTTACTTTTTTCAGGTCACTGAGGTTATCTGTTTAACTAAAAAATATCCCCCTCCCCCCCCCCAAAAAAAAAAGATATATCCATGTCCTAATCTCCTAGAACCTGTGAATGCTACTTAATTTGGCAAGGCTTTGCAAATATGACGAAGTTAAGGGTCTCGAGATGGAAAGATTATCCTGAATTATCCATGTGGCTCCTAAATTCTATTATATGTATCCTTATAAGAGAGAGACAAAGGGAGATATCACACAGAAACACACATATATGCAAGCACACACAGAGAAGGTGATGTGAAGATGAAGCAGAAAGGTATTCAAAGATCCTAGCCTTGAAGGCTGGAGTGATGCGGCTTAGCCCAAGGAAGGCTGGCAGCCACCAGAAGCTGGAAGAAAGGGAACTGGTTCTCTTCTAGAGCCTCTGGAGGGAGTGCAGATTTTGATTTTGGCTCAGTGTTACTGATTTTGGACTTTTAACCTGTAGAATTATGACAAAATAAATTTCTGTTGTTTTTTTGTTGTAATTTGTTGTTTCTTTTGTAATTTGCTATGTAGCCAAAGGAGACTAACACACCGATCAAAAGTTTTTAGTGATTGAAATAATATTCTTTGTACTGCCCTTGAGGCACTCACAATTCTGGCTTGTTGAAAACTGTTTATATTTTATTCCTAATGGTTGGCAAGCTGTTTCTGGAATAGCCCAGATTGAGAATATCTTGGGCTTTGTCAGCCATATGGTTTTTGTCAAAATGACTCAACTCTGTCATTGTGGTATGCAAGCAACTATAGACATTTTGTAAATGAATGAACATTGTCGTATGCCAATAAAGCTTTATTTATAAAAAACTGGTGTTCTGTATTTGGCTCACAGGGCATATTTTCTGACCCTTGTTATATTTCATATACGTGCTTTTTTCCAATAATTCTTCTCCCTTTGTTTTATATTACCCAGCGACTAGGTAGTATTCATTCTTGTATCACCTATAGAGATTATGCACAATGTTGTGCATTTACTGTATTTATCCTAAATATTTGTTGAATGAATAAATTGATGAAATACTGATCCCCAGTCTTATTAGTACACAAATTTCCTTCAAAACCTGGTGAATACCTTTAATTTTCATCTCTTTCTCTAACCATAGAAAAATAGTTTCCTTTTCACTCTGCCTATGAGTATTCTGATCACTCACTGGGGATTCATTGTCATACTTAACCTCTCTGTGAAAACCACTCCAAATACTGTAACTGATATTACCCTGTTAATCATTTATCATCAGCATCCCTCATTCAAAATACCATCACTTACTTTCTTCTGCAAACATTGTAAATATTTGACCTAGACAATTTTCGTAATTTCCTTCAAAGACACTGTTTTGGCACCATACAACCATCAGAGGTTTCTGAGAACTTGACTTAACCTTAAGGATATTCTTACCTTTTTTTTTTTTTTTAACCTTTCAAATTCAACTTCTTTCCATATGGAGCAGAAAAGATTCCAATTGTATGTACAAAAACATTAGCCTTTATTTTCAGCTCTGTTTTGTAAGTGTAGAAATCCTTAAGTATTCAGCTTGCTTTTCAGAGCAATGTCTAGAAATTTTACTACTTGATATGGGCACCTATATTATCATAGCTGATAGTGAATTCTGCAATTTATAGGCTTATAGCAAATTAAAAAAAAAAGCCAATAGGTCACTACTCACATTATTGTTTGTACCATATGCTTCCCCCAAAATATTGTGTGCCAGCACTATTGCATGCAAAACATGTAAGATACAGTCTATTTAATTAAAAATCCTGGGACAGATAAATACTTCAACATATTCTTAAGAAAGAAACATAATCCAGTCAATTTCCTATATTAAATGAGAGAAACAACACTTGAACTTGAGAACTAAAAAGAAATGATTGCACAGAATATTGAATCTTGTCTCCCATGTTCTTCTTAAAGTGAATTTTATTGCCATTGCAATATATAAATTATCTTCATTAATACTATGATTTAACCTTATTAAAACCACCAGGAGCATAACATTTCTGACCACAGGAAACCACAATATATTTTGGCCAACTTTATGAAAATTAAGTTTATGTAGGAAAATATCCTTGCCAACAATGAACTAATTTTATGGTATTATTACTTTTCTTATGTCTTCGATAATTAGTTGCTTTGTTGTGCTTCAGTCCTCCCCAAAAATCACCTGAGGGTTTTAAAAGCATTTCATCTGTTCCCACAAAGCCCCCAAGAGAAATTCTTGCAAAGTATTGTAATTGGATATGCAAACACAAAAAGGACATCCTAAATTATAATAGTACTCTGAGATTTTTTTCTTTTAAAATAGTGTTTTTGGGGCGCCTGGATGGCTCAGTCATTAAGCGTCTGCCTTTAACTGAGGTCATGATCCCAGGATCCTGGGATCCAGCCCCACATTGGGCTCTCTGCTCAGCGGGAAGCCTGCTTCCTACCACTTCACCTGCTTGTGTTCCTTCTCTTGCTGTGTCTCTCTCTGTCAAATAAATAAAATCTTTTTAAAAATTAAAGGAAAAATAAAGTAAAATAGTTTATACATGATCTTCACTAGATAACATAACTCGTCCTCCAGAGTTTTGTTTTCTCATTAAAATTAAAATAAAAATGACTTTGTACTTGGGATAGTATAAAATTAAACAAAAGCAACTTAGGTTCATTTTTTTATTCAGGAAGCACTTACTGTAGGTTTAGTATGATCTAATACTTTGATACATTCCCTTTTTTTGTTGCTTTATGTATAGCATCTTTATTTTTATTACATTTCAATTTATTTTATTATATTCTTTATATAAAAGCAAACAGAAAATTCTATCTTTAATTTGTATAATTTCCAAACTTGACTGAATGCCTCTGATTTTATAAAAGAATGAAAACCCTTTCCTTAGTTATTCTTCATTCTTAATGGCTTTTGCATGGGAACTAGGTGTTCTTTATGTTGACATAAATTTAAACTTTAGAGTTCACTTAAATTGTGTTTTGCTTACACTTCTCAAAAGCTTACTCTTTAAAGTCTTAAGACTGTTTTGTTATATTAGGTCTATCCTCTATTAACCTACTGATATAGTGTAAATGACAAAATTAATGGTGTAATAACACTGCTGCATCTCTGAATCAAATACATATTAGTGTAATTTTAAAATTATTTTATGGAGCATACAAAATTAAAAGCATTAGTATTAGCAAATACAAATTTAGATTGTCTGAATGTGTTACAAAACTGCTTTATAAAATACAAACTTTCTTAAATTTGAGTAACTTCTTTTTTTCTTACTTCAGGTGTATTACGTTGGTTTCTACTCCATCATAAAGAAAACATGGGGGCACCCATGTGGTTTTAGCTCAGATCTTGATCTCAGGGTCCTGAGACTGAGCCCTGTATGGGGCTACATGCTCAGTGTAGAGTCTGCTTGAGATTTTCCCTTCCTCTCTCCCTGCCTCTCCTGTTTGTTTTTTTTTTTCTCTCTCTCTCAATTTCTCTAAATCTTTTTTAAAAAAAAGGAAAGAAAGCACAAATCGGGCATAGAGTACATTCTGTGTTTTGTCTACACCACAGAATCCCTTCACCTTCTTCTTTTCTAGTAGCACCTAGGGTCTCCCATGTGAAACTTTCTCCCTTTGTTTTGTACCGTTGCATTCCCCCCCACCACCCCCGGAAGAAATCAGTAGAAGCAAATCTTCCTTCTCTGACATGCATCATTACTCCCAATAACTAAACCCTAAACTGATAGTGCACATTCTCTCATAGGACCTAAGATTGGTCATCTGTGATTCAGATCAGTTGATAGAAGTCTCTGGACACATCTCTGGACACATTCCCTCGGAGTTTCATATGGCACATGAACAGCTGAAACCAGTTTGTTATCAGGACAAACATGGATTTATGGCAGAGAGGAGAGCTAAGTGATATACAGTAAAAAACACAGAAAATTTTGACTGAAACATACTTGAACTTTGATCCACTTATTGTTTATACCAGTTAAAAAATAGTGTTTTCTGTATCTTTCAAGCTGATGCATATTATTTTTTATAACCATGTTCACAGGAAATTAAATCAATATGAGAAGCAATAGATCTTGAGTGTAGGATTAGCTGAGCCGGGGAGGCAGGCTAGAGGCAATGGTGACACACTCCTCCAGTAGGCAAGGTGGACGTGCTATACTTTCTACAATGGTTGTTTGCACCTTTTATATTGAGACTCAGACTATTTACCTACAGGAGCTGTAGCACCGGGGAGTTTAGAAAAACAACAGCAAAAACAAAATGAGTCTGATTCAGTATACTGGATATTTCTACAAGCTACCAGGGATAATCTAAGAAAAGGATGGAGAGGGGTAAATGAAGAGGTTTGAAAGCGGCAAGGAAAGAAATTATAGATTTTCTAAGAGACCTTTTGTGTTTGTAGACTGCTGTTCAAAAGGAACCAGTCTTAGAATCTGGAGTTTGAGAAAATTGGAAAAATTAAGTGAGATGCCCCATGCTAAGGTTTGCATTACAAGAAACTGAGACAGGACTGAGTAGAATGAAATTATTCTTGGAGCTTTTAGCTGGTCTGGCCCACTACTGGCTATGTGGTCCTAGATAAATCTTTTAAGATCTTGATATGTAGTTTTTTTTTTACATTCCATACCCCAAATAAAGTCAACCTCCTGCAGCCAAAGAGCAGAGCTGCTAACCCTCCTCCTCTGCCCTGCTTGGCCATGTAGAAGATCTACACCATGGATCTGGGAGCAGCTCCTAGTTAAGAAGTCATACTTCTATTGTTGTTACTGAGATTTAGTAGATATTCTTGAATATGTTTCTAAATTGTTACATGCCTTCTCATCACTTCCCTGGGTCTTTAAAGGATTATTTCTTATCACTTGGCCCAATCTTTTTCTTGCTTGTTTGGGAGAAGACTTGCTGACCTCTTGCTCAGCCATCCTGGAAGTCCCACCCCTGATCTATTTCTCTTTGTATCTGCAGCGGACAGTTCCTTTGGTCAGAGATTCATCCTTGGTCAAAGCTTTGGGGCTTAGAATTAAATAGTTTTTGTCAAGTTAATTTCCAAAGGTTGATGGCATCAACTGTCACCTTCTTTTATTAAATCCTCACCTCAGCAGGGCTCTTACAATGCCTTGTTCTTGTCCTTTAGCCACTAGTGGCTTGTGCTGTTGGTGCAGCTTAAAACCTTAATTATCTTCATACCGAATTGTGGAAGCCAAAAACAGAGCAGCAGTGTCTTTCTACAGCTTGACAGTTCAGTGCTGCCTCACAGACAGCTCAGCTCTGTCCTCTGACACCTACATACTCTAATCCATGGTACCGACCGCTTCCAAAGAGCCTTTACTGATTTATTGATTTTTCAAGATGTTCTATAGTTGTTATTAATTCTTCAGATTCTTGCTCCTTTTTTGGTTTTTGAGGGTCAGTTGGGTGAGCTGCCGGGTAGAAGCTGGAACAGCGCATGCTACTAAATGTATTCATTCTTCACTATTTGTTGAAACTATCCTGAGTCAAATGTTATGCCTGAGTTTTTGCGTCCGAGAGACCACCAAGGAGCCAAGCACTGATGCAGTCACACGAGGGTTTATTTGACAAGCTTAAGCTTGGGCCTAAGTATACCCGACACAGTGGAGTAGGGATTTGGACCCTGAGCCAGATTATAGTCAGAGTTTTTAAAGGCAGAGTAGGGGTGGACTTGGCGGTGGGTGAGGACAAAAGGGATTAGGGATGGCGTAAATCTCTATGGACTTTCAGAAACAAGGTCTCCAGGATCCTGAGGGGCTAGCTATTGTTGGGAGAGAGGTTATTTATTACCAATCATAAAAATCTTCTCATGAGACCCTTTAGATGTATATCAATGAGCCATGTACTTGGGAATGATTCTCCACACTATCTTCGAGGTTTAGAGATAAAGTTTCCTAAAGGAATTGTTAAAGTAGACTTACAGGATTCTGGTCAGATCTGTTGGGGTAGGGCTCGGTCAGGCTAGGATTGTTCTTAGCAAAACCTCAAGGCGAGGACAGTTAAGTCCCCGGGGAGAGCCACTCTGTCTGTTTCAAGGGCTTGTCAGTAGGTCAGGAATTTTAATGATTTTCTTCACCTCTGTTTCCCATATCCGCTAAACTTGAGGTGGGATGGCCTTAATTTTCTCGGCCTCCACATCAAATAGTCAAATTTGGCTCCAAGAATGAATGATGTTACCCATTTTCAAACTTTCCTAATTATCCAAAAGATAGATGTAAAAGGCCTTAGTGGTGGGGTATCATGGAATCTGAAGAACATCAATACATCTTCCCAGTTCTTCCTTGTTCCCTGCTCCATGTTCAAAACAACAAGTCTCTAAGTGATGTATGTGGCAATCGTTTTACACAAAGGGGGTTACTTGGGTCTTGAAATATCTCCATTTCTTACTCCAGTGATTACTTAGATGAATTTATCATTTTCTAGCAGGCTATACCCAGTGGGGATTAGAAGCATATCTTTAACATGTGAAAATCCTTTTGCAACTTCCCCTTTCCTTACCTCCTCCAGCCCCATACTCTGTAATCAGTCTCCTCACAACACCCATGCAGCAGCTCTTTCTGCCCCTGAGTCCTGTCCCTGTGCTTTAATAAACCACCATTGTGCACCCCCAAAAAAAGAAAGAAAAAAAAAGAAAAGAAAGAAAGAAAGACAGACAGGGATTTTTCTTTAAAATAGAACCAAAATAAGGGGGAAAACATTTATGACCAGCTGTTGTCTCTTCAACAACTTGCTCTTGGGTGGGGGTTGATGGCACAATAGTCTTGATTTATAGTATATGCTAATTTTTGTGATGTGAATATGATGAAGTTCTAGAACCTAGGTGAGGTTCAGTGGGCTGAGGTCTGGAGCTGATGACCAAGAAAGAATCTTTGGTGCAAAATGGTGGTTTATTAAAGCACGGGGACAGGACCCGTGGGCAGGAAGAGCTGCTGCCCCAGGTTGAGAGGGATGGCAGGTTATATACCTTGCGGTTGGGGGAAGGTGAGGAGAAGGCATGGGAGGTTTCAACAGAGTTTTCACATGTTAGGGAGGGCCTATAAGGTGCCAGGGGGAGGCCTTGCCCTTATGGCTTGATCAATGTCATCTTTAGGTCAGGCATTAACATCAAGATAGTTGGGAGATTCTTGGTGGGGTGTTATGATCCTGCTATCATTTACATTCCCTTCTACCTCAGCCTCCTCCAGTTTATGGTGGGGAGGGAGACATGAGGGCTTCAGGAACTGAGAGTTATTTGCCTCTGGAAATTTGTGCTATTGATAAGTTAACCTCTCTGTTTAGATCTCTAGGACATCTGTAGAGCAAGGGAGATTCCTGTTCTGCAGGATTATGATTCCTGCAAGTTAACTATTTATCATTTTATGGCGGTCAGGGGTGCCTGAGGAATGCTACACCTATGGAGGGGGGGCAAGTGGAGAGGGGGTGCAAGGCGCCAGCTCTTGCTCTGTCTTCAGCCAGCCTCCTGCTCCCTCATCAAATATATCACAGATGATTTTAAGCTACCAGTGGATTTGGAGTAAGAAAATTATGTACCCAACTGGTGCTCAGTGAACCGGTTTGAGCCAACTCCGCCACACCACTGGCTATGTCTCAAAAAAACATGAATTCTGGGTTTGTTCATCATAAGCAGCCCAGACAGGCCAGAAGCATTGTGCTAAAAGCATTCCATAGATTAATATTTTACATGATCTTTCTCTGTTAGAAACTATCAGGAAGATTGATTAGCATGTTTACAAACAATTTTGACAGTCATTTTTTCCTTTTTTTCTTTGGTTTTTATTAAATTTCAGTTAACATGCAGTGTAATATTAGTCTCAATTGTACAATACAGTGGTTCAGCATTTCCATACAACATGCAATGCTCATCACACGTGTACTCCTAACCCCCAACACCTATTTCAGCCATCTGGAACCCACCTACCTCCCTCGTAACTATCAGTTTGTTCTCTATAGTTAAGAGTCTGTTTCTTGGTTTACCTCCCTCTCTTTCTATCTCCCCTCTATATTCATTTGTTTTGTTTCTTAAATTACATGTACTAGTGAGATGATCTGGTTTGTCTTTCCCTAAGTGGACAAAGTTATTTTTTCAGGCATTATTAAGATGAGGAGGATGGGCTACTCCCCTGCAGCACCCCGTTTCTCCCCACTTGTTGATGAAGCTCTAGAACATAGGTGAGGTTCGGTGTGGTGAGGTCTGGAGCCGATGACCAAGAAAGAATTCTTGAGACACCGTTGGTGCAAAATGGTGGTTTATTAAAGCAGTGGGGCAGGACCCATGAACAGGAAGAGCTGCTGCCCAGGGGATGTGAGGTGTGGTCTATTATATACCTGTAAGTTGTGGGAGGTGATTAAGGATGGTGTAAGCCTCTAAGGAATTTTGGAAGCAAGGTTTCTAGGACCTTGAGGGGCTAGCTATTGTCTGGGGGAAAAGGTTATTCATTAGCAGTAATAAAACCTTCTCCTGAAACCCTTTAGATGTATATCAGTGGGCCATATGCTTGGGAATGATTGTCGACACTATCTTAGAGGTTTAGAGATAAAGTTTCCAAAGGAATTGTTAAAGTAGACTTACAGGATCCTGGTTGGGGATAGGGGGTCAGTCAGGCTAGGATTGTCGATTGCCCTTAGCAAAGCCTTAAGGTGGAGGTCACTCTGCCTTTTGCCCTTGATTGAGGGGGTAGTTGAGTCCCTAGAAGAAAGTCACTCTGCTTGTTTCAAGGGCTTGTCAGTGGATAAGGAAATTTAATCATTTTCTTCTGCCTCTGTTTCCCACATCATTGTCAAGTTTGCTTTTTCTTTTTAGTTCTGGAGGTAGAGAGAAATGTACGTATGAACATTTTTTACAGAATTTACATATATAGTTTTTAAATTTCTCCATTAAGGCATGCTTAAAGGGAGTTTAAAAATTGAGATACCTATTTTTGTCTATTTTATTTTTTTGTCTGTCTATATTATTTTATTACTTGTCCATATTTCTGTCTATATTATTTTATTTCTGTCTATATTATTTTATTATTTGTATTGTTATATTATAATTAACTTCTATTTTAGTCTCATAATTTTATGAAGTTCAGTAGCTACAAAGATATTGGAACTGTCAGTTTTTATCAGTCTCTTTTTAGGTATGTTTCTTTTAGATCAAATATGTCCTCATATACTAATATACTTTTGACAGAAAAGGTACTACAAACTTAGTTTAAAAGATAAAGCAAAACATTTTTTAGTGAAGGGAACTGATAATGAACATGTGGAAATTAGGTCTATAACATGGAGTTTTGGAATTTTTCAAAACAGAGACACAGAGAAAAAGCTGCTGTTGGCTACTTTAAGAGTAATAGGCATTCCTGAAACTTCCCCCAAAATATATTAAAATACTGACAATACATGTGAAAAATATGTGGATAATAAAGAAAAGTGTTAACAGATGAAGGAACAATAGTCTTATTTGTTATAATTTGAATGTTTCAACATCTCATTAAGACTATGAGCTTTTTTTGAGAGCCATATTCTATAATCATTTCTATTGAGATCATTTCAAAGAAATGAGCATTTCTCTGGAATGCCAAAAATAATTATATTACATTACAATAAAAAGAATAAACATGTTTTCTCTTGTTAATAGTGTTTAGGTATTCATCTCATTTCTCTTGTGAAATAAAATATTCCACATTTTATAGCTCAGCTGATTCCTGTTTCCAAAAGCTTTTTATCAGAGGGCCTGAACATGGATTTTGTTCTCCTTGTAATTGTCTCAATTCCCCCAGGTGTTCCTGAATTTCAGGGAATTTATAGATGACAGATTATCTTGTTAGTCTTGGGATGGATGGAACATATTTTAAGTAATGTCATTTGTCTACAGAGGGATTTTCAACAAGGTCCAAAATATTTGGGATACATTGGTGTGTATTAAAAATAATACACAGTTAAAATTAATTTCACCTGTTTCTTTATCCTGCATGTGCATGTGTGTGTGTGTGCGTGTGTGCATGCATCTACCACACTATGTTTTAGTCTGGTTGTGTTGTATTTCTATTCAGTGATGTTTGGCCAGAGTTTAACCACCAGCATGAGAAGCTACAATAGTTGAAGAAAAAGATTATTCAGGGCACCTGGGTGGCTCAGTGGGTTAAGCTGCTGCCTTCGGCTCGGGTCATGATCTCAGGGTCCTGGGATTGAGTTCCACGTCTGGGCTCTCTGCTCAGCAGGGGGCCTGATTCCCTTCCTCTCTCTCTGCCTGCCTCTCTGCCTACTTGTGATCTCTCTCTGTCAAATAAATAAATAAAATCTTAAAAAAAAAAAAGAAAAAGATTATTCAATCTGTAGAGTGTAAGAAATGCTGGTAAAATTACTCTGTTGAAAATGTGTTTGTGTAACAGAATCACAATATATGTGGTGGACAAAAAGGTAGTAAATTGGATACTCATGAAAGTAGTCACTAGACAACAGCTAAAATGTCGGCAAGTGGAGTGGGAAAAATGAGTAAGTTGTTCTTTAAAGTATTTGAAGATCCACGAAATGGAGTAGAGATGGTGTGGGAGTAGAAATAAAGATGGTAACAGTGTATACTGATATTACTAATGTAGTGTTCTAATTTTTGTGTCTTTCACAACTAGGGGATGGGTCTTCTAAACAATAGTTTTCAATAAAAGGATAGCTGTAAAAGTAGCTTTCAATAAGAAGAGACTGCATTTCAGATGACAAAAGGATCAAATGATGGTACCTGTTGTGTCTAGTTAGCATCTTAAATTAAATTTTACTGCCACCAATATGGAAACCACTTTTACAATTTTGTCTCACGTACAGTGTCTATCAATATCAATATGAAAAGTTTTAGTCATTATAATAAAAAGTAAATAGAAGCAAAGTTACTAAGGTTGTGAAATGTGGTCATGCAAGTTAAATTCTATATGAATGGTGCCTGCTGGGTTCAGACGGTGTGCAGACCAGTGAGAACTATTTTGCAAAGCCAAGGAGGGAGATATGTTAAATGAGTTGTAAAACATAGCAAATGGTATGAATATGGAAATGCTTTCTGTTTGTTTTCATTTTGAGAGAATTGGTGTGTTTGTCTGTGAGTGTGTGTGTGTGTGTGCGTGCGCGTGTGTGACAGAGAGCCATTTAGAATCAGGCAAAACCAGTATTCAATGGGAGGTTCATTGGCATTGAGTCCATCACTTTAAATCATTCATAGTATGAGTTTGTAGAAAGAGAAAATTTAATATCTTTATAGCTAATGTGCACAATATTACTAGCATTCACTTAAAAAACAACTTGTATGTGTTTTAAGGTAATTGGTGGGTATTCTTAAGCAGTCTAATAATAGAAAATGGGACCTTTAACAATAGAAAATAGGACCTTGGAAATCTGTTAATCTTTTTGTTACACAGCAACTGTTATAGAAGGGATGTTATCCTTTTTTTAAAAAAATAACTTTACACTGATTTCCAACTATACTTGCATACATCTATTATGACATCAAGCTGTTCAGATAGGGGTTAGAACAATTTGCTATCATTCCTGCTTCATGAAGCTAAGGTTCTGAATGGAAAGGGTATGTATTCTAATGGAATTCTCCCCTGGGGCACATCAAGTCATTTTCTACAGTGACATACTAAGAAAGGCAATTTATGATGTGTGACTGAGTCTAATGCGACTTTTTCATCATTTCATTTGTTTTCCATTAGTTAGGGGGAAAAAAAAACACATATGAACTATAGAGAAATTTTATTATACTCCATGGGGTTTTTAATACTATATTAGAATTCTGGAGGAATACAATATTTTATAAAGCTTATGAAAAATGGATTTTAAAAGCATTTTTTATCTTTAAATCTTTATCAAGAATTTCTAAAACATTCCTTTTTTTCTAAAACATTCTTTTCCTTTTTTTGTTTTTTTTTAAGATTTTACTTATTTATTTGACAGAGAGAGAGCACAAGTTGGCAGAGCAGCAGGCAGAAGGAGAGGGAGAAGCAGGCTCCCCACTAAGCAAGAAGACCAATGAGAGGCTCAATCCCAGGACCCTGTGATTATGACCTGAGCTGAAGGGAGCCACTTAACCGACTGAGCCACCCAGGTGCCCCTTCTAAAACATTCTTAAAAGGCATTTACATTTTAAAATATTGTAAATGCTCTACAAAATATATTTTAAAAGATAAATGTTTGTTTAAAACTTTAATCAGTACTTTTCAGCAAAGTTCTGTTATGATAATTCAAGTATCTAAAATGTTTGTGATTCAGATTGCCTGGGTCTGATTGTATAGTTTAGATTAACAAAGCTCTACTTTTGGTTATCTGACTCAATCAAGATTTTTTGTTTCCTCTGTTTGGGTTTACAATAAATAATCTCCTAAAAACATACAAATATATCTGTGAAGAAAATACAATTTGTCATCATATGTAACATTGTAGACCATTTACATAACACCTTGAGTCCAGTTGGTTTTTTCTGCTTAAGATGTAGTCAGGGGCGCCTGGGTGGCTCAGTGGGTTAAGCCGCTGCCTTTGGCTCGGGTCATGATCTCAGGGTCCTGGGATCGAGTCCCGCATTGGGCTC
>NC_081566.1:44835475-44859604 GCF_022355385.1 Mustela nigripes
TCAGGGTCCTGGGATCGAGTCCCGCATTGGGCTCTCTGCTAGGCAGGGAGCCTGCTTCCTTCTCTCTCTCTCTCTGCCTGCCTCTCTATCTATTTGTGATTTCTCTCTGTCAAATAAATAAATAAATTCTTTAAAAAAAAAAAAAAAAGATGTAGCCAGTATTTTCCCTTTCCACCCTCTTGATTTTACACCAATTCCAATTTCTTTGATGTTATTTTCATAAGGTTTTACTATCAGTTCCATTAGTTCTTCCACTTTCTCTTCCCTTCCATTTATCCTTTTCACATGTTTACTTTCCTCGCATTATTTCAGATAAGCTATAAATTTCAGCTCATTTATTCAAGGTAGTGGCTTGTCCGGATTCTCAGAATTTAGCCTAATACTGCAGGAAGGAATGAATATCCCTATAGAAGGTAACTTAAGGGTAAAAGTAAGATATAAAATAATGATCCATTAAAAATAACAGTGTACTTTTGAGTTTATACTATATTTGGCATCAAGAGATAGTAGCAAAACCATGTAAGAGAAAGCATAAATGGTTTTAAAATTCTGTAAGTTCCTGCTATATTTTGAAGTGGTAAAACATGTTATATGGTATATTTTAAAAGTCACTTCTGCATTGTGTAATCTATAGTACAACTACTAAAAGACAATATAATAAATGAGGGAGAAGTGTGAAATAACCTTTAAAATTATTTAATTTATTCTAAAGAAAACAGGAAAATGTAGTGAGAAGAACCAAAAATAATTTAGAATGTATAGAATAAATACTATTATGGTAACTTCATAATGAAATATGTCAGAAAATTTTAAATGTCATCAAATGTTTCAGTTATAAGTAAGAATGATCAAATTGGATATTTAAAAAGATGTAAACAGGGTACCTGGGTGGCTCAGCGGGTTAAGCCTCTGCCATCAGCTTAGGTCATGGTCTCAGGGTCCTGGCATCGAGCCCCACATCGGGATCCCTGCTCAGCGGCGAGCCTACTTTCCTTCTCTCTCTGCCTGCCTCTGACTATTTGTGATCTCTCTCTCTCTCTCTCTCTCTGTCAAATAAATAAATAAATAAATAAGAAAAAAAGGAAGTAAACAAAGAAAAGTAGATGACATACCATGAATAAAGTGGAAACACCAAATAAATGAAAAGCAAATCAGATGTCCTGGACTACCAAACTGAATTCTATGAGTCTGAATCTCAGGTTATTTTGGATGCACCCCAAAATTTCTAATATTATATTTTCCTGCAGATTGTTGGTAATAATTTTTTGTAATTTTTTTTCTCAGAAAAGAATTATATTTGATCATCATTCTTCATTTGATATTACATTTTTGTCCTCAATCATTTTAAGTTACAGCTTTCATTTGAGGTAATTTTAGTTTCAAATCCAGTTGTAAGATATAGTGAGATCCCATGTATACTCTACTAGTTTTCTCAAATGGAAACATCTTGCAACAGTATAACACAATATTACAACCAGGAATTGATATTGATACATTTAACATATAGGACATTTCTGTCATGAAGAGGGTCCCTTATGTTTCCCTTTTATAACCAGACGCTTACCTTCTCAAGTGTTCTCCATCTCTATAGTTTTATCACTTCAAGAATGCTATTAAAATGGAACAATGTTGAGTCTTTCTATCTGTAAACATGGAATATCTCTTCATGTATTTAGTTCTTTTGATTTCATTGATCAGAATTTTATAGTTTTCCTCATATAGATCTTATATATTTTTTGCTTGATTTGTCCTGAAGTATTTCTTTTCTCTACATGTTAATGTAAGTGGTATTGTGTTTTTTAATCTCAAATTCCACTTGTTCATTCTTGGTATATATGAAAGTGATTGACTTTTCTATAATAAGCTAGAATTTTACAACTTTGTTATAATCATTTACTGGTTTTCAGGATTTTTTTGCTTGTTTTGTTTTGTTTTATGGTCAATTCTTTTGGATTTCATATGTAGACAATCAAGTTATTTGTGAAAAAAATGTTTATTTCTTCCCTATCAATATGTATACATGTAATCCCCTTTCTTGTCCTATTGTATTAGCTAGAACTTCTGATAGACTATTGGAAAAGAATTGTGAGGGGCATTTCCTTGCTTGTACCTGATCTTGGAAGGAAAGCTTTGAGTTTCTTGGTATTAAGTATGATGTAAGGCACCCCTAATGATGTTAGGGGTGCCTGGGTGGCTCAGTGGGTTAAAGCCTCTGCCTTTCGCTCAGGTCATGATCCCAGGGTCCTGGGATCAAGCCCCACATTGGGCTCCCTGCTTGGCAGGGAACCTGCTTCCTCCTCTCTCTCTTCCTGCCTCTCTGCCTACTTGTGATCTTTGTCTGTCAAATAAAGAAATAAAAAATCTTAAAAAAAAAGTATGATGTTAGTTTTAGGTTTTATAGATATTCTTTATCAGATTGAGAAAGTTCTCATTTATTCTTAGTTTACTGAAGAGTTTTTGTCATGAATTGTGTTAGATTTTGCCAAATGTTTTCTGATGTGAAAAGTTGGGGTCCAGGATTGAACAGTCAAGAAAGAATTCTTGAGACATCTTTGGTGCAAAAATGTGGTTTTATTAAAGCACAGGGAAAGGACATGTGGGCAGAGAGAGCTGCACTGGGATTACAAGAAATGACTGATTATATACTTTTTTAGTTAGCAAAGGTTAGAGAATAGTGTAAGTCTCTAAGGAATTTGGAAACAAGTGTTTGTGGACCTTGAGGGGCTAGCTGTTGTTAGGATAAAGTCATTTACTACTGTCTAGTAAAATATTAGTCATGAGACTCTTCAGATGCGTATCAGTGAACGTATGTTTGAAGAATGATTACTAACATATATCTTGGAGGGTGGGTAGAGATAAAGAAAGCTAAAGGTATTTTTATATGTTAAAGAAGACTCACAGGACCCTGGAGGTTGGTAATGTCAAGCTAAGGTTGCCTTTTGCCTCTAGCAAAGTATTAACAGTGAGGCAGTTGAGCTCCTTGAAGAAGGTCACTCTGCCTGTCTCAAGTAATTGTCAGTAGGCTGAAAGTTGTAAGGAAATTTAATTAATTTTTTCTACATCTCTTTTGCCTTTTTATCCACATCATTTTCTTTGCATTTGTATGATCATGTGATTTTTTTCTTTTTTATCCTGTTGTTATGATGCACAACATTAATTGATTTTCAAATGTTTAACCAGTCTCGCATATATACCTTTTATTCATGGTGTATCATTCTTTTTATACACTCCTGCATTCCATTTTGATATTTTGTTTAGGATTTTTACATCAATGTTCATGAGAGATACTGGTGTGTAGTATGCTTTTTTTGTAGTGTCATTGTCTAGTATTAGGGTAATTCTGGCCTTATGGAATGAGTTAAAAAGTATTATCTCTGCTTCTATCCTCTGAAAAAGATTGTAGATAACTGGTATAATTTGTTCATTAATGTTGTTTTGGTTGTTGTTCCTTAAATTTTTTTTTAAAGATTTATTTATTTATTTTAGAGAGAGAATGGAGGGTGCAGAAAGAGAGGGAGAGAGAAAGAGTCAAGCAGACTCTTCACTGAGTGCAGAGCCTGATGTGGGTCCTTAGCTCATGATCCTGAGACCATGGCCTGAGCTGAAGTCAAGAGTCAAATACTTAACCAACTGAGGTACCCAGGCACCCCAGTTCCATAGATATTTAATAAAATTCACCAGTGAACCCAACTGGTCCTAATGCTTTCTGTTTTGGAAGGTTGTTAATTACTGATTCAATTTCTTTAATAAATTTAGGAGCATTCATATAGACTATTTCTTCTTGTGTGTGTTTTGGCAAATTGTGTCTTCTAAGAAATTGATCTATATCTTCTAGTTTATCAAATTTGTGGACATAATGTTATTTATAATACCCCTTTATTATCTTTTTAATATCCATATGGTCTGTAGTGATGTCCCAAAACATCTTTTTCTACCTTGGGGTATGATATTATCATTGCTTTTTTTTTTAAAGATTTTATTTATTTATGTGACAGAGATCACAAGTAGGCAAAGAGGCAGGCAGAAAGAGAGGGGAAAGCAGGCTCCCCGCTGAGCAGAGAGCCCAACATGGGGCTTGATCCCAGGACCCTGAGATCATGACCTGAACCGAAGGCAGAGGCTTTAACCCAATGAGCCACCCAGGCATCCCTCATTGCTTTTTTTAAAGGTGCTCTTTATCAAATAAAGGTATTCCCCTGAATTATCTTTTCTTCTATTTTCTGGAGAAGTGACACAACTGGTGTCAATTCTTTAGTCTTTTGATAGAATTATCAAGGAAAAGAATCAAGGCCTAGAAATTCTTTGGAGGGGGTGCTTTTAAACTACAGATTTGATTTCATTAATGGGTACAGGACCATACAAATATTCTCTTGCATATCAGTGAGTGTGGTAATTGGTGGGATTTTTTTTTATATAAAATTTATCCATTTAATCTAGGTTGTTAAATTTTTATGTGTGGAAATTTTGATATCCCCTGTTTCCTTCCTAACATTGGTAATTAGTGTCTTCTCTTTGTTGGCCAGTTTTCATAGAGGCTTGTCAATTTTATCGATCTTTTCAAAGAACCACATCACTGATTTTTTTCTATTGCTTTTCTGTTTCCCTAATTTATTCCTTTTTTTAATCTTATTGTTTGTCTTTTATTCTTCTTTGGGCTTATTTTGTTCTTCTTGTTCAAGGCTTTTGAGAAAGGAAACTAAGAATATTGATTTTAGATTTTTTTTAAAATATAGGTATATAATGCTATAAATTTCCCTCTCTGACCAACTTTAAGTCTATCCCACCTCTTTTGATATGTTGTCATTTCATTCTCATTCGGCTCAATGTATTATTTGATTTCCCTGTCCCTCCTGCCTTTGTCTTACAAGGATCCTTATGATTACTTGTGTCCCATCCAAATAATTCAAGATAACCTCTCTGTCTCAATATCTTTAACATAATCATACCTACAAAGTTTATTTTGCTATGCATAGTAGCATAGTCACAGGTTCCAGGAATTAAGATGTGGAAATCTTTGAGGGAAGTGCTTTATTCAGTATACTACAGTGGATGTTAAGATCCCAAGAGCAGGGATAGCCCAGTAGAATCTAGCACATGCTCTGCTGAGCAGGAACTGGAGCCATGATGGAGACAGAGCCACTGCCTCAAACACCCTAAATAAAAAGAGGGAAAATGTTATGGCTTCTCTCACTCCATACTCCACTCTTTTGTCAATACCTCTCAATGGTGGATCTAGCTGGAAGCTAGATGACATTGGAGCCCAAGGAAGGCATCCTGGATGTGTTAGTCTCCATCACTATAGAATCAAACAATAAGGGAGAAAGTACAGTATCTTAGTGGAATTCCTTTGACTGTAGGGAAATGAAAAATCTCAAAATCACAATAAACTACTTCATAATGCCAGACGAGCTAATGCTCTTCTAGGAAATGAAAATTCACAAAACATGAGAGGTGTTTTGTTTCTCATTCAGGATGGCTTTTACAACAAAAGAACTCTGATGCATGAAGCACTTTGTAGAGATAATATTTTCAGTCCTTTAAAAAAGCAATGGACCTTTTTATTTAATATGCTTTCATTGATAAAAATTTAGTGCACTGGTTAGTCTTTTAAAGGGGATGGTTTTACAAATTTTTGCCATTTTATGACAATCAGACTGTGCTGCAGCTTGGGCTCCGGAATCAAAGTCCAGAGGCTTAGATGGTCTAAGAGCATGAAAGCCTCTCATTTAGTTTCTGCTTTTGCTTTCTGGAAATACTAATCCAATTTAAATCAGAATGGACCTTTATTGAATGTGACATATCATTGCACTCTGTGTTTTGAGGCAGCTCATTTCAAAATATATGCAAGGCCCAGATGATAGCTTGTTAGAAAATTAAACAGCGCTTAGGCAGAGCTCCGTCTGTAAGCGGTGGAGCGCAGCTGTGGCAGGAACAGGCACCTGTAGCCCAAGGAAAGTCAATTGAACTAAATACACTCAAACAGCTCTGCTCCAGCGGCGAAACAGAAAATGGATGACCACTGTTTCAGAATGGAAATGAACCTGCAATCACAACAGCAAGTGGTTCACTTTAGACAGGCGAATCGGAAGCCTAGAATTAAAATAATTAGCCTCTCTAAAGAATGGCTCTAATTCTATGTAGCAGCTATAGCTCTAATCTGCTAGTTTATTGACAGCTAAATACCACAACAGAGCTGAAATATATGGAAAAAGATGGTCACTGTATCTATACAGAATAATAGAACCTGAATATATAGCTGTATTGATTATATTGCTTGGCTTGAATGTGGAACAGTAGATTAGAAAACCAATATATCTAATTTGAGAAAGTGCATTTTGAAATGGATGGCTCTTCTTGGGGCATGTGTATGGTTACTTATTTGACTTAATTTTTTTTTTTTTTACTCCAAAATGTGTACAGTAAAATAAATACTGTGTGCGTTAAATTAAATTTTATTAAATTAATGTTTAATTAAAAATTAGATTAAATAAAATTTGTATTAAATTAAGTTTTATTAAATTTTAAATATTTTATTCTATTACTGAGTACCCCCTCTCTCAGACACTATATACACTATATATATCTTATCAGTAATTCTACAATCACTCTATGGTGTAGGCATTATATTATATTATAAATATGGAAATAAAGCCTTTGAAATTAGGTACAGTAAAGAATATATCAAATCTGAGACCCTATATCTGTTTTCGTGGAAGGTTTTTTGTTTTGTTCTGTTTCGTTTTTTAAATGAAACTCTCTTAGTTTTCAAGTTTTACTTATTTATTTGTTTGTTTGTTTGTTTGTTTGTTTTTGAGAGAGAGAGAGCATGAGCACATGGGGGCGCAGAGGAAGAGGGAGAGGGACAAGCAGACTTCCTGCTGAGCATGCAGCACAAAACAGGGCTTGATCCCAGTACCCTGGGATCATGACCTGAGCCGAAGACAGATGCTTAACCAACTGAGCCACAAGTTTTTAGATTCTGGGAGGACTTGTACCAAGTTTAAAAGGAAACTAACTTGTATGACAGAAGGAAACATATCTGGGGAGGGAGAAAGAGATATGAAAGGAGATGCAAAGTTGAAAGAATTCTTCTAAATATGTGAACTGATAATATCCTATTTTCTCAAAATTTCAGTAATATCTATAATACATAAGACAGGTTTTACATATGTGAATTTCTTATAAAAACCAGTGAAAGAGTCACTGATGTAGGTTAGAGAGGTACAAAGCATGCACAAGGGGAAAACCACCTCCGCATAACAAGATGGTTGGAAATGATTCACTGAAGACTTTATGAGAAATTATAAATTTCATTGTCCACAAGGTCAATCAAAATCTCGGCCATACTTAACCACCTATTTTCTTTTGGTTACTTTATCTTTTACATTAAATACTAAACATACAAACATACTAAACCTGTCTTTATGAGAATATCCTTATTCTTTCATGCATCTACAGCTTTTTGGTAGGAAGCCACCTCTCCTGAAATTCACTCCCTCAGCTCCCCTCACCTCTTCCCCAGAATAAACTTCTAATTACCCTTCTGATTTCAACTTTCCCTGAGTGCCAAGTTATTGAATCGATTTCATTTTGAAGTCTTGTCATACCCTATAGCTAATTTCTATCATGCAGTTTATAACTTATATTTTTACCCTGTGTCTACTAATCCCTGACTTGAAAGTAAAAACTCAAAGTCGGGCACTAGTATTACTACTTATACAACCATCAAAGGACAGAGTAGGCACTTTAAAGAGTTTGTTGAATGAAAGAAAGTACTTTAGTTGACTTTTTTTTTGTTTCTTTGAGAATATATTAACTATGTATTTATACATCCAAAAGCATGCATGGTATGTTGATGATTAAACATGTCAAAAATGAAAAATGCATTATTTTTACCATGTAATTCTTCATTTTTGTTAAAACATTACACTATGTCATTTTCTTATAATTCAATATTATGGTCTACATTTTTATGCGGTTGAGGAAATAACTTGTAGGACTTTTGAAATATTAAGCTGGGGACATTTGCAAGGACAATAAAACCAAATCAGTATGATTTCTTTTGGCAGTATTTCACAAATAAATATGTAGAGAAACTCGAGAGTGAAGAGATCTTTATTAGTTTCTAAATGCCTTGAGGGGCGCATACAAAATATGGTTTCAATGGCTTGTACTGACTTTGATATGACCTACAGTTTTTCTGTAACTGTTCTATGTAAAGTGTGTTTATCACGCCTAAGTTGTTCCTTCCTGTAACTCAGTTACACATGTACAGTGCAATAACCAGTTTTTAAACAAGTCCCAAAGACATAGGGTTATTTTATGCATGTTTTTCTATTCGTTTATTTTATTTTTTGTATTTCTATTTATTTATTATTTCTTTTATTTCTTATTTATTTCTTATGTCTTTTATTTCTTTTATTTCCTCCAAGATTCCAATCCCTCCTTCTTCTTCCTCTTTTTTTTAGTTGACCAGACAGAACATGTGGATTATTGGTGATAGGAAACTCTGAGGGCTGAATAGGAGAAACGCTGAGATACATAGACAAGAGTAAGCAGGGGCTCCCATCAGCTCATCTCCCATGTGTTTGCAAATATAATAGGGACTGATTTTTTTCGGCTATGTGTTGGTATCTAACTCTTTGAGAAAACTTTTACCCTTAAGGAAGATGATAATTTACTGTGGAACATTGCACACACTGTCTTGTTTCCTTTTACTATATGCCTTACAGTGTTTTGGAGCAGGGTTTTTTTTTTCAAAATCCAGACTCCTAAACACTTGCACCAGAATTGCCTAGAGAGACTGGTATAAATGCAAATTTGAGACCTTAACCCATAACAGTTACATGACAATCTCTGTGTTGGAGCTTTAACAAGCTCCTCAGTGATGTTAATGTAGTTAATGTAGCTTACCAGCATCTTGGCAGGAGTTTAATAAATATCTGTTTATTGACTTTGTTTTTGCTTATGATCAAGCTATGATCACTTGTCTGCAAATTAGTATCTACATAACTAAAAAATTCTTCTAAAATAATGAAGTGTGTGATGTAGTTGTAAATATTTTTGAAGTAAATAGGGAGAAAAAAGGAAAGAAATCATTGCAAAAAAATAAAATCTGACATTTTCATGTTAAATTTTCAATAAATTTTAAAAATCCAACAGCAACAATGCCCCCAGTTTGCCTGTTACTTAGACCTCAATCCCCACAGACAACAGGATCAAAGGGTTTGCCATGGATACCAAGTTCTTATGACGGAATGGTCATTTTATTTATCAACAAATACATATTGTCTCAGACCCCTGCTCCGAAAATGAATAATTTTAAGTGGATTTTCCACCTCTTCCCATGAGACCATCAGGATCCATCTTTTCAGTTCCAACAGAGTATACGATCCTTCTCCTCTCACAGACACTTGTGTCTAGGTATTTAGGGGCACACTGACTTCTGGCCACAACATCACCCCCCACTCTGGGTGCTGAAAATGCATCCACTCTCCCCTCTGTAACTGAAGGTCTGTCAGAAGCAAAATTCTCTAACAACAATCACTTTGTAGAACCTTCCCTCTGACTTTTTTGCTTTCTCTAAAACTAGTCTTATTCCCTGACTCCCACCTGCTTTGGCAATCAAGAATCCCTGTGGCTCATTCAGAAAACAAATTTTATTTTAATTTTCCCATATTCTTTCCATTTCCAGTTCTGGGTAAGAGTGGATATCTTTCTTGCTCTGAATTATCACTTCCAGATACTTCTTGTGATGTACCCCTTTAAAAAATAAAAAGGTTCAGGGCATGAGGGGAGGGGTTAGCTGTGTGATGGGTATTGGGGAGAGCACATGATGTGATGAGCACTGGGGATTGTGCACAACTAATGAATCATTGAACACTATATCAAAATCTAATGATGTACTATATGTTGGCTAATTGAACTTAATAAAAAAATAAAAATAAATAAATTTAAACAAACAAACAAAAATGTTCTGGAAGTACATTCTGTACTAGTCCA
The DNA here is from genome assembly GCF_022355385.1 of Mustela nigripes. Classification (NCBI taxonomy): domain Eukaryota; kingdom Metazoa; phylum Chordata; class Mammalia; order Carnivora; family Mustelidae; genus Mustela; species Mustela nigripes. Next base: position 44,845,478 of record NC_081566.1, read on the forward strand.
TCTCAATGCAATCAGGTACCTTCATTCTAACCAGGGCCTCTAATTCATAGTGTCTAGCTTACTATCACTCTCTCCAGCATTCATAATGTCATCACTTCAGTGACTTAAAAAAATCCATGAAAGAGGGTCTTTCCACACATCTGGTTTACCAGTCTCTTAGGTTTCTCACTTCTGATGACTATGTCCTCTACTCTACATCACCCACTCATTTCCAAAAAAGTCTGTGTTAAATCATTGATATTACACATATATTTTTTTAAATTATCATCATCTTTTCCCTGTTCTGCAGTCATTGTCTTAATCAGAAAACATGCAAAACTGTTTTGTATGAAATGTCTATGCATTTAGTAAAATGTTAATAGCAAGACTTCCAAGAAGCATAATTAGTGACATTTCATAGCTTAGAATTTCCATTTTTGATTTTTTACTGTTAGTTTCAAATGTTTTTAAACGTGTAATTTTTGCCTTGAAAGAAAATTGTATGTGTATGTATTTTTATTTTTTATTTTTTTAAAGATTTTATTTATTTGAAAGACAGATCACAAGCAGGCAGAGAGGCAGGCAGAGAGAGAGGAAGGGAAACAGGCTCCCTGCTGAGAAGAGAGCCCAACATAGGGCTCAATTCCAGGACTCTGGGATCATGACCCGAGCTGAAGGCAGAGGTTTTAACCCACTGAGCCACCCAGGCGCCCCATGTGTATGTATTTTTATATAGACTTTTTTAACAGCAAAGAGAGGTCATGGATTTATTGCTTCATGCTTTTAATGTACTATGTTCCAATTAACCCAAAATACAGGTATTAAATTATTAGTAAAATTATTTGGTTCTAATTCTGTTTCTTCTCATTGTATCAGCAGAGAGGTAGTATCAGGAACCGAATCAATGTGGCTGAGACTGCTACTTCTGGCCAAGGTGGACTAACAGGGATGAGATTTATCTTCCTGCCTGAAAAAAAACAAATAAATAAAAAGCACTGAAACATATAAAATGATGGCATTTTAGATGCTGAGCATCAGACACCATAGTAAGTCAAGCGAGACCTGAGAAAAGGAAAAAGGGGTTAGGCCTGCGTTTGCCCTAATGATTGTTTTTTTTTTTTTTAATTTTTTATTTTTTATAAACATATATTTTTATCCCCAGGGGTACAGGTCTGTGAATCACCAGGTTTACACACTTCACAGCACTCACCAAAGCACATACCCTCCCCAATGTCCATAGTCCCACCCCCTTCTCCCAAACCCCCTCCCCCCAGCAATCCTCAGTTTGTTTTGTGAGATTAAGAGTCACTTATGGTTGTTTTAACAGTTTCCAGGACTTCAGATAGGAAGTGTGCAGTCTAAGAGAAGCCCAAAGCTGGTTTCTCTAAGCTGAGGAGACAGAACTAAGACTCTAGGGAGACCAAGGTGGCCAGAGATAGGAGAACTGTGTATCACAGAAGAGGCAGCTGTGCAGAGAGAAAACCCCAGAAATCTCAGGATACTGCTCTCCAGATATACAGCCTATGAGGCAACTGGTCAGCAAGGTCATGTAGTGAGGAATCTGGGAAAGAATGATCTGGAAGGATTAGAGGGAACAGTTCCTAGTGCCTACACAGGGTCAGGAGTAGGGCCTGTTCCCACCACTGTGACTAAACAAAATTCAATTCAGAGAGTGCTGAGTAGAGTTTTCAAGAAGATCTTGTTTCCGCAGTGGGTAATAATTAGCCCTATGCTGAGTATGTCTGTGGAATTGTTTAACAAACCATAAAATCGAGATGCATAATGAACAGTTTCCATGTTGCTTAACTGTAAGAAGAAGAATTTTTAAAAATCAAGAATATTTATAGGAATCACCAGCTAAGCTGCTCAAATGGCCTCAGAGTTCACATAGCCTCTTCCACTACAGTCTACTGATTGAAGCAATCATAAACCCCAAGGGGTTGTGCCAAGGAATTTGTGGGAGGCATATTTCAAAACCATCGCAGCCATACCTCAAACTTACTTTGTTGTTACTGCATGAATACTGGTACCAGAATTACTGAGACAATTATAGAACTGCATGATCAATTCATGATTAAAAGAAAAAGGAACTATTCCAGTAGGTAGAAGCAAACTAAAGTGTTTTAGATATACAAAGCATTTAGATATTCGTACAAATGTGTAATATAAATTTAAATATACATATAAAACAAGTGAAAATCAGGTAATATCATTACATTGATATGTTTGCTGTGTGAGTATGGTTATTCCCATTACTTCCCAATTTAGTTCCTTGGTTTGGCATATGGCAAAATGGAAAGAAATTTGATAAAGTACTAAAAACTAATTAGTGTTGTAGGCATACCTTCTGTTTCTGTCCAAGTATCCCTATGGGATCCAATTGATATGATCATGACAATAGTATGCAGCAATGAGTCAAACTAAAATATTTTTTCTGTGATTTTCCACATAGATCACAAAATTTACGTCAATGATGCAATTGACTATTGGTTAATCCTGTGTTTCAAGTAAAACAATATAAAATAGATCAGTCTACCATAACCACCCTATAGCAAGAAATGTCTAAGAATTGAAAGGACAATTTATATGCTTTGATCATTCTAGAATTAGTTTTGTGTATAATTTAGTTCTAAATCTTTTATATTCTTCACCCTACACAGACAATTAAACTATATTTAATTTAATAAAGATGCTAAAGGGGTACACATGTGCTTGATCTCAAAAAACTTTTCAATGGTTTTACAAATTTAAGTTAATAAAGCAGTAGAAACATCCTAAAATGGTAGTATGCTCCTCATGTTAAAGTAACATAGTCTTAGCAATATGGAATAGAGTTTCGGACATTCACTAATAACATTTTCATTATTTATTGAATTTTAAAATGTAAAATTATGCTTATGTGAGGTAATTTACACTCATCTTTAAATTGATTTTAATCTTTTAATAAGGTGACTTAAACTCTATCCATAGCTATTGTTTTTGTATACAAGTCTAGTCAATATTTCCGTGAACCTGACTGATTCAAGCTTCTCTATACGGTGAGTCTAAAATGTGTCATAACTGGTAAGAGACAAAACAAATCACACAGACACCTAAAGTATGCAATGTTGAAACTCATGGCATATTCATACAACCATGGTACATTTTTACCTAAATTTTTCTGGAAGAACTGATAATCAACTCATTACTAATCATCATACTTTACAAAGAGAAATGTATTCAAGTAGTGCTTATGAGTTGAATATATTACATTTCATTAACTCGAAAACACTGCCAATTATAAGATGTGTCATTATTTCAGGTACATTCTGAAAAGAAACCAGCTGCAAATTAAACTATGTAACAATGTTTTGTTACTACCTATATATTTTCTTTATTTGATACACATGGGTTGTAGTCTTTTGAGTTACTTAGGATTTTCTACAAAAATAAAAAGAAAATATACACGAGGTAAATTAAGTACTTCTGAAATGCAAGCACAAAGTCCATTTCTTCCAAATAAATATTCTTTAAAAATATTTAATCTATTCATTTGAGAGAGAGAGAAAGAGAGAAAATGGGGGGAGGGGCAGAAAGAGAAGGAGAAGCAGACTCTGCTGAGCAGGGAGCCCCACATGGGCTATATCCCAGGACCCAGAGATTGACCTGAGTCAAAGACAAACGCTTAACCAACTGAGCCACCCACATGCCCCCTGTATAACTCCCCAGCCCCGCCATAGCCAATACTGGCATTTTGCTATGGATACCATCTTTTTTGCCACCAGGAGCATTGACGATGCTGCATTTCTTTTAAAAATTGCGATTCTCTTTTTAGGTTCTTCTTCCAGGCAATAGGGGAGTAGCCAGAAGGTCCCTGAAGTGGGTTTCAGTTACATGTTGTTAATCAAGCTCACACTGGTCTTAGCCAGTAAAATTTTCAGAAATTTTACACAATAGGGAACAGAGCAGCATCTCAGCAGCAGCGCCAAAGAGCATCATAGAATACTCATATACATAAATATCATTCCCAATGTCACTGTCCCAAACAAGTTATGTTTGATTTTGAGACAAGACCTAATGAAAGTGAGGATTACATTAACACAGCAAAGCTAAAGAGTCTATGCCCTCCCAACATACACATCTTTCTAGTGGAGTTGAACTTTAAAGGGTATGGACCATTGCAGTGCTGCTGAAGTCATAATTGCATAATAATTACACTTCTAAGAAATATTAATAATCAGTTTTTAAAATTTAGAAACATTCTTGAATCAATAATCAATACATAGCAACCTCAGGAGGATGCTCATTTGCCTCCAACTGAGTATATGGTTTCAATGAGTGTTTCAAGGAATTTCATGAAGGACAAGTATTCCCTTACTTTTCCTTAATACTGGAGTCAAGGTTAAACTTTTCCACTAGTATCTTTGGCATTATTTCAGCAGTCTGATTAGATACGCAGTTTATCCCTTTCATTCATGTTACTTAGTTTATTTTAATTTAGATTTACCTACTCTATTTTGAATTGTTCTTTTATCCCAATTTCTTGAGGTATTAATCTTCATTGTTTCTACATACTGACATTCATAACAGACTTCAAACAAATTTGATAATAATCCATCAAAAATTTCTAGGGTTTTTTCTAGGGTGGTAGAGTGATTAAAGTGTATAAATCAAGAACTATGTTACCAAAACTATAAAAGATACACTGTTTTTGAGCCCAGTATCAAACCTTCATGAAATATAATTAGTTCTGTCCCTCATGGTTCTTTAATAAATTATTAAGATAAATAATACCTTTTTAAAAATAAATTTTCAAAATTTTTTTTTAGGCAGTACCCTATCATTTAAAGGATTTCTCTGAAGGTCCCTCTTCAGCCCTGCTGTTCTTTATAGATGAGGAATCTATAAAGGGTTAAGGATATAATATCCACCCTTGGTGGTTTTCTTTGTGCCTCAAATTCTGGTCCAGAATTCTGAGGGTCCAAGAATTCTAAACCCAAACTTAGTCTCCCAGGATGTTATGAAAGTATAAGTTTCATGATGAGAGGATAGAACATATTTTATGTAATGTTTTAATGACTCTATATGTTTTAAGTATCGAGACACATGGTATGTAGGCCTCCTCCTCCTCCTCCTCCTCCTCCCTCTTCTTCTTCTTCTTCTCCTTCTTCTTCTTCTTCTCCTTCTTCTTCTTCTTCTCCTTCTTCTTCTTCTTCTTCCTCTTCTTCTTCCTCTTCTTCCTCTTCTTCTTCCTCTTCTTCTTTTTTAATGTAGGCCTTCATTTTTATACCTTAACCAACCCTATAGATGCTAAGGGCTGGTCTTATCTCAGGATCCAGTAAATGTAAATATCCAGCATACTTGGAATTTTCCTTTATGCTGGCTTACTGCAAATAAATTGGAGAATGTTTTTCCATGTTTATGGATTGTTTCAACAATATTTTTTCCAAATTTCTCTTCCTTCTAATCTTGTTGTCACTTTTCTTTTGTTGGGAAAGAATTCATAAAGAAGTGGGTAAATTATGCATGAGAAGTATTTTAAAGTTTTTTTTTTTCTTCAACTCACTCCTCTCTCTTGGTAGTAAAATGAGGAATGCCAATGTTTAAAAATGCAATTAACACTATTTATTTATTCAGATTGTCACAATTTTCACCTCCTAAAATTAGTGAGAATTTTGTGCCATTTCCTTCCTGGTTTCTCCCAAGAGTAAATGTGTTAATGATATCTGTAATACCTCATGCTGTAGCAAGAAAATAATGAAGTCTCAAGCTCAGACACCCTATTGTTTTTTACATTATGTTTTTCTAAACAAAACAACTGGAGTTTTCTTTAGAAAATTTGAATTTGGGGTAGTTATAAAAAAATTCACTGATTATCGCTTGTATTTTCTTGTATCTAACAAATTGATAATGTAATCTAACAAATTGATAATGTAATCTAGCTATAACACTATGCCATTAATGATGTTAGTAATTGCTAAATAAGTGTCTCCATTCAAATTGCGTTTCAACATAATAGAATATAATAAAGTTTATTACTGAATATTTTATTAGATTGACTAGGGGGAGTTTCAGAGCTTTAAGCTTTACCTCAAAACTTTGATGATCATTTTAATGATTGTCACAAATTTAACAGTTTCTAAGAAAAGAATATTGCTCTGTATCGTACACCTGCTCCTTGATTTGGTAGATTCCTCCTGAATTTGTCTTACATTTTCTTGTGTTCTAAGACAAATACATTCGATGCTTTTTAAAACATCACCTTTTAAAAATATATGTAATGTAAAACAATGTGAGATAGAGCATTATATTTGAAAAATTCCTGATTTAATAGTGCATATAGTCTGTGAAATTAAAACTGACAATTTCTGTTGAAAGGTTGCAATGTGAAATTGATGAATGATGTAACAATTTTCTCCTAAGGTTTTAACTAGATTACTACAAAAATACAACTGTAAGAATATCTGAGTATTTTATTAAAGTGATAGAATTTTATTTGCAAAGAGAAAACTAAACACTGAACAACATTTAATTGAAATTATTTTTATTATCATCCTTAAAACTTGAATGATTGATGATGTTCTTCCCCAAAAATGTGTATTTATTTGTTCAACTTTGGGGGAAAAAGGTTAATAGCACAAATACTCATTTACTTTACCATTATTTCGTATATTTAGACTTGATAGCTTCAGGGTATTATATATCTTCTGTACCTAAAAACAGTAAGCTAAAACTTCTAACATACTCAAGATAATTTTTTCCTTCAAGCTTTACCTTTCTTCCTCTTAATTTATGTATCTCTTACCACACCACTATGAAAAATTTAATTCTTCTTCATTTTAGTTGCCAATGGAGTCAGCACATTCAATATTTGTTAAAAAACTTGTAATTAATTTTCCTTTCTATCATAACTTTTCCAATAGACAGAAAAAAAATTTGCATTGAATTTGGGAGTTCTTATAATTTTCACAAGAAAAGAATTTCATTTTTCTTTTTTGTAACACATTATTAGAATGTACAAAGCATTCCTTCTCTTTTAACAATACTTTCGGCTAATTAGTCTCTTTTTTACAGATGCAGAATGCAAGATTCAGGTAGATGTTAGGACTGTCATTCAAATTTTAGATATTGCCTGTAGACTATAAAAGTATTTCTTCTGTACAATATTATTTTGAGGGTTTCTTGAGTAATAATAATAATGAGAAGAAGAAGAATAAAATTAGGTATAAGACTTTGAAAATGTTTGAATAGGAGTAGTTATGCAGGATGTCCTTGCCTACGTATGGATTGTAGGAGAAAGGCATTGCCTTTCAAAATTAAGTATGATGTTAGTTGTAGATATTTGTATTTTTTTTTTTTGTCAGATTGAAGAAGTTCCCTTCTACTCGATGTTTGTTGAGAATTTTTAAAAAATCATGGCCGAATGTTGAATTTTGTCAAATGCTTTTTTTCTTCCTATTGCCATAATTTTATGTTTTTTTTCTTGTTTTACTCTTAATATGATGGGTTGCATTGATTTTTTAAATGTTGAACTTGCTTTTGCATTCCTAGTAAAAACCCTCTTGATCTTAATATGTTACTGTTTTTATAAAGTATTTCAATTTGTTGGTATTATCTTCAGAATTCTACATTTATTTTTATGAATAATATTGATCTTTTAAAAAAATAATCTCTGATGTGTCAGGATATATTGACCTCATTAAGTATGATGAGAACTGTTGTTTTCTCTTACATTTTCTGGAAGACATTTTTAAGAACTGGAACTAATTCTTTTTTAAATGCTTGGTATAATTCACCAGGGAGACCTCCTAGGCTTGACTCAACCCCAACTCCCCCCAATCCCCTAGGAAGGTTTTAGTTACAAATTTAGTACAATTGAGGTTATCTATTTCTTCTTGGGTGAGGATTCATTTTGTGTTTTTCAAGGAATTGATCTATTTCATCTAAGTTGTCAAATTTTGTCAGTTGGGTTCTCTGCAATATTCCTACATTATCCCTTAAATATCCGTAGAATCTTCAGTGATAATTCCTATTTCAGTCTTGATGTGGGTGACTTGTCTTCTCTCTTTTTTTCTTGATCAAACTAACTAGACATTTAATCAATTTTATAGATTTTTTTTTTAGTCAAACAAGAAGTTTTTGATTTCTTGGATTTTCTGTAGTGTTTCTTCATTCTCAATTTTATTAATTTCTGATCTTATATTTATTAATCCCTTCTTTCTGTTTGCTTTGGTTTAATTTTCTATTATTTTCTATAGTTTCTTGAGGTAGACACGTTATTTACTGAGATCTTTATTTTCTCTAATAAGCATTCATATAATTTTCTCGAATCTTGTTTTAAGTATATTCCTCAATTTTGATATGTTTGTATTTCACTTTCATTTTGATCAAAACGCTTTCTGTTTTCCCTTGAGACTTCCTTTTTGATCTGTGGATTATGTAATTGGGTGTTGTACAGTAGGCTTGCTTTTAAATATTTTTAGGTCTGCCAGATAGCCTTCTGCTATTTATGTTTAATTCTCTTTTTGTCAAAGAGCATAGCTTGAGCAGTTTTGATTTGCTGAATTTAATAAGGTTTGTTTTGTGACCTAGAATGTGATCTATCTTAGAGGTAGAGGTGGTCATTCCTAAATCATGTGGATCAATTCTCTGTTGTGTAGAATTGTTTTATGCACTGGAGAATGTCTAGCATCTGGACCTTCTGCCCACTAAATGCTGGTAGTTTACAACAATCATTTTGCCAGGATTTTTGTATTTTCCTCAGAAATGAGAGAGAGGTGGGGGGAGAGAGAGAGAGAGAGAGAGGCACTACAAAAGTAAGAGCTGGAGGTGAGGAGGGGGATGGCAGAGGCAGAGGGAAAGAGAGAATCATAAGCATGCCCAGCCTGAGCCTGAACCTGACTTAGGGCTCCATTACACGAGGCAGAGATTATGACCTGAGCCAAATTAAGAGTTAGATACTTAACTGACTGAGCCATTCAGGTGCCCCTTCCTCAGAAATGTTTAAATGCCTATCAGGAACAACAATGCAGTCTACTGAAAATAAATGATTTAAACAAACAAAAATACAATTATTTCTTAGGCTAGGTCTTTGTATTTAAGATATTTTAAATTTGCTTGTTCTCAATCCTATTTTAACCATCGTAAAATGTGATAATTATTCATTCATTTTACCTTTGTCTCTTTGAATTAATTACTTTATGTAAAGAAGTAAGTACATTCTGGAAAAAGTACTTATCAGTAAATTGGTATTTCAATTTAGCTTTCTTCTTTCTGTGTGTGTGTGTGTGTGCGTGTGTACAGCAGTACAGGTTAGCCATTATTAATATTGAAGATTTGAGAGGTTTCTTGTATCATATTCATCTATATTTGCAGACTAATAACAACTTTACATTAGGAAAAAAGTCACCCCCTTCATGTTTATAACTTTTATTGTGGTGAAATTGATGAACGTTTTTAAAAGAAAATAATTACTTTGTAGTTTTTGTCTAAGGCAATGTGGCTTGAGCAAATGTCTCTTGATTGGTGATGGTGGGCAAATTGTGAACCATTTGATAATCACTTAATAATGATAGTTTTTGAGGTAGCAATTTAGACCAGCTGCACTGGACAGTCTGGTCTCCTCATTATTTCTTCTCTGTGAAATAAGCTGTCATTATGGTCCACACAAACACATTTCTATTTTTTTCATAACTAGACAGTTCACCTGGGACAATCAACAAGAGAAAAAATCTGCTATATAAAAATTTTCCTTTGCAGAGAGGATAGCTTGATATAAATATTATTATTAGTGGATTTAGAAAAGCCATTTCTCTTATTTTGTCCAGTCAATGGTGTTTTTATTTTCTTTACTTATACTGATGATAATGATTTAAAAAGTCACAATGGTTCCTCTCTCAGCTGAGATAAGTAGACTTTCATAGCTGATTGTATCAGCCTTGTCCTCACAGATTTAGTAATGACTGGTTATAACTGATTGATAATAAGTGATATATTTTTTTCAACTTTTCCATGTTTTAAAGAGTGTTGTGAAAACAGGGCACTTGGTGAATTTACAAATTATTTTCCGTAAACAACTTATATACATTTCTTCAACTTTTCTAATGAATCAAATATTCCAAATCAACATGAAATACATTATTAGGGTCAAACTATGCTTTGCATTCCAAGAAGCATCAACTCTTTTCACAAAACCAAGTAGTAGTGATCATATTACTCCTACGACTCCATATTCTTGAGGGCTTGCTTTGTGCCAGGTGCAATCCTTCAATGTCTAATTTAATGTATTTCAATCATCACAAGAAAACAGGTAGGTGTCATATCTAGCAAATGAAAGACGTAGAAATTTAAACCAGATCTGATCGTTCTACAAGCTTTCATTCTCTAATACTTCTCTATTACCCTCAAAGTGTAGAAATTCATATAGCTTAGGATGTTGAGAGTAGGAACAATGTGCAAGGAATTAAAAAGAGGATGTTCGAAGGCAGGAAGAGAGCCAAGCGTGTGGCTTTGTTACTGATCTATAAGGAGATCTGTGTAGGGTTAGACAATGAACTTCAAAGTACACACTTACTAAAAATGAGGCTGTGTTGATATTCAGCAGCAAACTCAGGAAGGATTTGCAAATAACGTTAAGCTCTCTGGACTTAACCCTGAGCATCAGGGAATCACTGAATTTTGAGCAGACAAGTAATATCCTTATTATGCTTAAAGAAACTTTCTTTGTATTTATGGTTAATGTATTGTAAGACCATAAATAAGAGTGAAACAGAATTTATCAAATCAAGTCTGCATTAAAGTTGCTGGTCGGCTGAGTCTTGAATTTGGGTCATGGAACCATAGCAACTTTGGGGGTTTTGAGAAAGTAAGACTTAAGAATAACACCATGGTTTCTGGATAAGAGATTTGCTAATTTTCATTTGTTTGTCTGGCAAGGGCTTAAGTATACTGAGAAAAAATTGGAGGGCACAGCAGTCTGAAGATGTTGGATGCATTTATCTTCATTACACTATTTTCATCTTCTGCGGAACTCTGTACTATGGCCAGTTTCAGCATACAGCTTTCTTATAAAACTTTTTTCCCTACCAGGTATTAATTATGTGAAAAACCAGTTTTCTTGTGGGTTTATTCACCTATTCTTTTAAAAAGGAAACATCTTCTCTACTCTCCTCTGTCTAGTTTCTCCTTAGGAAAGTCACTGGGCAAACCTTACCTGATTTCAGACCATTAGTGGTGTGTGTTTGCTTTATAGCATTGAAGAATTTAAATCTTGTTCCCACATTCACCTTTTGGCTGTTCTCACCACCTACCACACCTGTCAAACCTGTGTATTAGTGGAATGAGTACAAAGGTTTTCCAATTATTTTCTGAGAATCATTCTTTATTAGGAGGGCAAATTGTCAGTCTTGGCATTATTTTTTAACCTTGTTTGTGTGTGCTGCACAAAATGTGTGCAGTTTCAAGAATCAATGCAGGCTTGTTTCCCTTTTATACATGGTGTGACTCATTTCAGTTGGGATGAGAAGTTGAAGGTATAATTAGGTATAATTTTAAAGTCAAGTCATTTCATTACTCAGAACGATTCTTTCCTTTACTTTCCTGTACTTCTTTTCTATTGTATTCTGTTTAGCTCACTTATTTCATCCATGAGTACCAGATATCTATCCAATAATTCTACTGAACACTATTCCCAAAGAAATCATGGCATTCACTTCTTGTTTCTGTTCAGTCTGATTCATCTGAAATTGACTTCTCAGGCCCCAGGACTTCTTCGGCACTTACTTGTATAACATATCTTGCCATTTAATCATATTCTATTGTTCTTACTTTTCTGTAAGCAACTGATAATCCCATTACTTAATGAGATGTTGTTAGGCATCTGAAATGATGGAGTCTCTTCTACTTTTATGCTATTTTCTTAATGATCAAAGGGGTCCATTTAATCTCAGAAGGATTTAGCAAATCAATGAGATGTTAGTGGATTCTAGCCTGAAAAAAAAAAAAAAAAAAAAGGAGAGAGAGAGAGACCTCAGGCATTCTCTGCACGTGGAATTTCACTTTCAGATGTCTTAATCATAGGTGTTATTACTGCCTCTGGTTTGGTCCGTAGATGCCTTGAGAGATTTTTAAATCTATACTCCTGAAATAATACCCTTCTTTGGCTTTTGGTCTAATATATTCTGTCTTATCTCCTAGTGTCTCACTCATTATTAATTTTCAGCCTCATTCACAGGATGTTCTTTCTTTCTTTGCTTCTTTTATGTGCTGCTATGCCGCGTGTTCTTCCCTAAGTCCTCTTTTCTACCTGTTCTAATCCGCTCCTCATCTTTGCACTTGTTTTCTCCCATGCTTCAAATTTCATCTCTTTTAAATGGTTTTAAAGATTATTTATTTTGCCCATTGCATCTTCAAAAGTTTTGTCCTCTGTATCCTGGTGTTTGAGGGCTCCATGAAAAAAATGCCATATATATCTCTGTACTATTCTTCTTTTTCTTTTCTTGACTACAGAGATTTCCTCCATCTCAGTCATTTAGGAAATAAACCTGGGAACTATCTTTTAACCTTAATTATGTTTTTAATCCTTGTTCCTACAGGTGCCAACTTTTATATTTTTTCACCTTTTGTTCATGTATTTAGTTTTAACTCCACAGTAAATGGCTTAGTTCAGACTCCCATTTTCTCTTCTCAACCATTGTCACATTCTCCAACCTCATTCCTCTGCCTCCTAACTTGCTTTTCTCCATTCATATTTTCCATGACAGAGTGATTTTTCTAAGATGAAAGATTACCATATTACTCCATTGCTTAAAAATCTTCAATGGATTATAGTTTTTTACAGGATGAAACCCAAACTTCTTAGTATATTATGCCCGGGCTTCCATGATTGGGAGGCTCCCAGTGCCAGTTGGGCCTTTTATTCACTTTACCCCCAATTTTTCCAAACTAACCTTATCAAAATACCTACAGTTCTGCAGAGCACCTAATTTAATGACTCAGGTGCCTTTTGGGGTTGATCTTAATTTACAAAATGACTCTATTTACTAGGCAGCAACTACTCATCTGTCAACATTCAACTCATTTGTTACTTCTCTTGAACTCTTCAAATGAAATAATTAATTCTTCCTTTGTGATCTCACTAAATTCTATATATTCTGTCCCTAAAACATCCTAATAAATTTGTTTCTATATCTATATCATGTGAATTCAGGTATTCAGTCAAGAAATAATGAGAATGTCCTTTGATAGGATTAGGATAATTGAAGATGAGTAAGACATAGTCTAGGGAATCACAGTTTTATACACGATATACCCTTTCCTCCTCTATTCACAGAATCAATATTTAGCAGACTTTAGATATGAACATATATGTGTAGCATATATATGCAAGAGTCATTAAAATTACTATTACCTTAGTAAATGATTAAATGATTCATTGGTAAATGATTGCATTGGTAAGTAAAATAATATCCTCTCAAACTCTCTCTATATAGCTTACTCCTCTTTACTCTGTAAGGGTAATTTTTACTATAAAAGTTTCTAATTGATTTCATTGTGACCTAGACTCACAATCTGGCCCTGCTGTTATGTCACCCAGTTAGTGTGTGTTTCTGTTTATGATTAGTGGTACTTATTTAGCAGTCTTCTCAGACAGACTCAGGGAGATACCTGTATTCAAATTTTAATATGTGTTAGGGGCATAATACATTTTTGTGTTGTTGATTCAACCCCCAAATTTCATAAAGTTTAAATTATAAAGTAGGTGCTCTAGCCATGTGGTCTGTAGCATATTTTTTAGCTTATTTTTTTTACTCCTTTTGTATTTCTTAATTGACCTTTTAGTAGCAAATTATTCCAAAATGAATAAACATACTTTTTATTTCTTTTTATCCTTGTTATTCTTTAGCACAGTACCTTATATTTCAGAGTTGCTTAAATAATCTATTTGTGAAGTGAATACCTTTATTTTCCACGTGCTACCCCCTTCACCATACAAAATACAAACACCTTTACCCTACATCCAGACAAGACTGACATATTCAACGTTCCTTAATATTAGATTGTTGCACTGAATTGTGGAAGTATATTATGAACACTTAAAATAAAGGAAATGCTTGTTCTTATTGCCAGTAGAAAGGAAAATAAGAACCTTTCATATAGTTAAAAAAAAAA
>NC_081566.1:44859704-44907001 GCF_022355385.1 Mustela nigripes
TATATATATATATATATGGAAAATTATAAAAATTTATTTAAAAATTGGAAGACTGAGTGGCTCAGTGGGTTAAAGCCTCTGCCTTTAGCTCATGTCAAGATTCCAGGGTCCTGGGATGGAGCTCTGCATTGGGCCCTCTGCTCAGCAAGGAGCCTGCTTCTTCCTCTCTCTCTGCCTGCCTCTGCCTACTTGTGATCTCTGTCTGTCAAATAAATAAATAGAATCTTTTAAAAATTAATTTTTTCAAAATTTTAAAAAATTTTATAATTTTAAAATTATAAAACAGAACTGAGTAAATGAAAAGATACATGTAGTTTTTTATATCAAGATGGTGTGATGGAAGTTGACATATGTTGTGGTCAATTATTAACAAAGCCATAATTCTTGCATTGTTCCTTTCTTAGTTGTGTTTCCTAAAAAGGATAATTCTGGAGTATGCTATGATGTAAAGTAGTGCATCATGATAGTTGTCAGATAGAAACTACACACCACAGCAGCCTTTTGGAGATGTGGGGGAAGTGGAGAGCTAGCACTGGGGATGAATCAGTCTGCATGATCTTTAATACTTCTTTCAAAAAAAGGTAATACCATGATTTCATCAGGACAGTTGCAACCTAAACTAAGATTCTTTTTCTAAAAGTATATACCATTGAAAACTAAGTTTAAATTTCTTAAGACAAACAGAAAGAATGCAAGTATTTTTCAAAGAAATGTCTTGTATACCTTTCTTTCTTTCTTTCTTTCTTAACAGAACTAATAGCAGTCTGTCTTCAGGGAGTAAGTCCCAAGTATAATAGTGCCTAATCCCAATATAACACTACTCATCTTTTAGCCATGACATATTTAGTTTTTAAAGTTTTATATTTATAGACTAAAAATTACTTAATTTTTATTCTATCTCTCACTTTAAATATTCGATCTAATGAATCTTGTTTAAGAAGAGACAAACCACAATCTATTTTCCACCTATTACAAGAGTCAAAGGTCTAGGATATTGTTCCCAGGATAGTTTTGTTTTCAGCTTAGAATGAACAATACCAGTAAAATTATGAAATTATGATAAAAAGTAAAGTTAAAACAATATCTTCTCCTTCGGATGGGGTAGTTTGCTTTTTTTTTTTTTTTTTTTTTTTTTTTAGCTCGGAAGTGGACTGTTCAGTCTGAGCAGATTGGTTTCTGAGAAAGCAGAGTGATCCTCCTGCACCCGCACTTTCACTAAGCACCACTGTCCCTCGGTTCTAATGCAGCACTTAAACAGCTTCTTGAAAACCTGTTGAACCTCAAGCCTACTCATAACGGTTCAAAAGAAGTCCCATGCATCCTCTTACACTATTTATGCAACACACATTTTTAAAGGGAAGACTTATTTTTAATGCATGGAAGTCCCTCGCTTCCAAAGGATCCGTGCTGTAATGAGATAGAACTGGATGAGAAACCAGAAACCAGAACTGGATGCGAAAGGGCTGCTTCCTTCCCCAACCCCACATCCATCCCAGGCAACACCACAAACATTGTTTTGCAAATATTTCTAAGTGTCCTTCCATGAGCATAGAATATAAAGTGTTCCCCCCCCCCCCCGCCTTACTGCTAAACAAGCCCACTACAGCCTACTGCTGCTCCTGTTTCTACTACTATTACCATCACAGCTACTATTGAGGCACTTAATATGTTTCTGACGACACTGAACAACACTGTTATTATCATTCTATGAGACTGACGCACTACCTACTGCGCTGAGGCACCTTGTTATTATCATTTTAAAAAGACTAATAAGCTGAGACAAAGAGGTTAAGTAGGACAAATGGAAAAATGACATAAAATTGGTATAGAGTCTCTTTTAGTCAAGAGAGAATCAGAAAACATGATACAGAGATTTACCTTTTACTTAAGTTCTTCGTTTAAGTTGTCCGTCACTCTTATAAATACCAGTGGAATACCAGCTTGCTTCCTGGTTTAGAATGAGCTTCTCTGATGTGTAATTTGGTGTGTTGCCATCCTCATAGAGGCAGCAGTGCACCTGTGTTATGTCAAATGTTCTGTCTCATTTAAGTCAAGATGAGATTATTTTTTTTCTCCCCAGAAATGAGAGTTCTATAAAATAGTCTGGGTCAGTAAAGAGAAACTCCTATTAATTTTTTTTAATTTTATTTATTTATTTGATGGACAGAGATCACAAGTAGGCTGAGAGGCAGGCAGAGAGAGAGAACGCACGCGGGAAGCAGGCTCCCTGCTGAGCGGAGACTGGATGCGGGGCTCAATTCCAGGACCCTGGGATCATGACCTGAGCAGAAAGCAGAGGCTTTAACCCACTGAGCCACCCAGGTGCCCCAGAAATGCTTATTAAATATTGCTTCAAAATAATTATATACTTTATACTTCAATACTTGTCAGTGTTGTGTTCTGGTTTAAAAGATAAAAAAAAAAAAAGAAAGAAATGCATATTCCTAGGATTTAGAAATCACTAAATACTGTTGTTACACATGTCACTTTAGTACAGAAGATATTTTTTCTTAATTAAAAACAGTGTCACAAAAAGTAAGACCAACAAAAACTTACAGACTGAAGGGACATTAACTGTATATTAAAAATGATAATGCAGTTTCAGCAAAAATATTCTTTTCTAGCTATTAATGAGTGTGTATAGATTCAAAACATAAAAGTTCAGAAGTTGATTCATGTTTAGAAGCGTTTAAAGAAATCTAGTAGTAAAGTGGCTGAGGTTTTGAACAATTTGAAGTCATATAAAATTAAATTTAAATCACTGTTTAAAGTTTATACAGTTAAACTGTATAAACTTTGATAAACAACTCTACATTGTTGTAAAATGGGCATGATACAACCCAGATCACAATGCCATTTTACTATAATGTGAACTAATTATGTAAAGCAAGACACAGTTTACTGCACACAGTAGATAATTAAGTTAATGTCAACTTAAAATTATCAGCTTTATTTCATGGTACAATAATTTTTAAAATTAAAATATTGGGCTGCCTGGGTGGCACAGTTGTTTGAGTGTCCAACTGTTGGTTTTGGCTCAGGTCCTGATCTCTGGGTCAAGAGATCAAGTCACATATCAGGCTTGAGGTTCTTTCTCCCTCTGCCCCTCTCACACATGCTCACTCTTTCTCTTTAAAATAGACAAGTAAATATTGTTTTTAAAGATTTTATTTATTATTTGACAGAGAGGTAGAGAGAACAAGTAGGAGAGAGCAGCAGAGGGAGAGGAAGAAGCAGGCTCCCCGCTGAGCAGGGACCCCCCCCCCCCATGTGGGACTCAATCCCAGGACCCGGGGATCATGACCTGAGCCGAAGGCACTTAACTGACTGAGTCACCCCAGGCATCCCTAAACAAGTAAATATTTAATAAAAAAAAAAATTCAAAGAGTTTAGGCAAATTAGATTGACAATTTATATTATCTATATCCATGAAAGTTTCTATAATGTATTCAGAGAAGCCCAAAATAACTTAGGTGATCCAGAAACATTTTCTTTAAGAAAGATTCTCTCCAAAAGAGTGGTCTTGGTATGCTAGTTTCATCCATATGTTCAAGAGATACTCTATAAATACTCTGTTTCAGGCACTGTGCTAGACTACTGATAAATATTGGTGAATAGAAGAAAATACAAGTAGCCTCTACCCTATAGTATCTGTTGGATTGTTTTGGATCAATTGTCCAGTAAAATGAAAGCCCAATTGTGAGTTATGTTGGCACTAAGAGTCTAGTTATAGCAAAACAGATACCAATGCCCTAAAGTAAAACAATAAAAAAAAATGATTATTTTTAATAAGTTCTCACAAATTTCAGTTAGGAAGAAAGGGAAGGATGCAAAATCTTACAATTAGTTTATTCACAATCAAATACATGACAATATACATGCAGAGAAGCTATTCTATTAAAAAGATGAGACATTACTGAGACAAAAGAATAGATACTGAGATAGATAAGAAAAGAGTCTTAGAATGGAGCCTTTTTTCACAAAGCATGGTGAAGCCCGGAGAATTACTATAATAAAATAACAGCTAATATTTTGTAATTGCTTACACCATGCCAGAAAATGACAAGCCAATATGTATGTTTCATATCCTGTGATCACTTTAAATAAAATTATTACCATCTTATATATGAGAAAACTGGATTTAGATAGTTTGGTAATTTGACCAAAGTCACAGAACATGTCCCCTGAGCCAGAATGGGTTCAAGCACAAATCTTCGGGTCTCCAAAAACCAACCACTCATCCACTATATTCTGTGGACAATGACTGATAATTTGGGACACCAAACATTAGATATCTTTTTAATGGAACCAACTTCACTGGTGCTTTCCTTTGTTTTGTCTGGATGGTAACTAGCTCAGAATATTTACTTTGTGAACATAATAAATTTAAGGAAAATTAAGGAATGAGAGAAAAACCAATCATGTGAAGATGGAAGCCATGATACATTTGATTTCTGAATAATTTTATTATTATAATTAAAAACCTCTATTAGAAAATTATCAAAAAGTTTATTTGACAATTAATTGACTATCATTTAACTATTGTTCATATTTTATGAATATCTATTATTGATATTAATCAGTGTCTAAAACTAAAGTAAAATATGTAGGATTAAAATACCCGTATGATTTTTTTCATAGAATATTATTTGACATACAGAAAAAAAGGTAAATCACATAAAATAGCATATTTAATAATTTCCTCTATATGGCTGAATATGTTATCAAGTATAACCTAATTTTCAATTGGATTCCAACCTTAATTAGAATTGTCTTGTTCAACAAATAATTATGCACCAAATACACAAAAATATGGTAATATGCTATGCCATGTGCAATAATTTTGCTTTCTTGAATTACTGGAAGGATTTATAAAGCTCTACAGAGTGTACATAAACGTGAAGGATATTATTCAGTAGGAGGAGAAAAGCACAGGCAATTATCAGACAAGAGTGAGACATTCAAAAACAGCTTTCAAATTGTCACCTCATTGGCACAGAACACTCTTTATCTATGGACCATAAAGCACCAAGCTAGATATCAGTTACGCTGGTCTCAGAAGCTACAGTCTCATCTGAGAATGGGTATTTTGTATGCTATCTGGTTTTACTGTCCAAGCTTGGCTACATGATCTGACTCAATAACTCAAAAACTAAAACTAAAAGTTAACTCACACAACTAAAAGATAACAGAGATTCTAAGACTGAAATTTATATTATATATGGATGTTTGTGTGTGTGTGTGTACTTATAAACTGGATATAGGCTGGCCCATGATATGTTTCAAATCTTACAACAGAATTATTTTAGCACATGTAATTATTACAGCACATGTAATCTTTTACTGGCCATGAATCAGCAGCATGGTTCAGGCATGTCTAGAGAAAAATTTGGGTTTTCAACAAAGCAGCTGAGAATAATCCTATGGATATATATGCCATTTAAAATTCTCAGCATGTGGATTTTAATCAAATACAGCGCAAAACCAGTTATCTAAAAAAGCCATTTTGTAATATTTACACAAAGGTATTCATTGATCTGGAATTTAGGCTTAAATTTAAATTAGCATATTTTAAATAATTATAAATATTATAATATTATAATTTATAAATATTATAATATTATAATTTATAAATATTATAATATTATGCCCACCTAGTTGGGCATAGGCCCAGAAATGGTCAATAAAGTATGAGGACAGAAAAAACAAAAACAGAAGCAAACCAAACAAAAAACAAATTTCTGAGAAGGGGAAGGCCTTATACTAGTACACTTTTACAATGAAAAGGAAATAATTACACATTTATGTTTGATTAAAGACCTATATACAGAATATATAAGAAATACCTACATCTCTTACACATCACCAAAGAAGATTTACAGTTGGCCAAAAGATGGTGAAAAGTGCTCAAAATCATTAGTCATTAAAGAAGTGAAAATTGAAACAATGTCATACTCTTACACACCACTGCAAAGGTCAACATTGAAACAACTGATGCTAGTAAGCTTGTACAATTGATAAGAAAGTCAAAACGTAACCACTTAGGTTGGTGGTTTCTAATAAAGATGAACATAATATACTTGATTATCTCACGTCTGGGTATTTACCCAAGAGAAGTGAGAATACATTTCTGCACAAATCCTTAAATTGCACATAACTTACTGTTTCTCTTGTAGACATAGTCTTTGGAAGCATTCAAAAGTTGCTTTCTTAAAATCCTGAGAGGAAAAGTCAGGGTGCTTTTACTGTGTAACTTGAACACATGAAGGGACGTGTTTTTTATTTTTTGTTTTTTTGTTTGTTTTTTAAAGATTTTATTTATGTATTTGACAGAGAGAGATTACAAGTAGGCAGAGAGACAGGCAGAGAGAGAGGGAGAAGCAGGCTCCCTGCCAAGCAGAGAGCCTGATGCGGGGCTCAATCCCAGGACCCTAGATCATGACCTGAGCCGAACGTGAGGCTTAACCCACTGAGCCACCCAAGCGCCCCAAAGGGACGTTTGTCACACTTCGCACCTGGTTTATTTTCTCCTGTGTTACACAGGCTACAAGATCCACTTTTTCAACCTGCCTTTAATTCACCTGGTTTCTCTAAGAGTTGTCCTGGTTTTGTTACTGTTTTTCTTGACTAAAAGTTCCAGGAGAAAAGAGGTGCAAGAATCTCAAGCTGCCTCTGAAAATCTTTAACAGAACATCATTACGCTTATTATACAAACTGTGATCACTCTTCTTAGAATTTTTTCCTCAGAAGAAAATTATTTGATTTTGACATGGATACTGCTGAAAAAGGGAAGATTAGTTTATGTGATTATAAATCTTATATTTAAAAAAAGTCAATGTGCATGAATGTCCTTGACTTAAAAATGATTGTTATTTTGTGAGTATTAATAAATGAGCAATATCAATAATTATACCTTCAGATTATACTTAAAATGTGATAGTCCTTGGAAACACTATGTTTAATAAAGGGAGTAGTGAATAAGAAAAATAAAAATTCCATTTGATTACAAATATCTTTTTATCTCGATCTTGTATTAAAAAGTAAAATTGCATTTATAATAAATTCTTTGAATTATTGTATATAAAATGAAAGATGCTTTTTACACTTGTGTGTGCATATATGGTTTTGTGTGTATCTCTTCTTTTCTATACAAAGTAGATGCTTTTTTGTTACAAACAATTCAGTACTACTTGACCTTTGTTAATTCTTGAAATTAAAAATAACTCTTTTACATCAGAATTTGGTAAGATAATTACTCTATATATCTGCTATTCTTCTGAACATCCATATCCTTTGAATATCCTTCTTTTTTTTTTTTAAAGATTTTATTTATTTATTTGACAGACAGAGATCACAAGTAGGCAGAGAGGCAGGCAGAGAGAGAGAGAGAGAGAGGGAAGCAGGCTTCCTGCGGAGCAGGGAGCCCGATGCCGGGCTCGATCCCAGGACCCTGAGATCATGACCCGAGCCGAAGGCAGCAGCCCAAACCACTGAGCCACCCAGGTGCCCCCCCTTTGAATATCCTTCTAATGTTTTTATAAACCTCCACTTTAAGATTCATGACTTTCTGAGGTAAGACTAAAAATAAAACATGCTCGTGATCTACAGGATGATCCACATTTTGTAGTATCTATTTCTGCCCAAAGTGGGCATACTTTATGACCCAGCAACCCCAGGCAACAAGGAAAATGAAGTCTTCAGCTACGTCCAATAAACCAGATAAAACTTACAGACATGATGCTGAGTGAAAAAAAGAAAAAGGGGTAAAAAACAAACAGTATATATTACATGTTTCCATTTATATGAAGTTAAAAAAATTAAAACTGAACAATGGACTTTGAGGTCAAGGCAGCAGTTAAATTGGGGGAGGATGAATGGAACACTAATAGGAGAGAGTAGATGGGAATTCTAAGAGAGATGGTGCAGTTACTCATCTTGTAGTGGTATTTACCTGGCTATATTCACTCTAATATTTCTTCAAACTGTAAAATTGTAAATTATGGGCTTTTTTTTTTTCTATGCACATTATACTTCATTATAACTCTTCCCAAAGTTTTAAGGAAAACCACTAACCACTGGTGGGGGGAAGCAAGCTGTTTTCATACTTGGCAAAGCTGTGTTCAGCCAAGCAGACCCAGACAGACGCATATGACATGGATAAGGAAGAGTATATTACATTAAATTGTTATTATGGTAACACGTTTTGTGTTCATTATTAATTTAAAAATCTATCTCTTATAAAAAAAATTCTGATTCAACCTTGCCGAGTAAGAACTTAACCCATATTTGTTTCCTCACACTGAAATAAATCTATGGTGGCTTGAAAAAACAGATCAGAGAATGGGGGCTTGGGTTGTCACTGTTGAAATACAGATTTTAACAAATTTTTGTGAAGAGAAGATGAAAATTAGAAGAGAAACGGATGAAACAGGCAGAGAATGACAATGTAGAATCAGAGTATTGCTGGGGAGGTGACTGATTGTAACTATAGCAAATGTTAGTTTCCTCAAATCAATCAGATACTCAATGTCCTATGCTGTGCAGGCTATTTCTATATAATAAAACTTTTTTTTTGTTTTTTTTTTTTTTTTTACCCAAAATGCTATTATTATTTCCCTAAGAAAGCTGCCAGAGTGTTTTGAGATAAGCAGATTTATTGTGTCTAACTACTGACATTTGTCCACTGAGATAAGCACAAGAGTAAATTGTTTCTCTGTTGACATTTGTTCCCAATGAAATTTTTTGTTTTCTTTTCTAGTACGTAATGCCCTCAAAGTGTCCACTGGGTATTAAAACTGTGTCTTTTGAAATTGGCAAAGTGGTTTTTTTACACTTAAAAAGTAAAATTTCTCTCTTGTTTGAGGGATTTTTAACAACACCCTTTTGGTATTCTAACATATTTACATGTTTCTACTCAGTTGAATATTAGCTCGTTTATGGATATTATAGCATTATTTAAATTAAATGAGTAATTGATTGAAATAGTTCACAATCCTCCTGGAAACATTAATTAATGTCACTGAATTATGATCTCTCTCAGTAGGTTGTACACTCAAACTTTTCTTCAGCTAAGCTGAATATGAATATTTGCAATTCTAGATCATGAGGTTGTGAGCTAGAGCCCCATGTTGGGTGTGGATATTGCTTAAAAATAAAATTTTTAAAAATCTTAAAATAAAAAACAATAGCGTATCATTATTTTTAACCAGATAACTTAACTCAATTTGGATAGATAGACAGATGGAGGTATGATAGGGCAGCAAAAGCCTTGCTCAGTGGAAAATGAGATTAGGGTTTGTAAGACTGTCTTGAGGGGTGCCAGGGCAACTCAGTCAGTTGAGCACCCAAATCTTGGTCAGGGCTTGGTCCTTGTCTTGGGGTCTTGGGATCAAGGCCCCCATTGAGTTCCAAGCTTGGTGGGAGTCTGCTCGTGGATTCTTTTGTCTTCATCTGCCCTTCCTCCCACTCACATGTGCTTTCTTTCTCTAAAATAAATATATCTTTGTTTAAAAAAAAAAAAAAGACTGCCTTGATATCTAAATTGGAATGATAGCAATAAAAGCACATTCAAGTTTCTAGACTTTCAGTAAATTCAGTAGTGTTGAAAAAAGAAAAAGGTAATCATGGCAGAAGTTCTTTCTAGAACAGATTGTGTGAAAGACTGGATTTTGCTTTGCATAAAGTCATATTAATATTACCAAATGTGGAAAGATATCACTCAAACTATATAGTATGACCCTCTCTAAAATGCATTATAGTTAGCAAAAACTGAAAGAAAATGCAGAAAACTTGTATTTGCTCATAGCTAATTATCTCCAATAAAAAGAGATTTTAGAGAATAGAAGTCAAAAGAGAAAATGACTAAAAAGAGATCTACCAAGACAGTAGTGGCAAGGGAAGAGATATATGCAGAGGGTTCCTTTTAAAATTAACCCAGCCCTAACATCTAACTCAGCTTTCTTGCAATTAGCATGCTTATTGTTATCCACATTTAGACATTGTTATAAAATTAGTAGCAAATGGAAGCACAATTATTCTAGCTTTGTTCTTTCTCAGGATTCTTTGGCTACCTGGATCTTTCATGGTCCCATATACATTTCAGAGTTGGCTTTACCATTTCTGTGAAAAATGCTATTGGAATTTTGACAGGAATTAAGTTGAATCTATCACTTTGAGTACTATGGTATTTTAACAATATTAATTCTTCAAGTCCATGAACATGGGACATCTTTCCATTCATTTGTATCTTCTTTAATTTCTTTCATCAATATTTTACAGTTTTCCATGTACATCTTTCACCTACTTAAGTTGTTTATTCCTATTTATTTTTTGATACTTTCATGAATGGAATTATTCTTATTTTTTAAGGTTAGTTAAATGAAGCAGTGAGAGTTAAGAAGGAATGAGGAAGTATGTAACTGGTTATAATCAACTAATTTTAAACCCTGCTGTACTTGGTTCAGTTAGAATTGCTTTCTTGATTTCCTTTTGTTGATGTAAAAAAATACAACTGATTTTTGTAGGTTGATTTTGTATCCAGCAACTTTACTGAATTTGTTTATTAGTTACAACAGTTTTTTTTTTTAAGATTTTATTTATTTATTTGACAGAGATCACAAGTAGGCTGAGAGACAGGCAGAGAGAGAGGAGGAAGCAGACTCCCTGCTGAGCAGAGAGCCCGATGCAGGGCTCCATCCCAGGACCCTGGGATCATGACCTGAGCAGAAAGCAGAGGCTTTAACCTACTGAGCCACCCAGGGGTCCCAAGCTACAACAGTTGTTGTTGTTGTTGTTTTCCATCTGTAGGGTTTTCTACATAATTGGATTATGTCACCATCAAACAGATATTTGTACTTTTTCCTTTCCAATTTGAATGCCTTCTATTTCTTATTTTGTTCTTTCTCATCTGCTTGTTTGTGTTAGTACTTCCAGTACTCTGTTAAATAGAAGTGGGGAGGGTGGATATTCTTGCATTGTACAATATTTTAGAGGAAAACTTTCCCTTTTTCTTCACTGATTATGATGTTAGGTATTTTTAGCTGTGATCTCATTGTGTTGGGGGTGTTTCCTTTTATAGCTATTTTGTTGAGAGTTTTCATCAGATATTTACACTGAGCATTTCAAATGCCTTTTCTGCATTTATTATATATTATTATATTTTCTGCAATATAAGATATTATTTTGACCTTTTATTTGGTTATTGTGGTATATCCCAGGGATTGATTTGCATATGTTAAATCAATCTTTTATTCCAGGGATAAATCCCACTTGGTCTTGGTACATCATCTTTTTGATGTACTATTAAATTCAGCTTCCTAAGATTTTATTGAAAATTTTGCATCTATGTTATTTATTTTGAATACATTTGATAGGTAATATGTAAGTTACTTCTTTATCTGAAGATAAACCTATAAGGTATTTTATAATACAAAAAGAAAACTTTTATTTAATTGACAAAAGAAATGACATAAATAATTAACAGGATACAAAAGTCATAGAACCAGTGACATAGTAGCGATGCAATGGCTAATTTATTTTCTACATGAAAGATTAAATGCCCTTATGTACATTTAGAAAAAGAAAAAGGAAATGCATTATAAGAGTGACACATATTAGTTATTTATCTTAATATGAAAATTTGAATTAATATCTAAAACAAAAACACCATTTACAGATATGAAAATAAGTAGTAAATTAGAGATGTTATTCTTTGCTCTTTTAAAAAAATTGTTAGTATATATTATTTTCAACATGATTTTATCAGAATTCTTATTGAGAAATGTGTTTATCTCATCAAAAACAAGAACAAAAATTAAATTATTATTTTAGAAAATAAAAGTTCATTAAAATAACTTGTGATCATTGAGTTTAAACAAATAATATCAAGTTAAATTGATTGTGCAGTTTAAACACTTTTCTTTAATAGCAGCTCTTTTTAAAACCATTGCTTATGATTTTTTTTTTAAGATTTTATTTATTTATTTGACAGAGAGAAATCACAAGTAGATGGAGAGGCAGGCAGAGAGAGAGAGAGGGAAGCAGGCTCCCTGCCGAGCAGAGAGCCTGATGCGGGACTCGATCCCAGGACCCTGAGATCATGACCTGAGCCGAAGGCAGTGGCTTAACCCACTGAGCCACCCAGGCGCCCCAATGGTTATGATTTTTATGCAAAAGTGTAATTATAGTTTTTTAAATTAAGTTCTGTTGTATGAAAGCTCTTTTCCTGTCAAAAAATGAGAGAATATTAAGAGAACCAGAATATTAACTACATATATGAAGAAAGTAGAGGCCCTTTCTGAACTCATAGGCTGTTATTTGGCTCATCACATCTCTCGTTAGATGGGAAAAATTAGAATCTCAAAGACTATGTTGAGGTATTTATTAAAAGTGTAAAATTTTATTGTCAGATAAAAAATAAGAACCTATGCATTCTTAAGACTTTGGTTGTAAGGACAACTCACTGTGAAGTATGAAACTTTCATTATTAATATAACAGGGTACATTTATAGCAATTTTGCATGAAATTCAGATGTGACAAAAACAGAAATAAGGTTTATATATGGTCTTTTCAGTATTTAGCTTATCAGTTAAAATAAAAATTATTATTTTCATATGTAAAGATGATTTAAGTAATAGAATGCATGTTTTTATTTATTCATTTGTCATACAAAAGTATAGGAAATTACTGCTATATTCTTTATTATTTAATAATTCCTCTGTGTGTGTGTGTGTTTTACAGTGGTGCCTGAGTTAGTCACTAAGTATATACCCAGTGAAATAGATATTATTTTTGTTTTCAAGGAGCTCATGACCCACTAGTGTACATACAGAGTAAGTTAAGTTTCAACAGAAAATTTATAGACTAGAGAGTAAATTGAACTGACAAAGAAGAACTGAACTGAGAACAAGTTCGATGATGGTAAGTCCAATATATCTGAATGTCAATTAGCAACTTCAAGTGAAAGATGGTTTAGCTTACGAGCTAATTGTGAATGAAGAGTCCTTTTTTTTTTCTATCACTTCGTGGAATGTCAAAAAAATGTTGCAGTTTCTACTGTAAGTCAAGAAAAGGGATTCTAGTACAAGGCTGAAGAAAAGTTCCAAAGTACCACAAAGTAAAAAAAAAAGGCTATTAGCTAAAGGTGAATTAAGAAGGAAAATCTATTTCTCTTGCAGAGAGAAAGAGAGCATGAGAGGGTTGGAGGAGGCGAAGAAGAGGGGACAAGAAGGGTGAAGAACCAAGAAGGAGAAACGCAGGAGCATGAAAAGAAGAGGGAGAGGGAGGAAAGAGGAGAGAGATGGATTTGTATTTAGTAACAAAAGTAATAAGCATTAACTGTGGAATGTTTAGAGAATACCAAAATGCCTAAAAATAAAATAAAATTCATCTATAAACCTAGCAGCCAATAAAAATGATCCCTAATATTGTAGCAAATGAGCTTTTAGATACAGGTTTTTTTTTTTTTTTTTTTTAAGATTTTATTTATTTATTTGACAGAGAGAGATCACAAGTAGATGGAGAGGCAGGAAGAGAGAGAGAGAGAGAGAGGAGGAAGCAGACTCCCTGCTGAGCAGAGAGCCTGATGCAGGACTCGATCCCAGGACCCTGGGATCATGACCTGAGCCAAAGACAGCGGCTTAACCCACTGAACCACCCAGGCGCCCCAAGATACAGGTTTTTTTATGCACGGTAGAGGTAGCTCCACTTTCAATATTTGTCCTCTCTTTATCCTGGGCATACAACCAGCTTATCTTTTTCATATTTCTGAACAGTAATTTGAGGATTTGTGCCTAAATTTTGGAAAAATCTACCTGTTCAGAAGAGTTGAATGAGGCTGTACTTTTCAGTAGCCTGATCAGCTCAGCTCTACAGGGGGTTAGGAATTCAAAGTGGAAGTAGAAGCTCTCCTAAAGTTGCTTGACTGCAAATTCTTACACAGCATGATGTATATTGTATAAGGTCCCCTGCTTTTTTTTAAACAACAGTTTGCATGTTTTTAGTATGATATCAATAATAATTTTGGGGCACCTGAGTGGCTCAGTCGGTTAAACATCAGACTCGGTTTTGGCTCTGGTCATGATCTCTGGGTTGTGAGACAGAGGCAGACTTCCGGCTCCACACTCAGTCGGGCGTCTGTTTGAGATTCTCTCCCGATTCCTCTGCCTCTCCCCTGCTTGCGGACTCTCCCACTCAAAAAAATAGATCGTTTAAGAATAATTACTTTATCGTATCATTATTTTGACATGTAGGGGATAATTAATTTAATGTTTCATAGAACAAGATCAACAAATAACTAACTGCTTCACAAAGCATTGATTTTGGAAAAAAGTTTACCAAATTCAATAGCAGTGGTTTTGAGGTACTTTACCCATGTGTTTAATGAAAGAATGCACAAAAAAAAAAAAAAAAAAGAATGCAAAGTAATTTTTTACTGAAATTATGGCTTATATTTAATTTTCAATGAGACTGTTTAGACATTTCACGTTTAATAATAAATATTTAATTTATAGATTTACTATGCTAATAAATTGTTGCTATTAATTAGATGGAAATGGTAATGATTAAAATATTTTAATTTAATATTTTAATTGAAAATATGATTCCTATCAACATCCCCCAAACTGGAAAACAATGCGATTCCTTTGCAAACATATATAGTACCGGGAATCAAGCTGACTTTAAAGGCACCTTGAACTCTCAGAAACAGCCTCAGTTTTAAAACTGAATCAAGCCATAAATGGATACACATTGTTAACAGGACTAACAAGTGATAGATTGGAATCTGATAAAAGTGAAGTGAGTGGCTATATCTCACCAATCAGGTTGTAATAACCCAGTTTTCTTTCCAAAGACCAGTACCTTCAATGTCACTAGATAAGACTTTAGGAAGAGGTGATTGGAGTTCTGAAAGCAACCTGTGAAGAGGAGAGGGATTTATCTCTTTTGAGTTTTTATAAGAGATGTTTAGGAAGATATACTGTACAGGTACAGAAATTTAAATTAGCACAGGCAAAGATTTCATAGAATACTTATTCAATGTTTAAGGTGAAAAGAGAAATACCATTTATTTCTCGTATTCTATGTAATGATTTCTAATGAAAAAATCTCATTTATTTCTATATGTTAGTTACCATCACCTCATTTTATAGAAGAGACTTGGAAAAATCTAAGCTAATAACGCTAATAAATGTTGAACTTGAAGCTAGAAGGTAATTTCTGTGATCTTGTGCCAGTATTATTTAATGGGCTAACCATGATTACAAAATGTGAGAGACAAAGACAGAAAAAAAAGGGGGGCTGGGGCTGATTACAATGTTTGCATCAGGTTGATAGACATTTTTCAATATAATGAAACTATGAACACTCTGAGAATACTCTATTTCTGTCTTCACAATATGTCCATTGATAAGGAGAGGTTTAGTATCTTCTTTTAAAATAGATGCCAAAGTACATAATACTGTATACATATTCTTGCCAATGTTAGGAATACCCAAGAACTAAATGATGAACAGATAACAGAGGGATGGCTGATAATTTATTAGTAAGGTATATCAGACTTTAAATTTTAATGTCAATAGAAATAGCACCCAATAACTAAAAACAAAAAAGGGCAACCCCTAAATCTTAATCCAGATTTTAAAACCTACAAATTTTCATCAAAAGTTTAGGCTAGAATAATATGGTGACTTCCTGCTTAATAAAGTTTTTGAAGTCCTGCTGAAATCCTTTAATCACCGGGAATTAAGTTAGCTCCTTATTCATTAAAGAGGCAATTAGTTCAGTACAGGTTGTGCTGGAATGACATGAATATGACAAATAAAGCTATGAGAGAAAATATCCCACATTTTTCATGAGTTATTTTCATTTATATTCTGAACATGAAGGCATTCCAATCACTCTAATGGTTAAATAGAATATAAGATTGCCCTTACAGGAGAGTGGATACTTGCACATTTGCTTTGAGAGCATAAAACTAAAATGAAATATGTACAAATATGATACTTAAGAATATTTTAGTAGTTAATGTACTCAGCTTTGGGAACATCCCCAATAAAGGGCATTTAACAGGTATGCTGTGAAGGTCCCAGGTTGTGAATTTTGCCAGTGTACATTTGAGATTTGGATATATCTAGGGCAGTGTTTGGCTGTTCTAGCATTGAAGGGTATTCAGAAGTTTAATTACTAGACAATCTTATTTCACACAGCAAGTTACAATGGAAGACGAGGTACTGTAGCTCATTTTAAGTTATCAGCTTGCTTTATTCACCATGCTTGATGACCAAGCAGGTAATTTTTCTTCCCTTAGGTCATGCTACCAGGACCTGATCCCATAACATTTTCCGTGTCTGCACATTCTCATTCTCTCACTGGTGAGCTCTTACGAAAGTATCAATTTCACAGTATCAGTCCTTTCCAAGTGATACAGCAGATACTAAATATACTATCTGGTTACATTTTACACTCAGGTTGCTAAGGTTCACCCTTTCATCTAATATTGTAGCATATTTTCACTTTCTGTTACTTCATTTGTAATGCTCTTCTCCCAAATATCTCAATACACTTTCCTTTTCTTCTTTTACCCTATGATCACTTATGAAAAACTTGTTCTTGCCATATGATATAAATTATAATTACCTTCGCTGACATCATTATCAACTTACTCTGTTTCATTTTACTTCTTACACTTGGAACTTGATATTTGTATTTTACTTGTATATTTTATTTCTCCTCCATTAAATTGGAAACTCCAGGAGCTAAAAGATTACAGTGTATCATTATAGTATACCCACTGTCTGTAACAGTGCTTGCCATGAAGCAGTATGCAGTCAACAAATATTTGTCAGATAAAGCAATAGTAGTTATTTATCAGATAAAGGAAAGAATGGATAAATTCTTGGAGGCAACAGAAAAATATCCCTCTGAGTTTCTATGAAAGAGTTTTTTTGTGTCTCATAGACAGTTCAGAAATGGCCAGTTCAAAAATGTTTACTGACCAGCGAAATATTTAAATGTAACTAGAAAAGTTCTGTGGATAAACTTAATTTCACCTTCTACTTTGTTGATTTCTGAAAAAAAGTTGAAAACCTTGCCTTGGTAATTTTTTGTAGCAAATTTCATCCATTTATTGAATAATATAACTGATCATTTTTATATGAACTTACATGCCTAATAACAAAATGTTTGCCCAATTGGAAAAATTTATTTTTACCATGACTTGACAACAGATTTATAAAAAGTATTTCTTATGAGTCAAAGAAAATAATAGTTTTAAATTTTTTTAACCAACTGAAAGAGTCAAGTGTCTATTTTAAACCTTTATAAAGATGAATTGAACCTATGATTGTAAAGCAAACACAGTTTAAACAATTAAAAACCTTTTTCTCCAGATGAAGACAACTTTCTTAAAAGTCTGGATAGGATGGGAACATTAAATTTTATCAATCATAGATACAATAAAAAATTTTGTATGGTAGGTCAAAAAACAATAAAAAGTAATGTTATTTTCTTGAAAAAATAACAAATAGTTTACCAATTCCAAGAGCATATTATGTTTTGGTTGTAAGTTTTATATGATACTGTGTATAAAGTAAACTGAAGTCCTGTTTTTCATTTTTTTCTTTTGCTACTAGTGTGTCTAATTATGGGTGTGTATAAATCATGTACAAAATTGATTCTTATCATTTAAAATGACAAAATATGCCATTTATGCAACAAATACTTGTATAATTTGAAATAATTCCAATATCTAAATCAATGTGAGCCATTTTTCTAATAATACTATTTATTAAAATATTATACCAATTTTAAAGAGTCATCCTATTAATTATATTATTATCTAGAAGTTTAGAATTTTTAAGTTATGGCATCATACTGGTCAAAGCTTAATAAGAGTTTCGTAACATTCACTTAATCATATCTAAATATTTAATGAAGTTAAATTGTCTGGTAGGAAAGCAACATGATGTTGCACAATAATTTCTACTGTGGATCCCTATGTATATATTATACATATCCATAACATATCATTTATATATACATATAAAAATAATATATATATATATACATCTATATATATTTTTGTTGTTGAAACCACCACTAATATTTAGTTCAGAAGGAAAGCATTTTACTACCATAGTAGTGAATTATGACATAATTTGAAGGAAAAGATATTTAAAGTCAAATCGAGTAAAAAGTAAAATAAAATAAAATTTGTTGAAACTAAAAATAGATTAAAAAATAGAAAAGGAGAGCCATGCTCATCGAAGAGGAATACATTTTTAGTTTTGAAACAAGATATATGACTAGAATTAATAAGAGAAATTGAGATCACTCTGCTCTCATTAAAATTCATCAGTATATTTATTTATATGGAAGCAGAAATTTTTTTAAAACATGTTAAGATGATACAGTGATATATATGTGCCCAGATGATGTTTTCAGCTATTAGCACAGCTAACGTTTTTCCTACCTCATTTGACTGTCTTCTCTTGCTAGGGCTCCAGATATATGTAGAGATCTGTCTTTAGAGCTAGGTAATGAGGTATGTGTTTTAGCATGAAAAATCAAACAGGCAAAAATAATAGCAGGATTTAAACTCGTATCAGAATTATAGTTGACATTTCAGAAAAGTGGATGAAAGATATTGACCTCCTGTGAAAAAGACACACAAAGACATTCTTTTCCAAATTTGACAAAAGACATCAACCTACACATTTGAATATTTAATTAAATTCATTGTAAGGTTAAAAACAACAACAACAAAGAAAACTAAACTTAAATGTATGATGTCTAATTCAATGGCCACAAAATAGTTTCAATCAATAAGAACAAAACACAAAGAATCCAACAGAATTAGTGTATATACCATGTCAACTATTGGAAAGATAATAGACTTACTCAAGTATAGGTATTGAACAGAAAATTTTGTTTCTAGTTTTATTAACTATTTTACTTTTAAAAAATAATCCAGAGATCTTATTCTAGTAACTTGTAATTACAGTGCTTGCTTGTCAAAATGGTAACTGAGAATAGGTATACAAAACAGTTGATGTATATTGAAAACAGTAAGAGTTTCCAGGCACCAAATATACCAGTGATGAGAATTCCCCAAGATGAAGTTGAATAGCTCCAGTTTCTTCATTGTTTATCAAAATATAAAAGAAAAAAAGTAGAGGTTGTTGTTTTGATGGCAAATCTGACCCTTTCAGATTAAAAGTGTGAAAGCATATGGAGAGGGAGAAACTCCAGGCATTGTGGCTCTAGGATGATCATCATGGTCCATTCTGCATGGACATGAAAGGGGCCCTGTGATTTGGTCTGTCTCAGGTCATCTTGCAACCCCTAGCATTTGTGCTTGCACTTGTGCTTACCCAGCCACCCAGGAGATGGGCTGGGGGCTGGGGCCACCATTCATAGACCCCTTGGAGGGGCCCCTGCCTTCCCTTGAGTCAACTTGGGCACTCCGGCTTGTTCCAGGCTCCCTGGCTTCTCACCAGCAAGAGGGCAAGCAGGCAGGCCAGCCACACTAGACAGACTATTTTTACAAAGCTAGCTGATGAGTCCATGACACATCATGCCTGTATATATTTGTTTTTGCCTGTAATGTCTGCATTTTGTAGAAAATTGCCAACTGTTTGCTACAACAGAAGAATGCTGTAGTACAGGACAATTGGTTAAATAAGAAAAATGTAGCCAAATTAGTAGTTATTTCTCTTCTTGATTCTAACATTTTTATCCATGAAGATATTTTCAGCTGAGTAATAAAAGACACAAACAAAAATAGCTTAAACACTGTGCCAAGTAATTATGTGATAGATGGAGAGTTATTCTATGATTAGATCAGTTAACATACCCATATCAGCAAATCCTAAATTCTTTGTATTTTTTTTTTTTCACTCTGTGTTTCTTATTAAGTCTTGTCTTAGCTCAGGCTACCATAATAAAACACCATAGACTGAGTGGCTTTAAAAAAAATTCAACGTTTACTTCTCACAATTCTGGAGACTAGGAAGTCCAAGATGCCAGCTGATTCAGTTCCTGATGAGAGGTCTCTTCCTGGCTTCTGAATGTCTACCTTCTCACTATGTCCCTAGTTGACTTTTTCTTAGTACAAATCAGTGGAGGGAGAGAAGGAGCTGAAATTTT
Organism: Mustela nigripes; assembly: GCF_022355385.1. Taxonomy (NCBI): domain Eukaryota; kingdom Metazoa; phylum Chordata; class Mammalia; order Carnivora; family Mustelidae; genus Mustela; species Mustela nigripes. Next base: position 44,879,851 of record NC_081566.1, read on the forward strand.
TTTCTTTTTCTTACAAGGATACAAATGTCATCATGGGAGCTCCTCATGACCCTCATGACCTCGTTTAAACTGAATTATCTCCCAAAGATCCCAAGTGCAAATAACAACACACTCAAGATAAGGGCTCCAACATATAAATTTGGGGGATAACAAATATTCATTCAGTCCATAAGAAGTCCACAACTTCTCCATGTCTCTAGCCTGTCATAATTTCTGGCTACTAGATGCATACATAATAATGTTAAGGAGCAGTGAAATAGGCTTTTATACCTTAGCACCTTTTTTTTTTTTTTTAATCAGAGAAAACCTTACTCATATGCCCTTCAACAAATTTTCCTCGTTGGCCGGTATTTTGCCACATCTTAGTCTCTTAAATTTCAATCAGTATAGCTAGTGGAATCACCGTGATTGATTTAGATCATTTGAGATTCACTGTCTATGTTTGTGAAAGGCTCATTTTTCTCTGAACCACAACTTACTAGGGTTTTGATTACTGCAGAATGTGGTAGGGGAAATGGATATTTTAGGCAAGGAAGAGAATCTAAAGTAGTCATTGACTCCTAAATAACCTTGGCAAATCACTTAATCCTTCTCTGCCTCAGTTTCTTTATAAATTAATGATGAGTTCTATTAATTATCCATTGATATATTAAAAGGTATCCCCAAAATTCAGTAGCTTAAAACAACAAACATTTAGAGTCTCACAGTTTCTGAAGTTCAGTTTAGTTGATTGTGGTTCAGAGTCTCTTACGAGGTAGAAATCTGTCTATTAGCTAACTGTAGTCATCTGGGGACTCAGCTGAGCTGGAATGATCTGCTTGTAAGCTCCCTGATGTGGTTTCCTGCAGGGCTTACATCCTTTCTGGTGTCAACTGGAGATTTCGAGTTCTCACCATGAAGATCCACCAAGAATGATATATTTTATTCTGAATTCTTTACCAACTTCTCTCAAATTATGTCATAAAAATGCAAATTTTATCCAGAGTGGAAGATAACATTTTCCTGAAGGGAAAGTATTCATAAAGGAATTCCTCACAAATTATATCTTGGCAAAGAATTGACAAATCTGACCCTTGAAAAAATATTTGGGCTTGAGGGGCACCTGGGTGGCTCAGTGGGTTAAGCCTCTGCCTTCAGCTCAGGTCATGGTTTCAGGGTCCTGCAACCGAGCCCTGCATTGGGCTCTCTGCTCAGAGAGGATCTGGCTTCCCTCTTTCACTCTCTGTCTCTCTGCCTACTTGGGATCTCTGTCAAATAAATAAATAAAATCTTTAAAAAAGAAATGAAAGAATATTTGGGCTTGAGAACATTATCTATCATTTGGATTAATCTCTCCTCACTTCCCAACATCTTCTCCCTCAGGATTTCCAAAATACTTTTACTAGCTTCATTTCAAGCAGTCTGAAAACACAAAATTTGCCTTCAGTGAATATGCTCAGAAGTCACTAGAAAATTCAGATTTTCATGAAAAGAGAAAGAGAAGAGAAAAGAGAAGAAAAAGCATGCTCATCATTAGGATCCAGGGTAAGAATAATATTTTTCCTTTTCTTATTCAGATAAGTGTTTGCATTTATAGCACCAGTAGATATTTGACAAAGGTTTAGACACCGCTAAAGCATTGGAAGCCTTCACTGAGAGAGAAAAGTATTCGAGTTGTTGGCTATTACCTTTAGACATCATGGCTTTATATTCCTTTAATGACAAAAGTGTTAGTTAGCTATACTTGAGGTCCAATGACTAGAAAGTAGTATGACTTTTTTAAAATTTCAGTGGCTTAATTTAATTTTCTTTGCATTTTGGTTCATTTATAGTCATAATGAAATTGGTAGGTTCATGAAGTTTCAAATAAATTAAGGATTTTTCCCTTATAAACTATTTATGAATAGTCTAGAAGAAGGTCTCATAGACAATTATATTCTCTGTCTATGCTGCTGATTTCTGAGTTTAGGAATTTTTTTCTTTTTGAGTTTAGGAAATTTTTAATAAACCTTTTGATTATTCGAGTCAGATAAAAGCAGAAGTTACCTTTACAAAACTAATGTGTCATTTCTGTAACATTGTTTTAGTAAAATTATTACCTATGTCACTGTTCTGTAATAAGTATCTAATACAACTTAGGAAAACAAAAATTCAGTTTTTTATCTTAATAATCATTAACTTTATCAATGATACTACTTAAATAGTTGTTTTGTCCCATTTTCTACTAAGAGAAATGACGTTATAAATGAAAATATTTTTGAACACAGTGTTTTTATGACTGGTGTTTATTTTACTCATTCTGGCTATTATTATAATGTAATAAAAGATATTACAATATAATAGCTTTATCTCACATGTTATGGCTATTAAAACTGTGTGATATCTTTGGTGATAGATCTCACTAGATTTAGATAATATTTTTAGATGATGATCAATATTAATAAGATTTCTCAGTTTACATATACATGGCTTAAATTATTAGAAAAGTAGGTGAACTTTTTGACATTCATAATTCAATACTTTTTTTTAGTGTCACTGTGCATCATTTCTGTTCTTGAGAAAGAGACATACTCTCGGGGGTTATTAATATAATGTATTCTGTAAAGTAAATTAGCATATATCTGTTACACTAGAATAGCGCATTTCTCCAGTTTCTAATCTTGACTTTTATAAAAATACATGGAATCATTATGTGGTTTTGGAACATATTAAGATTTCTTATAACATTTAGAGATTTGTTATCTTAATTTCATTCTATTTAGGCTATTTGAGATTCTTTATATTCCCTAGATAAACAGAGGGAAATAATTCTTTTATCTTTTTTTTCCTCTATAAAGAAAGAAAATTAAACTATTCTGCATTTGAGGATTTGTGCTTCTGGCCACCACATGGTAATTGGGGCTGGCATATCTCTTCTCCTTTAAATAGACAATCAATAAAATATATGATTAACATTTCAAATGCTAGAAATTAGGAAGAACAGGAAATTGATCCATGAAAGAAGCGAAATGAAGTAGGTGAGTTTTCCCTTGGTCGAACTTATTGACTGGAGAGAATTTCCATGTTATAAAACAGAGGGCGTTCCTAACAGAGCTTAGTAAACTTTCTGAGTTGAGGAATTGGAGTTCATTGAAGCTTAGATGGGAGCTTCTTCTTTGATGAGATGCTTAGGAGCTTAGAATTTAGAAGCCACAATAGTGGAAAGGAGGATCCTACAGAAAGAGAGGAAGCTCAGGAGATCTGTGTAATTGTCCTCTTGAGTCTTGAGCAGAGTTCTGAATTATGCATGGGTGAGAAGAATTTAATCTCAGCCAGGGAAGAGACCACAGAAAGTGTATAAACAGGATAATCCTTGGAGCTCACACAAACTGGTGACTGGTTCGATCTCCAGTCAACCAGAATGAAAAACCTAAAACAAGGGATACCTTATCAAATGTTCAGAGTGGTTTTTTTTTGTTTGTTTTGTTTGTTTGTTTGTTTGTTTTTTACTACTGGTGTAAAATTAGGCTTCAGCTAAAGGCTGCTCTGGACCTGCTCTAACAAAGCTTAAAACTGATCTTTAAAGAACTAAATAGATCAAAAATAAGCTAACTATACCTTAAAAAGTCCAGTGACATTTTCAAAAAATATAGCACCAACCAGAGAAATTCAGCACCAACCAGATTAAAATCCACAATGTGTGGCATTCAATAAAAAATAACCAGGTATCCAAAGAAGCAACAGAATAGACTCATAAACAGGATAAAAATCAATTCACAGAAACTGGCATATAAAAAACCCCACACAGTAGAAAAGACAGATACAGCTATTAATAAACCTATTATAAATATAGCTCATATGTTTAAGAAAGTAGAAGGGGGCACCTGGGTGGCCCAGTCGGTTAAGCATCTGACTCTTGGTTTCAGCTCAGGTTGCGATCTCCAGGTGGTGAGATCGAGCCCCACAGTGTGCAGAGTCTGCTTAAAAGACTCTCTCTCTCCTCTGCTCCTCTCCTCCAATAAATAAATAATCTTAAAAAAAGAAAACAGAAAGTAGAAGCAAACATGAATGTGATGAGAAGGAAAAAAATAAAAAAAGATAATAAAATATAATAAAACTTGTATTGCAGAATACAGTATCTGAAATGAAAAATATACTAAATGGGGATAACAGCAGATTAAACACCACAGAAGAAAAGATTACTTATAGGAGACTGCAAAAGAACCTAGCCAAATAAATCACACAGATGTAATGAGCTACAAAAAATAAAAGGACAGAGTGAGTAGAACACTAATGAACTGTGTGTTAACATCAATTGATCTGGCATCACATAACTGGAATCCAACAAGAAGAGAGAGTGGAGAGAGAGGAAAATATATTTGAGTTAATAATAAATACATTATTTGAAGAAAAATGAATACGTTTTTGATTAGAATATTAAATATGAATATTAAAGTATTAAGTTCACATTGCTAATGTAGCAATTATCACAAACCTAGTGGCTTAAAACGACACAAATTTGTTATCTAAAATTTCTAGAGGTCTGAATTCTGAAGTAGGTCTGGGCTAATATCAAGGTGTTGGAAGTATCACATTCCCTTCTGGAGGCTGTAGGGGAAAATCACTTTGCTTGCCTTTTCTAGCTTCGAGAGTCTGCCTGCATTCCTTGGCTGGTACCCATTCCATCTTCAATGCCAGCTGTGGCCAGCCCAATCTTTTTCACACTGCCTCACCCTGACACTGACTCTTCTGTTTTCAGCTGCCACTTTAAAAAGTCCTTGTAATTACTGTAAAAAATTTGGAGATAACAAACTTTAAACCACAAAAATCAATAAATATCTAGTAAGCGTTTATTGTGCATATAAGAACAGTTCTCAAAATAAGAGCTTTCAAAAGATAAAAACTGATGAAGGTTAGAGACGTGAGTTTACAGAATGTCTTATAAAGTGAAAATGAAGAAGTTGTGTAATCTTTACAATGGATGGTTCTTCCAATGGGGATTTCCATATGACAGAGAATGGGTTAAAAGTGATTATTTTATGCCATTTTTAGCAAAATGACAAGTTTTCTTTATGATTGTCAGAGGCATTTACAAGAAATAATGTAAGTAAAGTTTCATAAAATAAGCTTCTGTTCATGAAATAAGCAAGATTTCCTTTTGCGCTTAAATAGCTTTGTCTGCTCGGGAATTCTCAAATCCAATCTCCATTTCACAGTTAATTTAACATTATATTGGCCCCTCCTGGATTATCTATGATAATCTCCCTATCTTAAGGTTAGATTATTAACAAACTTTGTTCCATCTGCAACCTTAATTCCCCTTTTCCATGTAACATAACATGTTAACAGTTTCTCTGGATTTCGACTTGGATGTCTTGGGAGCCCATTATTCTGACTGTGACACCTGTAGTTTCAATAAGTTTAACATACCTCAAGCAGAAGGAACATGAACAAACCCACACGAAGACACATCATAATCAAGTTACTAAAATTATAGGAAAAAACAAAACAAAACTAAAAGGCTTCTAACTCAACCATAAGGAAGAAAACAAATTATATATATTTATCTTGAACACATCAGAGAGCTGACAGCTGACTTCAAAGGATGATCCACACCCTGACTTGCAATGGGGGAGAAGTTTTTGAAATAGCAGCAGGGACATTTCAGTTTTGCCAGAGCAAGGGGAAAAGTGGCAGCTGTCTTAAAAGCATATTAGAGAAAATCAGCAAAATATTAAAGACCATGTTCAAGCCAAGGTTGAGTTTTCATGAGAGTTGGCAAAAACTGGAATAGGAAATACAAGATGAGAATTCTAAATTGTCACAAGTTTCTTTAGTAGGGGTTTCTACTAAGTGCTCATGGAAAAACCGGTGGTTAGTGCAGGAATCCACAGAGAGCCTTCCTACGTGACATAAATGTTCAGCAGGTCTTGGTGGTTGTGAAGGAACGAGCATAAAACCCTGTTCATATACCTATGACCTTTTCTCCTAAGAAGTAAAATTCTTAAGCTGTGGTGGAAGAAGCTGCATATTGTCTTTCAGAACCCAGGAGAGAGGGGCGAAAAAAAATCCATTGATTCTATAAAATGAGTAAAAACAAAACTGGTCAACTTCTGTAGGACAGATAGGCAATTCTGGGGCACTCAGGCTAAAATTAAATTTCTTTTGAAACTTCAGAGGAAGAAAGAAAATAAAATGCCTATTTTGGGGATGGGACCCAAAGGATCTTAAGTGAAACGTCCTATACCTAAACCAAGCAGGGGTCTTCCGCTCCTGTAGGAGGAGCAGGAATCTCTAGATTTCAAACAGAACTGCAATAAAGGGTTTGCCTATCATGGGCTGAACAAAGGGGAAGGGGAAAAAAATAATGTCAGGGAAGAATTTAGCCTCAAGGTTGTAGCTGTACCATGATAACAGGGAATGCCCCTGCCCTCACCACAAGCTCTCCATCAAATAATAAAGACAATTATCTATCCCTTGTGGGCCAACTGCATGAAGAGACAGACTATCCAGGGTACGGGTGAGCAGGAACTGCTGAAACCCAAATGGGGAAGCAGCAAAATGGAGAGAAAACCATGAGGACCCCAGACTCTACCCTAAGCACAAGGAAGCACAGTTAGCCATTGGAGGACACTGGAACACGTGCTGCACTGACGGTAAGGATAATCACAACGCAGTATGAACCCAGCTCAACTAACTCCTGATTGTACTGACTTGATCCTCACTCTACCAACCTGATAGAAATGCTCATATCCAACTATAAAGATTATTTACCTCAACTGAGATCCCGTATGAAGTATGGTAAGTTAAAGAAGTGCATTGGAAACACCAAGAGAACCAATATTAATGATATACTTGCAGATCATTTAAAAATAAATATTTATAATGTGTACCTACAAATAGGGAAGTGGTATAAGAGTAAATCTATTTGTAATGAGGAAATAGTTAAGAACGCATATATTTTATCAAGTTTTCCTGCATGAAAAGTCCTGACCTTGAATTTTTAAGCTTTTCTTATCCTTACAGAGTACAACTCAACTCAGTTGTTCCTGGCAAATACAAAATAAGTATGTTCACATAACAATTATAAAAATAACTATACTTGTAAAATTACTCATATTATCATTATGTTAGATTTTGATTCATTAAATTATTTGACTGGAACCCAAATTTGAAAATCACTACTTACACATTTTCCTTAATTTCAATAATTAAAAACAATGAAAAATTAACAAAAATGGAAATCACCTAAAAATGCTTTTATTTGTTGAGCAATCAATCATTCTGAGTTGGAAATCTAGCTACTTGAAAAACAGATCACAGTTATATTCATTTTTTGCCCTTAAGGTAATCTAGTTAAAGTTTAAAAACACGTTCTTTTTATTAATGGAAATGAAGCAGACAACCTTTTGGCTAGAGAGCTTGACAAAGGGCAAAATGGCTAGGCTTTATGGAAATCAAATCTTAAAATTAAATTCAAACAACACAGAAAAAGAGGAGTCATTCACACCTAGAAGAGGTTATATAACAAGGTGGGTCACTTAAAACATTTAAAATTGTCTCACTTAATTTGTCATGACCTTAATACTGTTGCTGCTCTTCTCAAATGGGCCATGTTATAAACATTTCAAGAGCTGAGAGTCCATGAATTTCTATTTGTTATTAGATAAAAATTGTGTAAATTGTCCAGTCTGTCTACTTTGATCTAATTGGATAGATCAGGTATAAACAGTTCTACTCATATCTTGTGGTCAGTGTATCTTTGACGATAAAGCTGAATTAATTTTCCCATTGTTAAGTAAGAATATGTTTACAAAGGTCACTTTCTCAGACACATAGAAATAAAAATATTGGACCAATTATTTTTTGTACTTTTTGAGAAGCAAAACCAGAAAAGGGAAATATTGTCTCTGCCTACTTGTAAACTATTCTCATAGGTCACATAATCATAAATATTTCGATTAAAAATAGATTATCTGTCATCATTAGGAACACTCATTTGTTCTTTTTTTTTTTTTTAAGATTTTATTTATTTATTTGTCAGAGACAGAGGGAGAGAGAGCGAGTGAGCACAGGCAGACAGAGAGGCAGGCAGAGGCAGAGGGAGAAGCAGTCTCCCTGCCGAGCAAGGAGCCCAATGCAGGACTCGATCCAAGGACCCTGGGATCATGACCTGAGCCGAAGGCAGCTGCTTAACCAACTGAGCCACCCAAGCGTCCCATCATTTGTTCTTAATATGACAAGTTCCAATGATTCTATAAGTACATATATAACTTTAGATTCCGAACTAACCAAGCCTTAAATGTCAGTGACTACTAAGATCAATTAAAGTCCATTTTCCCCTCATGCAAAGTCTAATCTGTTGTTCTTGATTTGCTTATGGCATTTTACAAAGTCATTCAGGGACTCATAGCCCCTCCAACTTGGGCTTTGTTGACACCTAGAATTTCAGAGCCCTCTGCTAAGGCTAGATACTCAGCATCTGGCCAAAAGATAAGGCAATTAAACATGACAGAGCTTACCAAAGGTTTTTTATGCATCAGGCCCTGGCATGGAGCACATAACTTACATTCATATTTTATCACCCCAAGCTCAACAAAGTAGCTTTGCAAACATAATGCGGTTATGTGTCTGGGAAAAGAAGGAGGAAAGAGGTCTTGTGAGCACATAGCAGTCTGGGTTACATATTACAGTAATTTCTATCTTAGAGTTTATCGGCTCCGCTTCCAGTTTTGTTACCTTAGTTTCCAGAGATGACTAATGCAGTAATTTAGCAATAAGTCACTCAGCAAATATTTATTAAGTGGCTTCTAGTACTTGGGATGTTTATTAACTGTCCTATATACATAGTGTAATGAACCACCTGGTTTGCTTGGCACTGATGTGGTTTCTAGAGACGTTCAGTGCTAAAATTGGAATGATCTTAGGCAAGCCAGGAAGGCGAATGCCCTAAAAAGCAAATATTAGTGAAATTATTATTAAGGATGTACACTACCAATTTCTGCTAGTATTCTATCTTTTATTGCAAAATGTTAGAAAATACAGATTAAATGGAAATCTGCCTGTAGCCATGTGTTAATATTTTGGTACATAACTTTGTGTAATCACTTTCCCTTAGACTCATAAAATACATACTAGTTTTCCACCTAATACTTTCTTATCTGTAGAATGTGATTATACTTAAAATATAGTATGTGTCATTAACATTATTTTGTTGGTTTCATAGGACTTTTGTGAATGAATGCATAATTTTTTTATTGCCATAGAGTGGCAACCCCTAGGCAAGGACCCCAACCCCTGATATATTAAAGAAGCAACTGGAGTTGCCTCAATCAAGGAGACTGAAAACCTGAGAACCTGAGGTAGAATGCCATGTGTTCCTCAGAACCTAATAGTATATCTGCTACTGCTCCTGACTCTATAAGACTTGCCCAATAAAAGCCGCGTGTGGAATATGTGCCGCATGATAATTCACCATGGTGTGTTTGACACGATAGCTAAAAATTTATGGACTGACATGTTAGTTTAATCAGAGTTTGCAGCTGCTAAAAACTGAAATGGATGTCTGACAACAAAAAGCTAATACAATACAATAAATAAATAAATAAAATCTTAAATAAATAATGTGCCAAATAAATAAATAAATAAATAAGATCTTGTTCTAAATAAATAAATAAAATCAAATAAATAAATAAAATCTTAAAAAAAAAAAACCAAAGCCAAAATGCAAAACAAGAACAAAGAAAATCCATGTATACAAATAAAAGGAAAAAATATGAGATGGGAAATTGCTTTTTAAACTATAAATGGAGAATTAGAAGTTGACAAAATTATAGAAAAAAGGAAGAAAGAAAATTATCTTTAAAAATTAAATACATTTATTATAAAAGCATTGATTGTCTTCTGATAGGGATTAAAGTTTGATTAAAAAAATAAGAATGTCAACATGAGATTTAAACTTAATTCAAAGGTCTAATGTTAAAGAACTTAACATCAGATAAACATGAAATATCAGTATTGAAGAATTCATATTAAAATACATGGGTTTAAGAGTTTTATGCCAACTTGTGGCAGTTTATTTTATAAAAATAAATTTGATGATTTCATGTACAAGTAACAGAGTAGGAATAGTTAAGTAAGATATGAAATACTATATATACTTACAAAGTTTCCCTTCCAAATAAACCTTTCTTTTGGGGGTCTATTCCTGCCCTTAAATTAGAGTGAGATTTTCTCCAGCCACAATCAAGTTAGATCCAATTCTGGGGGTATTTGTTAATAAATGCATAAATTAGGTAGAAGGAAAGGAATAAAGAATAGGAAAAACAAACACAAGTGCATACATACATAACCTTTGAGTAGTGAAGTATGTGGAGTGATCTCTCTTCTCCTAGAGATTATAGAGCGTGAGTGGTATTGGCCCACAGAGGATAAAATGATAAGGGGTGGGAGAAGCAACAACCAAAGATGATTTTGCATTTTAAAGATTATTCATCGGGGCGCCTGGGTGGCTCAGTAGGTTAAGCTGCTGCCTTCGGCTCAGGTCGTGATCTCAGGGTGCTGGGATCGAGCCCCACATGGGGCTCTCTGCTCAGTGGGGAGCCTGCTTCCCTCTCTCTCTCCCTCTGCCTGCCTCTCTACCTACCTGTGATCACTCTCTGTCAAGTAAATAAATAAATAAATCTTAAAAAAAAAAAAAAAAGATTATTCATCAAATTCAGTGGACCTTATGATGAACCTGAGAGTTTGGACAAATACAGATTTTAGTCCCATGGAATAAATCAGTTTGTATGGTTGCTGCCTGAAATCTTCATTTTGCTTTGCTCCCTGAGTTAATCTAAATTTTAAGAGATACTACTCTATGCCTTCAAGGAGAGCCTGCAATTCCACAGAATTCCATCCCTCTCTTTCTCAAGCAAAAATGGAAGGTCTGTATGGTATTTTTTTTTTTAAGATTTTATTTTATTTTTTATTTATTTGACAGAGATCACAAGTAGGCAGAGAGGCAGGCAGAGAGAGAGGAGGAAGCAGGCTCCCTGCCAACCAGAGAGCCTGATGCGGGACTCGATCCCAGGACCCTGAAATCATGATCTGAGCCAAAGGCAGAGGCTTTAACCCCCTGAGCCACCCAGGCGCCCCAACTTCAGTTTTAATATTAAGTGTATCTGAATTAAAAATTATGTTTCATAATTTCTTCTATACCCCGTGACTATAATCCTTACAAATGACATCAAGGAAAATCTCAAAAATCACAAATCAGGGGCGCCTGGGTGGCTCAGTGGGTTAAAGCCTCTGCCTTCTTCTCAGGTCATGATCCCAGAGTCCTGGGATCGAGCCCCACACCGGGCTCTCTTTTCGGCAGGGAGCCTGCTTCCTCCTCTCTCTCTCTGCCTGCCTCTCTGCCTACTTGTGATCTCTGTCTGTCAAAAAAAAAAAAAAAAAATCACAAATCACATCCATTTTTGGCAACCTAAAATTTCCAGGGAAGGACCGTTTTTAATAAACTAGGAATATGTACCTGATCAATATATGCAGTTATAAATGAAATAAGACCAGTCTGTGGTACACCTATATTTTTCTTGCCCTGCTCTTCATCCTCTCATCATTATTTTAAACCCTCTGAGTTGTGAAAAGACTTACTTGAACTTTCAGAAATAATTTAATTTGGAAACCAGAAGAACTTTTAATACCAGCAGTACGAATTTTCTGGGTGAGCAAAAGAGTGAATTATATAGTATATTTGTTCCAAAGGCTGCTCATTAAACTGCTCTGCCCTATCATACTTGTAGTTGAGCTATCTAAATCAAAAGTTGAGAAGCATTTGAGGTTTTTATGAAACTTCATATTTTACTGCATCTGGTGGTTTTAAATATAATAACTGCTATTGGCAGTTCCTTTTGAACTATTCATAGAGCCATAGATTCATTATCATCCTGAAGCTAGAGTTAGAATCTATGACTAGGAAAATAAAAAATAAAAAGTAAACAATAAATACCCAGGCAGGCTAAAAGAAGAAATATGGTAGAGTTGAAAGTAGAGACAGAATGTAAAGACTATTCTATGCTTTATTTATTTACCCATGAAAGAAGATACATATTTTAATGAAAACACCATTGCTTAGTATATATTTCTAGTCTGACTGTTTTGGGAACTCATCACATAAAATTAATAGATAAGACACCCTACCCTTTTTTTTTTTAAGTGAGAAAAAATATAAGTACACACACAAATCCTCTTAAGCTCAATACTATGCTTCCATTTTGGATGACACATTACTTTAGTGATAGTCACTGTTTTTGGTAATTTAGTACAAGAAAATAAAAATATGAGCTTTCAAAACTGTTTATCAATAATAGCCACAGGGGTTCTGTCACACCTCATTTATAGATCCTGAATAAATGCTCTAAGGAAATGGCACTGAAATATATAAATATCAACTGATGTCAGATTGCTTAAGTATCTGTCTCCTGCTGATTATTTCTAGGTTTTTTTTTTTTTTTTCCCCCCAGAGCCTTTTTGAATCATGAGAAACCAGAAGAAATATACTCCACTGTTTGGTTGGATATTGCAGAAAATCACCTTTTTTCTTTCTTTCTTTCTTTTTTTTTTTTCTTTTTAAAATTTTAATTTTCTCATGTCCAGAGATTACTTTTCTGTGGCCAATTATGGCGGAGACACAAGATGTCAAAGAACCAAGAACTGCCTACCTTTCTGCTCTGTCATAACTAAGCAATGGCAGTGATTGTCCTGCTTCAAATGACGATGGCAGCTCCAGGTTTCATGCCCACATTCCAGTCCTCAGGAGAGTAGGGCATCTCCCCTCCTTTTAATATGTGCTTTCTAGAAATGGATGTAACATCTGCTTGGCCAGAACTTTGTCACATGACTATATCCAGCTGCTAAAAAAGCCAAGGTGTGGACTTTAATTTGGGGAAGAAACATGCTCAGATAGAATTCTTAGATTTTAGAAGAGAGCAGAGATTGTGGAACCGTTAGCTCTCTCTGCCACAGTCCATTTAGACACTCAAAAAATCCCGCCTCTCATTTTCCCAAAGAAAAGTTCCTTTTAATTACCACATTCAGCTTAAAGTTCATGATCTCAGGATTATATTCAGCTTTCTCTGTCATCAAGTATGATACCCTATGGTCTTGTGATCTGCGTAAGAAAGGACATATTATTTGTCCCTAACACAGAGTAAAAGAATAACCGTGTTTGCAAAGATCTGTCTGGAAAAGAGGAATATAAGAAACACAAAGCAGTTACCGGTCTGTACACTTTATCAAATCCTATTGAGCTGAAGTAGTAAAGTTCCCTTTCTATGTCAGCAGAAGAAATTCCTTGTTTAGCCATCTAGCACAGCCTGCTTCTTTTCTGGGAAGAAATCCCTCAGTGGACGTCTTCCAGGGACCATGACTCTGCTTTATGGGATGGTCTCTAGGGCTCTGAAAGTCCATGACTGTATTTGAGGTGAGCTTTGAGCAGTATGCCTGACTTTATAGCTGCAAAGCCTTTACAGCTTATATCCTGCTGGTATATTTTCAAGATTTCAAGAGTTTCTTCAGGGATTGAACAATCACAGAATATTTCAGGTTCCATTTATTGTCTCTGTGGCAATAAATTCCCCCTAAATTAACAGGCTTCATTTTTTTTTTCTTTTAGGCAGTTTTATAAATAAGCAGCCAAGACAAATAATTGTACAGACATAAAGACTGAAGAGTTGGTCTTTTACTTACTGAGGTCATGTTATGCCTACTGTCACCATCACCGGACAGGTAGCTCTTTTGAGGTCATCTAAAGCAAAAAGTACTCTTAAAATGATCTTTGCTGCTCTGCTGGCCCCAGCTTTCTAGTAACAGAACTCTTAGGAAAGGTCTCAAAAAATTTCTAGGGCACCTTTTTTGTTAATGATACCACTATGAGCTACTGATTATTATTGTTTCTAACTGGAATATGGATGGTTTTAAAACACCAACGATCAGATGAAAGACCAGAGATCACCCTGAGCAGATATGTTCCTTTCATCTCTGTTTACAAACTGACTGTTCTAGGATTTTACAAAAATAGAGTAGAGGCCACCAACATTCAGACCATAGCACCTCAGTATGGACAACTAAAAGTTTGATCAATTATTCTACAATCCAATAAAAATGATCAATTCATCAGTTTACAATATTTAAGTCCCTTTTACCTACAAAGTGAACACCATGGATTTTCAGTTAAGTGTAGCATTTTGTATGTAGAATATAGTCATTTATAATATCCTATGTCCAGATATGGAATTCTGTATTAATTAGGATTAGGTTTGGCTGTGAGTGAGAAAGTAAGTCAAATAATAAAAGTTTAAAGTGAAGAGGTTCAAGACTTTCAATTAAAAATTCAGAAGTCACCTATCCAAGGCTCGTTGAGCATAAGTCACCCAATGCTTTGGTTCCTGCCAGCTTACTGTTCTGCCATCCTCAGGGTGCAATGGGTTCTTTATGTTTGTTTGTTTGTTTTAGTCTTCATTTTTATAATTTTCATGGTTATATATTTTTTAGTTTTTGACACTGTTATTTAAAGTAGATGCAATTTCCTAGAAAACATTCATCAGTGTTATTGGATCCTTGAGGTTGGAAAACCCAGGTATTTCCAGAAGTATCACTCATCTTGTCATCAACCTTGGCTCCAGAAGGGCTCAAAGGTAGTATAGGGTAGACAGGCATGATCTGGCTGAGTCTCAGAATATATTACTACCTAAATGTCAGCTACCAAACTATGGATATCAAGCAATGCCCAGCACAAATTAGTCTCAGAGAGGAAAATTTACACACATTTCTTGCAAACCTTAAAATATCTTCTTCAGTCTTATTTCCATGGCAACCCCAAAATAAGAATTCCCCGAGGAAAGATCTCTAATGTTTAGAATGTCTGTAGGTCTCTTCTTGTCTGTTTATATTTCTTTGTAGTCTCCTCACTAGTTGCCATATGCTGTTCATTAAAAAACCCAAATCACCTAGATTTTGTTTGGTAACTAGATCAGAGGCTCTCCATGAGGATGCTAACACCACTTGAGATCATGCTGGAAGAGTTAGGAGTCCTTTTGTCATTACCATGATTAGGAAGTCGTTATTGACAATGTGTTTGTAGGGGCCAGGAATTCTAAAGTCCCTGAAGTGTTCAGCACAGTCATATAAATATAGATTCCACATAGGTGAAAAGTTTGTATATAATGATCTTGTCCTAAATCCTAACTTCATTTAACTCATGAAAATACACTTTTTTTCTTTTTTTTTTACTCAGCTTAATATTTTTTTTAATAATTTTTTTTAAGATTTTATTTATTTATTTGACAGAAATCACAAGTAGATGGAGAGGCAGGCAGAGAGAGAGAGAGAGAGGGAAGCAGGCTCCCTGCTGAGCAGAGAGCCCGATGCGGGACTCGATCCCAGGACCCTGAGATCATGACCTGAGCCGAAGGCAGCGGCTCAACCCACTGAGCCAACCAGGCGCCCCTACTCAGCTTAATATTTACTGAGTTTTCCAGGAATGCATATTGAAATCAGTGTGTACTCTGATTTAGATCTTTAACAAAAGTTGTTGCAGCTGAGCAAAAAAGATAATATTAAGGATGACAGTATCACTCATAACGAATGATAAATGAATCAAGCCATGTTCTGTGCTATAATCATTTATATAAATATCATAGTATTTATATGTTTCTGTGACTTGTTTCTTTTGAACAGTATTACAATATAGAAATATATAATAATTTAATTTTCTTTCCTTTCCTAGATAACCCTTTTGTTTCAAATATTTTCTATTAAAGAGAAATAAAACTATGGTTTAGGTTTGGACATGTCATCCCAATAGTTCGTTTTTTCCCTTGCTTCCCTTGCCTACTTGCTATAGTCTGAATAGTTGTTTTCCTTAAACTTCATATGTTGAAATACTAACCTCCAAGGTAGTGGTATTAGGAAGTAGAATCTTTGGGATGGGATTGGGTCATGGTGGGGGAGTCTTCATGAATGGCATTGGTGACCTCATACAACAGTCCTGAAAGAATCTTCTCCTTATTTCTACCATGTGAATTTACAACTAGAAGATATTGTCTGTGACCCCAAAAGCAAAAGGAACTCACCAGAACCTGACTCTGTTGGCATCCTGATATTGGACTGCAAGTCTCCAAAAGTGTGAGAAAGAAATTTCTGTTGTTTATTAGCTGTCCAGACTATGGTGTTTTTGATATAACAGCCCACAGCCTTAAACAAGTGCAAGACTTTATCAAATATTCACCTGAGAACAGACTTTCAGTGTAGTAGATTTAGTTTGGGCAGGGATAGTATTAAATGTATTTGTGTGCCCTAATGTTATGGGCAGTGTTTTATCAAATGGAAACCAGCCATCAGCAACTTACTAGGCTGTACAAATGTGGACCAACAGAAAAATATTTATGGGTTATGAGTGTTTTGATAGTAATACTGTGTCCAAATGGGCTCCAGTTGTTTATATTACCACCAGAAAAATATGAGGGTTCTCTTTGTTCTACTTAGTATTATCAGATATCAATATTTTTGTGAAATAGTAATTAACACATCATAATAATTTTTCTTTGCATTTCCTTAATGATTAATAAGATGTTTTCCTGAACTAATGCCTTTGCTTCATTTTTTAAAAATCCTGGTTATTACCAAAATAAATAAATAAATAGATAGATAATATGAAATTCTTGTTCTTTTTCTCTTATTTTCTAGTAGATTATTTATATTTTCTTACTAATTCAGAAGAATAGATATATACAGGAACAAATGTGTGTGTGTTTATATATAGTGTATATATAGTTTATATTTACATAGATAAATATATAGTTTATTTATAGTTTATATTATGTATAAATATATAGTTATATATATATAGTTTATATTTAACTTTTTTCTTTTCATTGGTGCTCTAAATGGTATCTCCAAATTTGTTGCCTGCTTCTACATGTCTTTGATCATTGTGAACTATTATTTGTAGTGTACCTTATAAAGTCAAATATTTCTTTATTATACTCATGCTTTATGTGTCATTTAAGAAATACTCTCCTATCTTGAACTCATATTTTCCTATATTCTCTCCTAAAATTATGTTTTATGGATTCTGTTTGATCAAGGTTCACTTTTTCTTTATCTATTATCAAGGTTCACTTTTTCTTTACATGGAAAAATATATTTTTCTTTATCTGTTCAAACAAATCTTTTGAAATGTTCATCTTTTCCACATTTCTTGGCAATGGAATCTTTATCATAAAAAAACTTTTCACTGAAGTGTAGATCCAAATCTCTGTTCCATATTCTGTTCTATTATTTTTTTAATATTTACCAAAATATGTAACTATTTTAATGAGTATGATTTCATTATATTTTTCAAATCTGATAAGGCACAATCTTCCACTTACCTTTGTTCTTTTAAATTATCAATTTGGCTAGTTTGAGTCTTTGATTTTATTATAATTAAAACTTGTTTGTGACAAAATAACCCAAAATAATTTATTTAATTGAAAATCATTGGATATATATAAACATGAGAAAATCAATATTTCAATTATATCAAGCATTCTAATCTATAAACAATTACATAGGATTTCTATAATTTCTTTAAAGAAAGCTTTACAATTTTCTCCAAAATGAAGGGAGATTTACTTTTACTAAAAATTATTTAAAATATAAACCCACTTAATTCAGTACAGGCAGACTGAGGAAATGTGTGAGAAGTTAACAAATGAAGAGAGGATTAACTTTCCAATCCTTTGGATATTGTGGAATACCCAGTTTCCCTTGGAATATTGTATTTATACAAGACAACTTCACATGTTGTTTTAATTACTTATCAGTAGTATTTCTTTTATTTGTGAATAAAAATAAATACAAGTTTTCTCCTCTAGGCATAATGGATCTTCTGGAGTACCCTCTTATGGACATGGAAGCCATTTTGGACATCTCAGAATATAAAATGTAGACAGCTGTTTTAGTTCCATTACTAAATCAAGAGGACATATTCTCTGGTTGTACGAAAAACTTAGATTACTACTTACACATGTAATGACCCTTCAGTATCTCTGCTTAAATATTTTCTTTGCCTAAGTTGTCTCCTCCTGTTTTTGGCTAAAATTCTACTCCTCCTTCGTAACACCTTAAAGGTGTCTCTTCCTATGATTCACAGATGTGGAATCACGTGTCTTTTTTATTATATTATCCACATCTGATTTTATAATAGTTGTTTTCAATGTGTCTATTTCCTTCATTAATTTGTCTGTTTAATGTTATTAGATAAAATTAATATGATATTCTAGGGACACCTGGGTGACTCAGTCTGTTAAGTGCCTTCCTTAGGCTCAAGACAGCATCTAGGAGTCCAGTGATCAAGCCCTGCATTGGGCTCCCCCCACCCTCTGCAGGGAGTCTGCTTCTCCCTTTGCACCTCCCCCTGCTCGTATTCTCTCACTCTCCCTCTCACAAATAAATAAATAAAATATTTTTAAAAAGTGGCATTCCAAATACTTAACAAAGTGTTTATTATCTATTAAGAATAATATTTTATCATAAATTGATACATTAAATTCTTTTCAAATTCAAATGTTTCTAAATTAAATATTAACACTATCAGAAAAATATATTTATGTGATATATAAGACATCATAATTCTGCAGAGAGTAATCATTAAATTATTTTTAAATCATTAAATAATTAATCATTAAATACTTATTAAATCATATTTATATGTAATATAAATTTAGATGGATCTTCACTAGCAGAAAAATACTAAATTTTTTATGGATATATTATAACTTTATGAAATATAAGTAATCAGTGTCATAGCATCCCAAAAGGTTTTCATTGTTTATACCACTTAATTCTTAAAATTTAAATCTTATTATTTTCTTATATATATGCCAGGCTTCTGAAATAATCTTAACATATTCACAACAGAAGGGAACTTGGAGATTACCTCTTCCCCCTCTCCCCAATTTTAGCAGGTAACTGTCTTTTTAACCTATCTTTTTATCTATCTTCTATTTTATCTATATATAATCTATATCGATATAGATATATATGTATATAAAATATATATAAATATATATGTATATAGATATATACATATATATTTATATCGATATATACATATATATATACATATCGATATAGATATATATATATAAAATTTTAGGTTTTGGTTCACTTTTTTGATAAAAAAAGGACAGAGACTTTCATTTCTTCTTAGGCTTTCCATCTTTCTGCTTATATTACTATCTGCTCTTGCATGTTGTCTACTTTATTCATTAGAGTCCTGTGAATATTAGTAACATCTGTTTTAAAGTTTTGGTCTAATAATTCCAACATCCCTGCCATGTCTGGTTCTGATGCTTGCTCTGTCTCTTCATAATGTATTTTTTTTCTTTTGGTGCACCTTGTCATTTTCCTGTGATAACAGACCATCATGTAAAAGGAACCAATGTAGATAGGTCCTTAAGTAATGTAGTGGTGAGGTATGGGGAGAGGGGAAGCTTTTAATAGTCCTATGATTAACTCTCAGGCTTTTAATGAGTCTCTGTCTTCAGATGGTGAATTTCACAAGTGTCTCTTGTTTTATTTTTCTTTTCCATAGGTGGGACAGGATGTCTAGAGCTGACTAGAACTGGGTATTTTCCTTTTCCCAGGTAAAAGGCTTGAGTGAGCTGCAGTTGGTTACCACACTTTCCTCAAGTCAGTTAGGTTCTGATAAACCCCAGGCCAGCTAGTCTCTGGTTAAGTAAGAACAATGTGGTTTGACATATTTCCAAAATGGTCCCCTTTTCCTCCTCCTGCTGGTATTCTTGAGGGGACTTCTCCTAGATATAACTGGGAGAACCTAGTGGACCTCCTGTGCATAAATCCCACAGATTTGGCAGGCCTCTAGTGACCGGGTCTCTAGAGGTCTTTTATCTCAGAGAGAGTTGTCCATATTGAGCCTCCAAACTTCCTCAGTTACAGCATGGGTTTTCCTGGCTTTGGTTCTGGAGGTGATTCCTATCTACTCCTGAGTCTCTGCTCTGGTAAGCCAGCTCCCTGCATTCTTCTGTCTGTCTCTCCAATCTTGGATGCTGCAGTTTGTTTTGTGTCCTCACCACTCTTACATATGAATCCTAGAAAAAAAAATTTTTTTTTTTCAGTCTGTTCATTGGACATTTTACTTGTTAGTACGGAGTGGTGACTTACTACCTCCTTACGTGTAGAACAGGAAACCTAAAGTTCCAAGATGATCTTGTGTTATACTTTTGTTTTGTACATAAGATAGCATTTTCTCTATGAATAAAGGAAATTCTACTTTTCTTTTGCTACTTGGTTTTTAAACTGAGAATCAAAGCACTTAATAAGTATTCTTGTAGGTATATTTTTAAAGCAAAACTATCTTAAAACTCTGAAAACATATAAAAATGATGCAGTATGATAGAATATAAAATCATTTCCCTACCTGAAACAACTAGGACAAATGCCCAAGAGCACAGGGACTGATTACATGGTAGTTGCATGCTGAATTTTTCTTTAAAAACTCCTAAACTGTTTTTCAGAGGAATGAGCTTTACATTGCTACCCAGAACATATGAGTAATCTAGTTTCCATCCATTCTTATCAATGTTTGGTGTTGTCACTATTTTTTTAAGCCATTGTGATAGGTGTGTTAGTGATAACTCATTTTTAATTTGCATGCTCCTACTGGTTAATGACATTAAGAATCTTTCATGTGCTTATTTGCCATTAATATACCAACTTTGGGGAAAGAGCCCTTATTCTCTACCCATTTGTTAATTAGATTGTTTTATTCTTGATTTTTGACAACTTCTTGTTTACTCCTGACACTAGTCTTTTGTTGGACATGTAGTTTGTACATATTTTTTCGTCTGTTGTTTTTCTTTCCATTCTCTTATCCTGTCCTTTTGCAGAGCAGATGTTTGGAAGTATAATATATCAGTTTTTCCTTTTATAGATTATACTTTTGGTGTCAATTTTAATAACTCTATGTCTACCACTAGGTCCCAAAGGTACTACTATGTATTTTTTTTTAAATGAGATTAAAAAAAAATAAACTGATGTCACACAGACATGGTATATAAGAAGGGAAATACAGTTAATGAAAATTTTAAAAATATATGTTTATTTGTTTAAATCCTATGCCAAACAACACCACACAAGGAACACACCATAATTCACTTTCCAGTTGTTGAATAAGGTCATAATTGTGGGTCTGAGCTTCCTCTCAGACAAAGCAAGGAGCAGTACAATCAGTTAATATAGATTTTTTTTGTCTGTAATATATATGATATTTATTAATATTTACCATATTATCAACAATTCAAAAATCTTTTAAAATATGAACATTTGAGGTTATTTTTACTTGAAGTACAATATAATTTAAAAATATATGTGTGTGTTTGTGTCTATTCCCAGTTTAATGATGCATATTAAAATATTATATCCTGTTAATGATTGGGTTAATACAACAATGATATGAGTCTTACAGTCAGATTTTTTTTTTTTAAGATTTTATATTTTTATTTGTCAGAGAGAGAGAGAAAAAGAGACAGAGAGAGCACAAGCAGGGGGAGCCGCAGGCAGAGGGAGAAGCAGGCTTCCTGCTGAGCAAGAAGCCTATGCAAGACTAGATCTGAAAACCCTGGGATCATGACCTGCGCGAAAGGCAGATGATTAATCGACTGAGCCACTCAAGTGTCCCTATAGTCAGACTTAATAAGGCTTAAAACCAGACTTTGGAAATTTCTAGCTGGTCAGCCATACTTTCTGCTCTGATTTTCTCATACTAGAAAAGGAGCTTTAAAGTGAGAAAAATAACATAGCCTAGGAATTTAAAATTCCTAGCAGGAGTCTGGCAAAAAAATTATATCATATAAATATTTTATTATGTAGGAGTGAAAATGTTTATCATATATTTTATACACACACATATATATGTATGTATGTATATGTATATATATATACACATGTGTGTGTGTGTTTATCATTTTCTGATTAATTCTCCTAGAGTAAAAGTAAAGAAAGATTATAATATTATTTAACAGTACCTAATGGGTATTCAGAAACCATGAATAAACGTTTTTGTAGCTTTCCATATATAATAATTCAGTTATATGATGAAGATCATAATAACTTGAACACAAAACACTGCTATCTAAGTTTATTTACCCATAATGATATAATGTACAAGGGAAAAATATATTAGAAGATGATCACTTTAAGTTATCTCAGTTTTTTTTTTTGTTCTGTTTTTTCAGCCTGTAATAAATAGTCTTTATTTCTCAGATTGTCCTTAGGGTATCACTCTTTGTAGAGTCTGTGTATTCTGCTCCAATTATAAAATTCCTAGGAGTGTGTCTCTGAACTGCCATGAACTGTTCCTAAAGGCAGTCAACCAATGATCAGAGGAGGACCACCTACTGCTAAGCAGTACATCAAAAGATAGTACAGCAAAAGCAATTTATTTTCTTACTATTCTATTCGCCTCCCCACAGAGGGAAGTACAATACTTGTTGCTACTTGCTTTCTCTTCATTTGTAGAGATAATACAGCGTAAGTAAAATTACTTCAGATACAGCCCCTCAAAGAATGAGACTCTCTGAAAAACACCCCAAGTACACAGTGTTTGAGAATTTGACATTAAATCTTCTGTGGAACTGCATACAATTAGATCATAAGACATTTTTTCCTCTATGAGTGTGGAAAATATCCAGGGAGAATCAGATAAGATAGGCTTTTTTATTATACAAATGCCAGAAAAATGTACTTTTTAATTTTATATGATATATAATAACCACTTTGTTCAGTGACTCAAATTTTGTCACAAATTTTAATTGTGTATCTCAATTGTTTAACAATTACAGAATCAAGTTGAAGGGTATATATAATTTTTTGTTGTGATTATTTACATTTCACCATTTCTGCTGATTTGTAATATTTTGAAAGAAAATATTTGGGGGGAAATAGACATGTCCATAATCAGATAGGTGAACTTGCCAGTGATTCATGATTAGAAATTATTTGTCGTGAGTTTTCTCTGGGAATCCATTTTGTGTACTGTACACTTTTTGTTTCTGTCCTTAAATAATGCAATTGTTTGTGCCTGCCACAGAGCTTCTCTGTATCATAAATATTGAACAACAAAAAAAAGTTGTTGAAAAAAATACTGCTTGAGTAATGATTAGCTTGAAATACCCTAAGTTAAACATTTTACTTCAGATGTCATCATTCCTGATTCTCCTTTTTCTTCTTTTTTTTTAAAGATTTTATTTATTTATTTGATAGAGAGAGAAAGAGAGAGAAATCACAAGTAGGCAGAAAGGCAGGCAGAGGACGAGGGGGAGGCAGGCTCCCTACTGAGCAGAGAGCCTGATGCGGGACTTGATCCCAGAACCCTAAAATCATGACCTGAGCTGAAGGCAGAGGCTTAACCCAATGAGCCACCCAGGCACCCCACTTCTTTTTCGTTTTTAAAGATTTTATTTTATTTATTTCAGATAGAGTAAGTGAGAGAGAGAGCACAAGCAGGGGAGGGGCAGAGGGAAAGGGAGAGCAGGCTCTTCGCTGGACAGGAAGCCCACCATGGGACTCAATCCCTGGACTCCAGGATCATGGCCTGAGCTGACGGGAGACACTCAAATGACGGAGCCACCCAGGAGCGACCTCTCCATTCTTATTTCTAATTTACTATTTGTTCTACTCCACTATCTAAGAAACATCTTGAGTATAAGTTATTGTTACCAAGAGCAGGTGACTGATAATTCTCATAGGTTTATTAGATTTATTATACAAATACCCAGTGAGAGTATATAAATATGTTCTATCATTAGCTGTGATAAAAATTTAATAAATATGTAGATAACCATTATACTTCTCCTCCAAATTATGTAATTATAAACCAATAATAACATAAAAATCTTCAATTAGGGACGCCTGGGTGGCTCAGTTGGTTAAGCAGCTGCCTTCGGCTCAGGTCATAATCCCGGCGTCCTGGGATGGAGTCCCACATCGGGCTCCTTGCTCCGCGGGGAGCCTGCTTCTCCCTCTGACTCTGCCTTCCACTCTGTCTGCCTGTGCTCACTCTCGCTCGCTCTCTCTCTCTGACAAATAAATAAATAAAATCTTTAAAAAAAATCTTCAATTAAATTTTACCTCAATTTTGTGATGATTTATCAACATTCAAACATTCCATTACTCAAAACAAACAAAAATACCCCAAACAAACAAAAAAACATTTCATTACTCCAAATTTTTACTTACACATTTAATTTCACAGTATTCTTATTGTTTACCTCTTAAGGTAGGAAGCAGTATGTACTCTTTTCAAACACTTAAGAAGACACAAGAGATTGCTATTTTAGTCATTTTTCTGCTATAGTCACAGAAATCACTGACAGCTCAGTGGATTACAACAGCAATTTTTTCTTTGTCCATATTACATAAGAGATGTGGGTCAACTAGGGCTCTTCTGGTCTCTCCTGGCTTCTCTGGGCTTGGCTAGACTCACCTGTACATGTCTTATTGTGGAACTCGGTTTAAAGGAGTAGTGATTATGTGGGTCATATTTCTATGGTGAAATGCAGGAGTACACAATTCAACAAAATATGTTAAGTCTTTTTGCTCAGACAAAACAAATGTCAAATCCATTTATAACTCATTAATCAAAGCATGTCAAATGTCCAGGAGTTCCAATTCAATAGTTTGGGAAATTGTATTATGCCTGCAAAGCAGCATGACAAAGAAAAAGAGGAAATCAAATGCATGAGAAAATAACACAAATTACTATGATTATCATCCAGTCTTGATTTTGCCTATATATTTTGCTGTCTTCAATCTATGGTCCTGATAACTGCAGATTGTGTGATTATTAACATTTTAATCTCTGGTGTCATGAAGGAATATTCCCTCTCAGATGAAAAAATTTCGATCAACTAATATTTGGTTGTTTTAATTCATCTTAAGGCATATCAATAGTTCAGAATCCTAGTTCCCAGGTTGTGAGGATAAGCAGGAACAAAATCTGAGAAGAGGTACCAATAGCTGCTTATTTCAACAAGGACAAAACAATTACCTACTGAGATAAATACTAATAACCCTCAGAAGAGCAAATTATAACCCAAGCCAAACAACAATTTATTTGTGATGCCAGTTTTAACTCAAAAAAATAGACATGTGGAGACACAGGAATTGGAAACCATACTCAGGAATAAAAACAGGGAGCGGAGACTGCTTCTGAGTGGGATCAGACAATTGATTTAGCAGAGAAGAATCCTCAAGAAAAATATAAAGTTGTCCAAAGAAGGAGAGGAAATTATACTATCATCAAGTCAGCAACTAGAGAAAGTTAACATAAAATGGAAACTATGAGAAACATCCAAATAGAAATTCTAGAGATAAAAATATGATGATGGAAGTGAAAACTTCACCAGGAAAAATTAACAGGAAATCTGAGATTGCAGAAGAAAACAACAGGACACTTTTATGTAGAGCAAGTATCTAGTCTGGAGAAAAAAAGACATAAAGATTGAAAGAAAATGAACTAAATCTCAAAAATCTGTTAAAACATATCAAATATTCCAACACTTGTGAAATTACAATTGCAAAAGGAGAGATAAGAAGACATAGAACCCTTGCTGAAAATAATGGTTAACAATTCCCAGATTTGTTTAAAACACTGATTTAAACATCCATATGGTAGGTGTGGTAGGTTGACTCATACCCACTAAATATTTTCACGTTCTAATCTCCAGAATCTACAACTATGTCAACTTATTTGACAAGAGAGACTTTGCAGAAGTGCTTGGATTAATAAATTTTGAGATGTGAAAATTATCCTGCATTATCCAGAAGGTCCAATATAATTATAAGGGTTCTTATAAGAGGAAGATATGAAGGTCAGAATCAGAAAAAAGAGACATGACAATAGAAATAGATCTGGAATGAGTCTTTTGAAAATAGAAAAAAGAGCCAGAAACCCAAGGAATGCTGATGATCTCTATAAATTGGTAATCAAGGAAACAGACGCTCCCTTAGATCTTCCAGAAGGAGCATAGCGCCATCAACACCTTGATTTCAGCCCCATTAGACTCCTTTCAGACTTATGACCCCAAGAATTGTGAGAATAAATTTTTATTGATTTCAGTCACAAGATTTGTGGTAATTTGTTAAACCCACTGTAGGAAACTAATATACATAGACAACTAGTATCATAGCAAAACCGGTAAAAGTTAAAAAGAAAGAAAAATAGTTAAAATAGTGTAACCAACATGTAACAAAGATACTGTTAACAGGTGTCTTCAGATTTCAAAAAATAGAGGTCATACTCAGTGTGACATACTTACTTAGCTAAATGAAGAGCTCTTGGCAACCAACTTATTCAGGCAACTATGCTCTCTACAGATAAGACAGCAGGATCTTTGATTTTTAAAGTTCTGATCATGCTCAGTCTTTTTAAGTCTGTTTCCACTGTCCTTGACTTTCAGACTTTGACCCCTAGTTTTATAGACTGAAGACTTTGGTATTCTCCCTTGTTGCAGTGATTGCTTGATTTATTTCTTGTTACTTAAACGTTTTCATACACAAGCTCAAAAAAGATAAACATGTGAGGTAGTAGATGTAATTAACTAGATGGAGGGCATCTTTTTCACAGTGTATACCACAATGTATATCATATACCACAATGTATACTTAAAATATCTTACAATTTTATATGCCAATTTTATCCCTAAATAAAGCTGAAATACAAAAAAAAAAAAAAAAAAAAAAGGAAGGAAGGAAGGAAGTTAGTTGTCCCTTACCTTTTCCAAGGTTTTCCTATAGGCAAAAATCTGTAGCTTGGACAGATCATAAATTTATGTTACTTCCAATCCTTTCTACAGAAGTAAACATGGAACACAAGCAAAGATCACCCAAATCTTCCTTGGAATTAATTTACAGACATTGTGAAAGAGAATTCCTTTTTTAAAGAATTTATTTATTATTTTAAAGAGAGAGAGAGCATGCACACATGTACACACTTGTACAAGCAGGGAGAAACAGCGGCAGAGGACAAGTGAGAGAGAATCTGAAGCAGTCCCCAAATGAAGCAGACCCCAATGTGGGGCTGATCTCACAATTGCAAGACTATGGCCTGAACCTACACCAAAAGTCAGACACTTAACCAGCT